>NC_053037.3:441052208-441376792 GCF_002575655.3 Aegilops tauschii subsp. strangulata
CAACCCGCACCCGCCGCCGCCGCCTGCAGCACCCGCGCCGCCGCCGCTCGCGCCGCCGCCCCGCAGCCGTGCGCCGCCGCCCGCCGCCTCCCGCCGAGCCCCGCCGCCGCCCGAGCCGTCGCCCGAGCCCCGCCGGAGCTCCCGCCGAGGTAGCCGAAGCCGCCGCCGCCCGAGTCCGGTTTTTTTTTAAACTGATTCGGTTTATTTTTTATTTTTATTTTTTCCTAAACCCTAGTTTTCGTTTTTTTCAGATCGGTTTATTTTTTTCGTTTTTGTTATTTAGTGAACGTTCACCGACCCGTTCGTTTTAACGAACGTGTTCGTCGGATTGTCGCTGTTAACGAACGTTCGTTCGTTTAACTGTTCGTCAGTTTTCTTTTTCGTCGGATTTTCCGCGATTATTCCAGATCGTGATTTCCGATCAGAACTTCGTTTTCGTTTAACTTTTCGCTCGTTTATCGGAATCAGGCGATTCAAGCGCCTAGAGTTTCGTCTCGAAATTCTCTTTCCGCTTAACCCACTCAAACAAGTTTTTGCTACTGTAAAATTTGACCTAGATCCAGATTAGTAAACGAAGCTTGTTTCTTTCGCCGTTTGATTTTCGTTGCTTCGTTCGATTTGATTCTTTTTGCAAACCGGAGTTCTTAAGTTGAACTTTCTGGTTAGATCTTTATTTGAGTTTTACTTGTGCATTAGATGAGTACTTATTGTTTGCTTGTTTGTTTGTGATAGAGTACCCGGAGTGCGCCGCTTGTTACTTCGAATCTCTAGGTTACGCGGATCATCAGCAAGGCAAGTAACACTTTGATCATACTTTTCCATACCCAGTTTTTATTGCATTAGATCAATCCTCAAACACTGCATGGTTAGGATCTAATTAAACTGTGGGTATTGGGAAGTAGTTGAGGTAGTACCTATTACCTGTTTTATTTATCAAACCCTTGGGAGTTACTTCTACGTTTGCTTATATTGCCATGCTATGCTCGTAGACGTGGATTGGGTTTGAGAGATATTCATGACAGATGTGAGATTGTTAATTAATGGTTTACTTAAGGTGGCAACTAAAACTCACATCTAGGTGGATTGAGGCACCTGGAGAACCCAGTGCTGCCTGTATTTTTGGATATCCCGGAGTACCCGTGTGATCATCCTATGGACCGCCACCCAGGCTCAAAGGGATCATGAGATTATTCATGCTAGAAACTTCCGTGTGCAGCCACAAGCTATTATGGGCTCTAGCATAGTTGATTAAGTTGTGTGAGCTCTTGAAGAGGTAGACTAGCAGATGTAGGGGATGTAGGTGGTACGGTCTACCCAGAGTAGAGAGTTTACGCTTCTGAAAGACTGTGTCTCGGTCATCCGTTTCTCAAACATCATGCAGTGCGAGAATCAAGCGGAGGCGATCGAGTCTTGTGGGGAAAAGTGCACAAACCTCTGCAGAGTGTACAAACTAATCATGGTTAGCCGTGTCCCCGGTTATGGACAACTTGAGTATCTAGTACCTGGATTATCATGTGAATCTCATCACCATGTTACTTTAATTAATTTTGTTGGGTTAATGATTGATACTTAATTGGGATTGAGTTGGAGGTACCTTCTCAATGTTTAACAACCACCATGATAGTTAAATAAAATTTATTCCTTTGCAGTAGGGAAAAATTGGCTTTTCGCAAAACTGTAACCATAGAGCTTTCTACCAGCCATATATGCATGTAGTCTAGCATTATTATGTTCATTATTCTCTATGTGTTACATTGCCAGCATATTCCATGTGCTGACCCGTTTTCGGGCTGCAACGTTTCGTGTTGCAGACTTTTTAGACGACGAGTAAGGTGCCTTAGGTCGTGGTCTTATACTCAGTGATGCCGTTGGAGTTGATGGACTCACTTGTCTTCGAACCCTTCCACTGTTATCGTTTTTAGATGGCCTTAAGCCATATTTATCATACTTATTCTCTTTTGAGATATTCGTTGTAATAAGTGTGTGATTGCTACTCTGTTATAAATCCTCCACTTCTACTGTGCGTGTCAGCATTACTGATCCAGGGATGACACTGGTGCACAGTAGCACAGACTGTTTGAGGTCTGGTCGCTACAATAATCTCACGGGTACTCCGGGATATCCAAAAATACAGGCAACACTAGGTTCCCCAGGTGCCTCAATCCACCCAGATGTGAATTAAAGTAACCACCTTAAGTTGAACCATTAATTAACATCCTCACATCTGTCATGGAAATTCACTCAAACCCAATCCACGTCTACGAGCATAGCATAGCAATATAAGCAAACGTAGAAGTAACTCCCAACGGTTTGATAATAAACAGGGCAATAGGTACTACCTCATCTACTTCCCAAAACCCACATATTAAACAGTTCCTAACCATGAAATAGTTTGAGGGTTGATCTAATGCAATAAAACTGGGTGGTAAAGAGGTATGATCAAAGTGTTACTTGCCTTGCTGATGATCCGTGAAACCTAGAGACTCGTAGTAGCACGCTTCGCACTCCGGGTACTCTATCGCAAACAAACAATACATACATAAGCAATCAAGCAAGGGTGCACGAGTAAAACTCAAAATAAGAGATCTAACCAGAAAGTTCAACTTAAGAACTCCGGTTTGCAAAAAGAATCAAATCGAACGAAGCAACGAAACTCAAACGGCGAAAGAAACAATCTCCATTTACTAATCTGGACCTAAGTCAAATTTTACAATAGCAAAAACTTGTTTAAGTTGGTTAAACGGAAAGAGGTTTTCGAGACGAAACTCTAGGCGCTTGAATCGCCTGATTCTGATAAACGAGCGAAAAGTTATACTAAAACGAAAAACAGATCGGAAATAACGATAAAAAATAATCGCAAAAATTCTGAGAAAAAGAAAAACTAACGAACAGGCTAACAAACGAACGTTCGCTGTCTGCGGCTAAATGACGAAAACCGTTCGTTAAAATGAATGTACGAACGGGCGTTCGCTAAATAAACTAAACCGGAAAAAAAAAATGAAACCGATCTAATAAAAAAACAACCCCGGTTTAAAAAAAACCGGGCGGTTTTTCCGAAGAAAACCGTCGGTGGCGCGGCGGCTACCTCCGGCGAAGTCCGGCGTCGGGCTCCGACGAGCGGGGCGACGGCGGCGGCGGTCGACGAGGCGGGACGAGGCGGCGGCGGCGGTCGACGAGGCGGCGGCGGTCGGGACGGGCGGCGGCGGTCGGGACGGTGGCGGCGGGGCGCGGCGGCGCTAGGGTTTGGCGGGGCTGGGGCGGCTCGGGCGCCTCGGGCTTTAAAGGCCCAGCCGGGTCAGTGTCCCAGGCGGACACGGCCCGGTTAGGTCGGTTCGTTGTTTTTCAATAGTTTCGCGCAGAAAAACTATTAAAAGAAATACTAAACAGACTCCAAAAATCCCGAAATAAATTTTCCCCGTCCTCTAAAATCAAGCTGGACAAGATGAACATTTATTTGGGCCTAAAATGCAATTTTGAAAAACGCATATTTTTTTCCTAAATTCGAATAAAATAGCGATAAAATCCAAAATAAAATCTTATTTGATTTTATTATTAAATCCTCAATATTTATTTATTTTGGGAAAGTCATTTTATTCCCTCTCTCTTATTTTTATTATTGAAATAATTGAAGATAAAATAAATAAAATCAAATGATCCTATTTTCAAAATTTGAGAAAACCCAAATATGAAAATAACGAAATCCCCAACTCTCTCCGTGGGTCCTTGAGTTGCGTAGAATTTCTAGGATCTAGCCAAGATGCAAAAAAAAATATGATACGCAATGATGATCTATTGTATAACATTCCAAATTTAAAATTTGGGATGTTACAAACCTACCCCCCTTAAGGTGAATCTCGCCCTCGAGATTCGGGTTGGCTAGAAAATAGGTGAGGGTGGTCCTTCCGTAGATCTTCCTCTCGCTCCCAGGTGGCTTCATCCTCGGTATGGTGGCTCCACTGAACTTTGCAAAACTTGATAACCTTCCTGCGGGTGACTCGGCTGGCATATTTGAGAATCTTGACTGGTTTCTCCTCATAGGTCAAATCACTATCCAGCTGAATCACTTCCAGTGGCACTGTATCTCTCAGTGGTATCTCAGCCATCTCCGCGTGACACTTCTTCAGCTGGGATACGTGGAACACATCGTGAACTCCCGACAATCCTTCGGGCAATTCCAACTTGTAAGCAACTTCTCCCATACGCTCCAAAACTTTGTATGGTCCTACGAAACGTGGCGCTAACTTTCCCTTAACCCCAAAGCGCTTCACTCCTCGAAGTGGTGATACTCGAAGATACACTCTGTCTCCGACTTCGTAGACTGTCTCCTTTCGTTTAGAATCCGCGTAACTCTTCTGCCTGGACTGGGCTACCTTGAGCCTATCGCGAATCAACTTCACCTTCTGTTCAGACTCTTTAATCAAATCTGGTCCAAACAACTGTTGGTCTCCAACTTCGTCCCACAACAACGGTGTTCTGCACCTTCTTCCGTACAGCGCTTTGAAAGGGGCCATCTTCAAACTGGCTTGATAACTGTTGTTATAAGAGAACTCTGCATAAGGCAAATTGTCGTCCCAACTAGATCCATAATCAAGCGCACAAGCTCTCAGCATGTCCTCCAAAATCTGATTGACTCTCTCGGTCTGTCCGTCTGTCTGTGGATGAAAGGCTGTACTGAACTCTAGCCTGGTACCCAAAGTTTCGTGCAACTGATGCCAGAACTTTGAGGTAAACTGGGTTCCTCTATCTGATACAATGGTCCTCGGAACTCCATGCAGACATACGATCCTGGTCATGTATATCTTTGCTCACTTAGCACTGGTGTAAGTGGTCTTCACTGGGATGAAATGAGCTACCTTCGTCAAACGATCGACTACAGCCCATATCGAGTCATAGCCTGAACGAGTCCTGGGCAATCCCGTGATAAAATCCATGCCTAGCTTATCCCACTTCCATTCGGGAATCGGCAATGGTTGTAGCAATCCTGCTGGCTTCTAATGCTCTACCTTCACTCTCTGACATACATCACAAACTGCTACATACTCCGCAATATCCTTCTTCATTCCGGTCCACCAGAAACTGTCCTTTAAATCCAGGTACATCTTGAAATTTCCTGGGTGAATTGAATATGGCGAATCATGGGCCTCTTGCAGAATCAACTTCCTGATCTCCTGATCATTGGGCACATATACACGGTCCTCAAACCATAAGGTATCATGCTCATCCTCACAAAATCCTTTAGCCTTTCCTTTACTCATCCTTTCCTTTATCTCGGCAATCTCCTTGTCCGTCTTCTGAGCTTCTCTGATCTTATCCATGAAGGTAGACTGAATTTCCAAGGCTGCTACATAACCTCTTGGAACTATCTCCAAACACAGCTCACAAAGGTCTTCTGCTAACTCCTTGGGTAACTCTCCGGTCATGAGGGTATTTACATGACTCTTGCAGCTCAACGCATCATCTACTACGTTAGCCTTTCCTGGGTGATAATGCAATCTCATATCATAATCCTTAATGAGCACTAGCCATCTCCTCTGTCTGAGATTCAGCTCCTTCTGCGTGAAAATGTACTTCAAACTCTTGTGATCCGTGTCCACCTCACAATGGTTTCCGATGAGAAAATGTCTCCATGTCTTCAACGCATGCACTACGGCTGCTAACTCCAAATCATGTGTAGCATAATTTAACTCATGGGGTTTAAGCTGTCGTGAGGCATATGAAACAACTCTTCCCTCCTGCATAAGTACGGCTCCAAGTCCTCGACGTGAAGCGTCGCAATACACTTCATAATCTTTGCGTTGATCTGGTAGAATCAACACTGGTGATGTAACCAAGCGTCTTTTCAACTCCTGAAAACTGGCCTCACATTCCTCAGTCCAATTGAACTTGGTGTCCTTCTTCAACAACTCGGTCATAGGTTTTGCAATCTTCGAGAAATTCTCAATGAATCTCCGGTAGTATCCTGCCAGTCCAAGAAAACTCCGGATCTCTCCAACTGACGTGGGTGATTCCCAATTTGTCACAGTGTTAACCTTGGTGGGATCTACTGCTATTCCTTCTCCGGATATAACATGTCCAAGGAATCCGACTTCCTTTAACCAAAACTCGCACTTGCTGAACTTGGCATATAACTGATGTTCTCTGAGCTTTCCAAGTACCAAACGCAAATGCTCCTTATGCTCTTATTCATTCTTCGAATAGACAAGAATATCATCAATGAACACTACGACGAACTTATCCAAAAACTACATAAACACTGTTCATCATGTTCATGAAATAGGCAGGTGCGTTAGTCAGGCCAAATGACATAACGGTGTACTCATATAGCCCATACCTTGTGGTAAAAGCTGTCTTGGGTATATCCTGCTCTCGAATCTTCAACTTGTGGTATCCTGATCGCAAATCAATCTTGGAAAATACTTTAGCTCCTTGTAGTCGGTCAAACAGATCATTGATCATCGGCAGTAGGTACTTGTTCTTGATTGTTACTTCATTCAATCCACGATAATCAACAACCATCCTCAACGATCCATCTTTCTTCTCCACTAGAAGTACTGGTGATCCCCAAGGTGACGAACTTGGGCGAATATATCCTTTATCCAGTAACTCCTTAATCTGCTTCTTAATTTCTTCCAAATCCTTAGCGGGCATCCTGTACGGTCTCTTAGATATCGGCCCTGTGCCTGGCAAAAGCTCAATCAAAAACTCAATGTCTCTATCCGGTGGCATGCCTGGCAACTCCTCTGGAAATACGTCAGGGAAATCCTTCACCACTGGTACTTCCTCCTGTACAACTCCTGATAAGGAATTCACTTGAGTCCTCTTCGGCACATGCCGGGATACATACTTAATCCTTCTTCCTTCTGGGGTAGTAAGCAAAATCGACTTACTGGCGCAGTCAATGTTCCCTCCATACTTCGATAACCAATCCATGCCTAATATCACATCCAAACCTTGCGACTCCAAAACTATTAGGTCCGAGGGGAAAACATGCTTAACTATGGCCAATGGCATCTGAAAACAACCTTGGCTTGCCATATACTCTGCTCCTGGCGAGGTTACTAACATAGGTGTTCTAAGAACCTTGGTGGGCAACTTATACTTATCCACAAATCCCCTTGATATGTATGAATGTGATGCACCAGTATCAAAGAGAACGATTGCAGTAAATGACTTAACCAAAAACTTACCTATTACTGCATCAGGCTGTGCTTCAACCTCCTCCACGTTAACGTGGTTCACCTGTCCCCTGTTGAAAGGGTTCGGCTTCTTCCCCGAGCTTCCATTTCCATTTCCATTCTTAGCTTCCGGACATTCAGTTGCATAATGTCCAGTCTTCTGGCACTTGAAACAAGTAATGTGGCTCAGATCCCTCTTGGCTGGGGTTGATGGGTTGGTACGGTTCTGTCCGTTGCTTCCTCCGTTCCCATTGCCATTCTTGGGGCCACTATGATTGTGCGAGATCCCTCCATTGTGATTGTGACCTACGTGGTTATGCTGAAGGTGTCCTCCCGAGTTCGGGGTAAAACGAGGCTTCTGATGAGCTCATGTACTGTACTTTCCTTGTCCATACTTCCTCGTACGGCTCTCAATCTGCTGTTGCTTCCCTTCAATCATGAGAGCTCTGTCTACCAACTCCTGGTAGTTGTTAAAAGTTGCCACCATCAACTGCATGCTCGGCTCATCATTTAGTCCTCCCAGAAACTTCTCCTGCTTAGCTGCATCTGTAGCAACGTCATCTGGGGCATAACGTGCTAACTTACTGAAATCCTCCACGTATTGGCCAACGGTACGTCCTCCTTGGTGTAAGTTGCGAAACTCACGCTTCTTCATGGCCATAGCTCCTGCTGAAACATGGGCAGTACGGAAAGCTTGCTGAAACTGGTCCCATGTGATAGTGTCAATGGGGTGAGTGGCTGTGTAATTCTCCCACCATGATGATGCGGGTCCATCAAGCTGATGTGCGGCAAAACGCACTCTCTCCGCATCTGTGCATCCCGCAGTGGTCAACTCCCTATCAATCTTGCGAAGCCAATCATCTGCAACAATCAGCTCGGTGCTACTGGAGAACACCGGCGGATTCGGCCTAAGAAAACGGGCTAAGTGATCAACAGGTGGTGGTGGTGGTGGGTTGTTGTTGTTGTTGTTGTTGTTGCCTTGGTTCTGAACTAGCACTTGCATCAAGGCATTCTGCTGCTGAATCAACTGAGTGATCTCCGGTGGGAAAACAAATCCAGTGTCGCGTCTCGGAGGCATCTGATGGGTTTAGAAAAGATGAGAAAATAGGATAGACTGAGATCTAGAGGGAAAACACTACCCATATGCACATGAGACAAACACAATCATATCACTCCAATCAATTCAAACAAGGCATACAATCGATCTAACTATCGTTACAAAGTGCTTGGACTATACTATATACATGGCGGAATACTACTATTGATATGGTGGTCGATTAGAAAAATTGATCGGTCGAAGACTCCATGATATCTGCTCCAGCTTCATCAACATAGTCATCATCGCTATCGTCAGGGTCCGAGTCGGTGTCGTCAATGATGATATAGTTCTCCGGGCAAGTGGAACTGTCATCTTCTCCTCCTGGCGCAGGGTCTCCCATGAAAACTCCTAGCTTCTTTGTCAGGTCGCCATTCTTCTCTACTAGTGCGACGATTTCCTCCATATAATCTTCACGTGTAGCCTTGAGTTCTTCCTCCAGCTTCGTGATCCTTGTCATTGCCTTCTTCAAATCTATCATGCCTGCGCACATCTGGTTCTCCTGGCGACGAATGTGCTGGTTTAACTCCTGAATGAAAGCTGCAATAGATCTATCCTTCCTGGTGCTGATCATCTCCCATTGCTCGTCTCGGCGCCCACAAATCTGGTAGATTGTAGGTCATTGTGGTAAACTTCTCCAATACGTCCCATGGTAATGTGAGCTGCCATACTCTTTCCTAGATTCCAGGTTGGTGCATCGAAAGAAAACTCTATGGGCTCAGTGACTCGCGTGAACGTCCTTCCTGGAACTTGAACTTGAATCATCCAACGCTCCTCTTCTGGTAGTGTGGCGTTGTAGGTCCTGGTGAAGCTTGGTATTCCAATGTTCAGGTACTTAGTGACTTCCTTCAAGTGTTGTCAGAAAGGTGTATCCTCATCCGGTTGCGCGAACTTGTTCCTTGCATCCGCCATCCTAAAAGAGTGGAAGAAAGGAGAGGAGTCAGAAATGAGAAGAGAGTAGTGATCTAGGGCTTTAGCTTAGTTGTCGTGTCCTACAGTCAGCGTGTGCTCTGATACCATCTTTGTAGCGACCAGACCTCAAACAGTCTAGTCTCTGTGCATCAGTGTCATCCCTGGATCGGTAATGCTGACACGCACAGTACTTGAAGGATTTATAACAGAGTAGCAATCACACACTTATTACATCAAATAGTCTCAAGAGAGAACTTATTACAATAAATATGGCTTAAGGCCATCTAAATACGATAACAGCGGAAGGCTTGGAAGATAAAGTGAGTCCATCAACTCCAACGGCATCACTGAGTATAAGACCATGACCTAAGGCTCCTTACTCGTCGTCTGAAAAGTCTGCAACATGATATGTTGCAGCCCGAAAACGGGTCAGCACATGGAATATGTTGGCAAAGTAACACATAGAGAGTAATGAACAGAATAATGCTATCACTACATGCACATATGGCTGGTGGAAAGCTCTATGGTTACATTTTGCGAAAAGCCAATTTTTTTCCTACAACAAAGGAATAAATTTTATTTAACTATCATGGTGGTTGTTAAACATTGAGAAGGTACCTCCAACTCAATCCCAATTAAGAACGTGATTAACCCAATCAAATTAAATTAAGTAACATGATGATGAGATTCACATGATAATCCAAGAACTAGATACTCAAGATGTCCATAACCGGGGACACGGCTAACCATGATTAGTTTGTACACTCTGCAGAGGTTTGTGCACTTTTCCCCACAAGACTCGATCTCCTCCGTTTGATTTCTCGCACTACATGGTGTTTGAGAAACGGATGACCGAAACACAGTCTTTCAGAAACAATAACTCTTTACTCCGCGTGGACAGTTACACCTACTTTCCCCTACATCTACTAGCCCACCTCTTCAAGAGGTCATGTAACCTACTCAACTATGCTAGAGCCCATAATAGCTTGTGGCTGCACACGGAAGTTTCTAGCATGAATAATCTCATGATCCCTTTGAGACTGGGTGGCGGTCCATAGGATAATCTCACGGGTACTCCGGGATATCCAAAAATACAGGCAACACTGGGTTCCCCAGGTGCCTCAATCCACCCAGATGTGAATTAAAGTAACCACCTTAAGTTGAACCATTAATTAACATCCTCACATCTGTCATGGAAATTCACTCAAACCCAATCCACGTCTACGAGCATAGCAATATAAGCAAACATAGAAGTAACTCCGAACGGTTTGATAATAAACAGGGCAATAGGTACTACCTCATGTACTTCCCAAAACCCACATATTAAACAGTTCCTAACCATGCAATAGTTTGAGGGTTGATCTAATGCAATAAAACTAGGTGGTAAATAGGTATGATCAAAGTGTTACTTGCCTTGCTGATGATCCGTGAAACCTAGAGACTTGTAGTAGCACGCTTCGCACTCCGGGTACTTTATCGCAAACAAACAATACATACATAAGCAATCAAGCAAGGGTGCATGGGTAAAACTCAAAATAAGAGATCTAACCGGAAAGATCAACTTAAGAACTCCGGTTTGCAAAAAGAATCAAATCGAACGAAGCAACGAAACTTAAACGGCGAAAGAAACAATCTCCGTTAACTAATTTGGACCTAAGTCAAATTTTACAGTAGCGAAAACTTGTTTAAGTTGGTTAAATGGAAAGAGGGTTTCAAGATGAAACTCCAGGCACTTGAATCGCCTGATTCCGATAAACGAGCGAAAAGTTATACTAAAACGAAAAACAGATCGGAAATCGCGATCGAAAATAATCACAAAAATTCCGAGAAAAAGAAAAACTGACGAACAGGCTAACGAACGAACGTTCGCTGTCTGTGGCTAAATGACGAAAATCGTTCGTTAAAATGAACGTACGAACGGGCGTTCGCTAAATAAACTAAACCGGAAAAAAATAAAACCGATCTAATAAAAAAACAACCGCGGTTTAAAAAACCGGGCGGTTTTTCCGAAGAAAACCGCCGGCGGCGGGGCGGCTACCTCCGGCGAGTTCGGCGTCGGGCTCCGGCGAGCGGGGCGGCGGCGGCGGCGGTCGATAAGGCAGGACGAGGCGGCGGCGGCGGCGGTCGACGAGGCGGCGACGATCGGGACGGGCGGCGGCGGTCGGGACGGCGGCGGCGGGATCCGGAAGCGGCAGCGTGATCCGGTGGCGGCGCTAGGGTTTGGCGGGGCTGGGGCGGCTCGCGCGACTCGGGCTTTGAAGGCCCAGCCGGGTCGGTGTCCCAGGCGGACACGGCCCGGTTAGGTCGGTTCGTTTTTTTTAAATAGTTTCGCGCAGAAAAACAATTAAAAGAAATACTAAACGGACTCCAAAAATCCTGAAATAAATTTTCCCGGTGTTCTAAAATGAAGTCGGACAAGATGAACATTTATTTGGACCTAAAATGCAATTTTGGAAAAACGCATATTTTTCCTAAATTCAAATAAAATAGCGATAAAATCCGAAATAAAATCTTATTTGATTTTATTATTAAATCCTTAATATTTCTTTATTTTGGGAAAGTCATTTTATTCCCTCTCTCTTATTTTTATTATTGAAATAATTGAAGATAAAATAAATAAAATCAAATGATCCTATTTTCAAAATTTGAGAAAACCCAAATATGAGAATAACGAAATTGCCAACTCTCTCCGTGGGTCCTTGAGTTGCGTAGAATTTCTAGGATCTAGCCTAGATGCAAAAAAATATGATATGCAATGATGATCTATTGTATAACAATACAAATTGAAAATTTGGGATGTTACAAAAATAGACCCGGGGGCCATAGGTTTCACTAGTGGCTTCTCTCAAGATACGATAAGTATTACGGTGGGTAAACGAATTACTGTCGAGCAATTGATAGAAAAGTGCATAATTATGAGAATATCTAGGTATGATCATGTATATAGGCATCACGTCCGTGACAAGTAGACCGAAATGATTATGCATCTACTACTATTACTCCACACATCGACCGCTATCCAGCATGCATCTAGAGTATTAAGTTCATAAGAACAGAGTAACGCTTTAAGCAAGATGACATGATGTAGAGGGATAAACTCATGCAATATGATATAAACCCCATCTGTTTATCCTCGATGGCAACAATACAATACATGCCTTGCTGCCCCTGCTATCACTGGGAAAGGACACCGCAAGATTGAATCCCAAGCTAAGCACTTCTCCCATTGCAAGAAAGATCAATCTAGTAGGCCAAACCAAACTGATAATTCGAAGAGACTTGCAAAGATAACCAATCATACATAAAAGAATTCAGAGAAGATTCAAATATTGTTCATAGATAATTTTGATCATAAACCCACAATTCATCGGATCTCGACAAACACACCGCAAAAGAACAATTACATCAAATAGATCTCCAAGAGAATCGAGGAGAACTTTGTATTGAGATCCAAAGAGAGAGAAGAAGCCATCTAGCTAATAACTATGGACCCGAAGGTCTGAGGTAAACTACTCACACATCATCGGAGAGGCTATTGTGTTGATGTAGAAGCCCTCCGTGATCAATGCCCCCTCCGGCAGGACGCCGGAAAAGGCCCCAATATGGGATCTCACGGGTACAGAAGGTTGCGGCGATGGAATTAGGTTTTCGTGGTCACTTCTGCTGGTTTGGGGGTACGTAGGTATATATAGGAGGAAGAAGTAGGTCGGTGGAGCCACGAGGGTGGAGGGCGCGCCCGGGGGGGTAGGCGCGCCCCCTACCTCGTGGCTTCCTCGTCTGTTGCTTGACGTCCACTCCAAGTCCTCTGGATCACGTTTGTTCCAAAAATCACGTTCCCGCAGGTTTCATTCCGTTTGGACTCCGTTTGATATTCCTTTCCTTCGAAACACTGAAATAGGCAAAAAAACAGCAATTTGGGCTGGGCCTCCGGTTAATAAGTTTGTCCCAAAAATAATATAAAAGTGTATAATAAAGCCGATTAAACATCCAAAACAGAATATATAATAGCATCGAACAATCAAAAATTATAGATATGTTGAAACGTATCAAGACACCACGTGATGATCGTGTGTGATAAGCTCTACGTTCACATACAACGGGTGCAAGCTAGTTTTGCACGTGCAGAATACTCAGGTTAAACTTGATGAGCCTAGCATATGCAGATATGGCCTCGGAACACTGAGACCGAAATGTCGAACATGAATCATATAGTAGATATGATCAACATAGAGATGTTCACCATTGAAAAATACTCCATCTCACGTGATGATCGGACATGGTTTAGTTGATATGGATCACGTGATCATTTAGATGACTAGAGGGATGTCTATCTAAGTGGGAGTTCTTAAGTAATTTGATTAATTGAACTTTAATTTATCATGAACTTAGTCCTGGTAGTATTTGCAAATTATGTTGTAGATCTATTGCTCACGATGTAGCTCCCCGTTTATTTTTGATATGTTCCTAGAGAAAAATAAGTTGAAAGATGTTAATAGCAATGATGCGGACTGGGTCCGTGATCTGAGGATTATCCTCATTGCTGCACAGAAGAATTATGTCCGTGATGCACCGCTAGGTGACAGACCTATTGCAGGAGCAGACGCAGATGTTATGAATGTTTGGCAAGCTCAATATGATGACTACTTGATAGTTTAGTGCACCATGCTTTACGTCTTAAAACCGGCACTTAAAAAATGTTTTGAACGCCATGGAGCATATGAGATGTTCCAAGAGTTGAAATTAGTATTTCAGACTCATGCCCATGTCGAGAGGTATGAAACCTATGATAGTACTTTGCCTACAAGATGAGGAGAATAGCTCAACCAGTGAGCATGTGCTCAGATTGTCTGGGTACTACAATTGCTTGAATCAAGTGGGAGTAAATATTCCAGATAAGATAGTGATTGAAAAAGTTCTCTAATCACTATCACCAAGTTACTAGAACTTCGTGATGAACTATAATATGCAAGGGTTGAACAAGACAATTCCCGAGCTCTTCGTAATGCTAAAGGCTGCGGAGGTAGAAATCAAGAAAGAGCATCAAGTGTTGATGGTTAACAAGACTACTAGTTTCAAGAAAAAGGGCAAAGGGAAGAAGGGGAACTTCAAGAAGAATAGCAAGCAAGTTCCTACTCCCGTGAAGAAGCACAAAGCTAGACCTAAGCCTGAAATTGAGTGCTTCTACTGCAAAGGGAATGGTCACTAGAAGCGAAACTACCCCAAAACTTGGCGGATAAGAAGGATGGCAAAGTGAACAAAAGTATATTTGATATACATGTTATTGATGTGTACTTTACTAGTGTTCATAGTAACCCCAGGGTATTTGATACCGGTTCAGTTGCTAAGATTAGTAACTAGAAACAAGAGTTGCACAATGAACAGAGACTAGTTAAGGGTAAGGTGACGATGTGTGTTGGAAATGATTCCAAGGTTGATAAGATCACCATCGCACACTCCTTTGACCTTCGGGATTAGTGTTGAACCTAAAATAAATGTTATTTGGTGTTTGCGTTGAGCATGGATATGATTGGATCATGTTTATTGCAATACGATTATTCATTTAAGTCAAAGAATAAGTGTTGTTCCGTTTACATGAATAAAACCTTCAATGGTCATACACGTAATATAAATGGTTTATTGAATCTCGATCGTAGTGATACACATATTCATAATATTGATGCCAAAAGATGCAAAGTTGATAATGATAGTGCAACATACTTGTGGCAATGCCGTTTAGGTCATATTTGTGTAAAGCGCATGAAGAAACTCCATGCGGATGGACTTTTGGAATCACTTGATTATGAATCATTTGATGCTTGCGAACCATGCCTCATGGGCAAGATGACTAAGACTCCATTCTCCGGAACAATGGAGCGAGCCACTGACTTATTGGAAATAATACATACCGATGTATGTAGTCCGATGAGTATTGAGGCTCGTGGCAGGTATAGTTATTTTCTAACCTTCACAGATGATTTGAGCAGATATGGGTATATCTACTTAAAGAAACACAAGTCTGAAACATTTGAAAAAGTTTAAAGAATTTCAGAGTGAACTGGAGAATCATCGTAGCAAGAAAATAAAGTTTGTACGATCTGATCGCGTAGTCGAATATCCGAGTTACGAGTTTGTCCTTCATTTAAAACAATGTGGAATAGTTTCACAACTCACGCCACCTGGAACACCACAGCGTAATGGTGTGTCCGAACGTCGTGACCGTACTTTATTAGATATGGTGTGATCTATGATGTCTCTTACCGATTTACCACTATCGTGTGACGCCCGGATAATTAAGCTACAGTAAACCTCTGCTAAAGATGCCACGTCACCTCTGTTACTGTCGCTAATCTCACGTTAGTTCAAAACGATTCGAATTGAAATTTGAATTTTTGTCAAACAACCAAAGTTTTCAAACATTAGAACAAAAATGTTCGGATTGTGCCAAATATTGCACAGGTAATTATAGTGAAGAAAACACATTTTTAGAAAATGCTGAAATACTCTAAAATAAATAAAACAGAAAATGAAAATAAGTAAAAGAAAAGAAAATACAAAACAGAAAACAGAACTAAAAAATAAAATAAAATAAAAACAAAGAACCCCCTCCCCCCGCTGGGCCTTGGCCCAGCTAGGCCATCACGCCAGCCCACCCGCGCCGAACCCCCGCTGGGCTACTAACCCGCCCCACCACCAAACCCTAGCACCGCACCCTCCCACTCGCGCCCCCACAACCCCTCTCGCTCCCACTTCTCCTCCCCCGACCCGATCTGGATCGGGGCACGGCCCCGTCGCCGTCACCGCCCCGTGCGCCTCCTACCTCTCGTCGGCGACCTCGCCAACCTCCTCTGCCGCACCTCGCGCCGGTCGCCCTTGCCGGAGACCAGCCGCCATCTCGCGGCTCGCCATCGCCTCGCACGCCCTTGCCTCCTTGCCCGCGTGCCGGCCGCGTACGCAGCGTGCAGGTGTACAATGGGCGATGGGCCCAGACCCCTGCGCGCATAGGATTTAGACCGGCGTGCTGACCTCTCTGTTGAGCCTAGGTGGGGCTGCGACGTGTTGATCTTCCGAGGCCGGGCATGACCCAGGAAAGTGTGTCCCGCCAAATGGGATCGACCGTGTTGGGTTATGTGGTGCACCCCTGCAGGGAAGTTTATCTATTCGAATAGCCGTGTCCCTCGGTAAAAGGACGACCCGGAGTTGTACCTTGACCTTATGACAACTAGAACCGGATACTTAATAAAACACACCCTTCCAAGTGCCAGATATAACCCGGTGATCGCTCTCTAACAGGGCGACGAGGAGGGGATCGCCGGGTAGGTTTATGCTATGCGATGCTACTTGGTGAACTTACCATCTACTCTCTTCTACATGCTGCAAGATGGAGGTGGCCTAAAGCGTAGTCTTCAACAGGTTTAGCTATCCCCCTCTTATTCTGGCATTCTGCAGTTCAGTCCACCGATATGGCCCTTTACACATATACCCATGCATATGTAGTGTAGCTCCTTGCTTGCGAGTACTTTGGATGAGTACTCACGGTTGCTTTTCTCCCTCTTTTCCCCCTTTCCTTTCTACCTGGTTGTCGCAACCAGATGCTGGAGCCCAGGAGCCAGACGCCACCACCGACGACGACTCCTACTACACCGGAGGTGCCTACTACTACGTGCAGCCCGCTGACGACGACCAGGAGTAGTTAGGAGGATCCCAGGCAGGAGGCCTGCGCCTCTTTCAATCTGTATCCCAGTTTGTGCTAGCCTTCTGAAGGCAAACTTGTTTAACTTATGTCTGTACTCAGATATTGTTGCTTCCGCTGACTCATCTATGATCGAGCACTTGTATTCGAGCCCTCGAGGCCCCTGGCTTGTATTATGATGCTTGTATGACTTATTTATGTTTTAGAGTTGTGTTGTGATATCTTCCCGTGAGTCCCTGGTCTTGATCATACACGTTTGCGTGCATGATTAGTGTACAGTCAAATCGGGGGCATCACAAGTTGGTATCAGAGCCGACTGCCTGTAGGAATCCCCCTTTCAAACTCCTTGGCCGAAGTCGAGTCTAGTCATTGAAAAACTTTTACTAACATGGTTGTGTGGCTTATGGGCCCACGTCGCCATTGGGTGGTATTAGGATCTTTTACTCCTTGTCTATACTCTGGGACTCTGATCTCTCTTCTATTCGGGTTAAATGAATTTTGCTAATTCTAACATTAGGATCTCGTTATCACTTTCACCCGGAGAGCCCCTTATTACTGATGATCGTCTGCTGCACGTGAGGACCCTGAAGACACTCTCCGCTGTTAACCCGAGAACTTGTGTTCATCGCTTTTGCAATTCCCTTCCATCGATAAACTCCTATGGATAACCACGTATACTCGCCATTCATACAATGTTTCCCAGTTGATCTTGTTATTACAAGATACCCCAAAATTCTCTCTGTTGTTCCGAGAATCCTTTGAGCTTACTGCCTTGCTGTTCTTTGTCACCCGAATACCCCTACGGATAATTCTCGCACTTACCGAGTATCCGCTCACCCCCAGTTGATTCAAGTATTTCACAAAAGTGTTCAAAATACCATTCGATCTTCCGAAAATCCTCAGGAGCCTTCTTGCTCTTGAAATTTTTGCTTACTTGCATTATGATTAATCTTAAGTCTCGTAATCTTATTGGCATCTCTTGTCATTATCATTTTGAGTCCGTTGATTCAATTTGTTGCGAATGCTCGCAATCCTCACTCAGAGCCTAGAATTCATCGTTCCGGCTCAGACGTCATTTGAAACGTGAACAGGTTATCGACCAATCAAATTGTCGTCGATTGTACCCCTAAGTCTATTCAACTTATCCATTCTTAATCAGACCATTGGCTTCTGATCCCTTGATTTTGAAATGATAATTCCTTTGCATTGAGCTTTGAATTACTCAGTTGTTTTTATAGTCTGATGCCCTTTCGTTCCTTCTTCCTTTGATAGAGTACCGATACTCGCATCAGCTCCGTTGTAGACCACAAGACCCCTTGTTGGGTTATTATCCGACAGTGTCCTTCATATTCAATAACCTTGTGATCATTTCCATGGATATATAATGCCTTTGGTAATTTGTATCCTCTGCTTGATAACCATACTCTACTTTTGAGCTGGTGATTTTACTCTTGAAGTTTGAGGTATATGTTTCTAAGATGCCCCGATGGATTGAACCTATACCTTCCCTAAAACCCATATGAACCCGAAGGTTTTCACAAGCCATACCCTTCTGGTATTTTACTAGATAATTTTCTACCATACAACTTCATCGAATGCGAGAAGTGAATGAAAGTTTATGCATTGGAGAAGTGGGAGTCGACCTTGAACTTTGTGTTCATGCCCATGGACACGATGTAGATCTTATCATTAAAGCTTCTCTTAAATTAATTATTCCCTGGGTATAAGTTCATCTTATATCTGGGATCTGGCCTTTTTCAACCGTGGTTCTGACCATGTTCTCCTTTAAATACCATTTCTCGTGCAAGTTTAAGCACTTGTCCTCTGCAGAGCAATACCCCCGTCCAACCTCTACTTTGGTCTGTCGTCGAGTATTACCCCCCTGGTATCTCGAGAATGCCAAGGAACTACTTAACTTCTTATGAGTTCTTCATCAACTAATATTCTTGCCGATTCCATTTTTCCAACGGGTTCTGAGTTGTTAGAACCCCTCAAGGACACCGACAAGTGAATCAATTCCGCACTCCGATTCAATAACTCTAAGTAATTTTTGTTGCTTACGAGTTTAATAATCCTTCAAGTCATTCCTAGCCTGCTCGGCTATGTCATTATCGTGCCGATTTTAACTGCGCTACCTGGACCTTCCCAGCGCACAAATTTCGACAGTGAGCTAATCTTGCGTTCATCTTCCTCGTCATATCACTTCTCCTTGAACAGCAAACTTGATTTCGAGTTTGTGTCCTACCCGTGGTTCCAATAACCTTTCGCTTTCATCATTCCTTTGACTTGATGTCATCGTCGATCACTTACATCTTCTTGAAAACCTCTCGACAAATTTGTCGTGATCATTGTCAACAATTTGACTTCTTCCAAGTTGTGTGTCGAAATTCAGGTTGAGAAATACCATCCTTGCCCCTCGATGAATTGTGTTATCATCGACAACATTCTTGCCTCCCCCCAACACAAACTTGTTCATATTTTGTGTTGTATCTTGATTTCCCTGCTATCCAACTTATGTTATGTTCTACTGTGGAGTATTACCATCTTTGATGTCAAGAATGTCGTGAGCATTACTCCACCTCTTAAGAATTCTTGGTACAGTGATACTTCTCACCATCACCATTCTTTCTTGGTCCCCGTGTTGTTTCTAAACAAAATACCGACAAATGGTCTGTGATGTGTAAAATTCAAAAATTCTAGCAACCCTATTTGCTTTGACGTTAATGGTCGATAGCTTCATTCTAAGTCTATTGCTTATTGAATCATCATTCAAACATTGATCGTGCTACCTAGTCCAGATTTTCGGGTGCACTTTTCAACCAATGTTTAATTGTGTATGTCTTCTTCGAGCATACATCATTATATCATTTGATCTGGCAAATGTTATCTCCTTGTTCACAAAATTGTGGAAATCCATCCTTTGGAAATCTCGATGATTTGTCGCTGAGTCCATCAGTCACCTCCTCATCCTCTCCTTGGTTTACTGATGAACTCTTATTTTGGAACTCGCTTCCATAGTTCATTTCCCGAGAACCTTAAAATGTTGTCTCGTCAAATTGTGTTGCACCTTTTCTTCCCAGACATCCTGAGTCTGAGGTATCCTAACACCGACCAGATCTGAATCTCGGTCAGATATGATGGTTGGAACACTTTCCAAGAGTCACAACATTGGTCTTTATATGACCCAGTAAGGTGATGTCATGCCTAGCACACCTGGCCGGAGGACCTATTGTTATAGTTTTCTTTTTAGCAAGCTTAGCGATTCTTCCATGAGGAAATTGTAACACTTATTCTATAAGTTGTTCTTGATGGATCCTTTGTGAATCCAAATTCTGATCTTTACCCAATGACCATGTCAATGCTATCTCGAAGCATGTCTGTGGTACTCTGATTTTCAAAAAGAACATTTGTAGCACAATGCTAAATTTTCTTTATCATTTATCCTAACACCGTTGTATGGGTAATATCATGAGATTCCTCCCCCTTACCTAATTGGTTTTCTACTTTCTATCATGTCATGGATATCATGCTCCGCTTGTCCTTGGGAAGGATATACCCCCGAAATATGTGTGTATACACATTTTCCTTTCCATTGCTCTGTTTAAACCTGATAACCACTTTTCCTTTCCATTGGTTTGCTTAAACCTTCTTGTGATCTATATTATATAAGCAGTAATATTTCCCTACTTATGTAAACACCTCGTTGTACAATTCTGCCAGCAAGACCCTGTTACTATTGTTGATGACATTCTGGTAGCCATCGATGGACGAGAACTTTGCCTATTGGTCCGCCTCGTTCAACGAGCAGGAAAATGGTTCTCTTCGTCCCTCGCCCTTGGTACCGACGTTGTTGCTGACATAATCGACAGGCTACCCTCTGACCTGCCTTGCTATCATGACCATGCAAGATGTCACCGCTCCTCCTACTTTTAACCCACATGGTGGGCCCATAACCCACAGTTCCACATGATCGAAACCTGACTCTCTTGTACATCCTTGATTCTGAAGTATCCTTTGCACTTAACTTCGTATGTAATGCACGAGTCACCGTCCTACAGATGATCTACTCTGGTATCTGACGCAATACTTATTCTCGTTGCTCTGGACCCGTTTCACACTTTGTTTCAGGCAACGAACGATTGCCTACCTGCTTGAAACTTCCCATGATACCTCCTTACTTTGCTCTCGATATTTTCTTAAGTTTCAATTCAAGAGTTACTTTCCGCCACCCTCCCCGATGTTATCGACCAGATAGTCAACCTTGCAGAGATCCGTTCTTCCGGAATACCCCCTTATTCTGTCGTAAGTACGATGGAGATCTTGAAGAAAGGATAATGGCTTCATCATCATGGCTTGAAGCAGAGAAGTGAAGACATCAACGCTATGAATCAACCTCTTCGAGAAGAGCAACCAAGGCCGAGAAGATCAGTTAGAATTTCGTAACTAGGCCTTTCACCCCTTCTCTACCTCTTAAATCTCGGGACGAGATTTCTTGTAGTGGAGGAGAATTGTGACGCCTGGATAATTAAGCTACAGTAAACCTCTGCTAAAGATGCCACGTCACCTCTGTTACTGTCACTAATCTCACGTTAGTTCAAAACGATTCGAATTGAAATTTGAATTTTTGTCAAACAACCAAAGTTTTCAAACATTAGAACAAAAATGTTCGGATTGTGCCAAATATTGCACAGGTAATTATAGTGAAGAAAACACATTTTTAGAAAATGCTGAAATACTCTAAAATAAATAAAACAGAAAATGAAAATAAGTAAAAGAAAAGAAAATACAAAACAGGAAACAGAACTAAAAAAATAAAAATAAATAAAAACAAAGAACCCCCTCCCCCCGCTGGGCCTTGGCCCAGCTAGGCCATCAGGCCAGCCCACCCGCGCCGAACCCCCGCTGGGCTACTAACCCGCCCCACCACCAAACCCTAGCGCCGCACCCTCCCACTCGCGCCCCCACAACCCCTCTCGCTCACTCATCTCCTCCCCCGACCCTATCTGGATCGGGGCACGGCCCCGTCGCCGTCACCGCCCCGTGCGCCTCCTACCTCTCGTCGGCGACCTCGCCAACCTCCTCTGCCGCACCTCGCGCCGGCCGCCTTGCCGGAGACCAGCCGCCATCTCGCGGCTCGCCATCGCCTCGCACACCCTTGCCTCCTTGCCCGCGCGCCTGGCCGCGTCGGGGCCAGGTTCGCAGCCTGGCGCTCGTCGGCCGTCGCCCATCCCGGGTGCCTCATCATCGCACTGGACCGGGCTGGGGGGGCCTCAAAGCCGTCGCCCTCGACCTCCTCTCCCGGATGCATCTGCCGGTCGTCGCCGCTCGATCTGTCCCTCCCCAATGAACTTTGGCATCGTCGAGACTTCAACAAGCTCCACTGTGAGCCGCCGTCCATTTTCCCCCTCCCCTTGCTCGATTAGGCCGTCCCTGGCGCCGTTTGCCGCGGGACCGAACCCCGGCCACTGCCTGCTGTTAGCGTAGGCAACGTTCTCGGCCTCCCCCAATGACTTGTCACGACCACCGTCTTACGCGACGCCTCCCACGCTGTCGGACGCGCCCAACCACTTGCCCGTTCCTGGCCAGAGGGGCGATTCCGGCGAGTTCCCGCGTGGCGTCACCGTGTTCTGCCTCGCCAGCATGGTCGACCGTTCGAACCGTCCCGTGGGCCACTGACAGGTGGACCCCGCTGGATTAGCCGCTAAGCTGGCCTCTAATCTACCACCCATGTGTAACTGACAAATGGGACCCACATCCAAATTAACCTGGGATTACCTAAACAAACCTAATGACCTGCTGACAGGCGGGTCAACCCTTTTAATTAACCCACTTCATAAATAACCGTGGTTAGCATTGCAGCCAATGACATGTGGGCCCCCATGCTTAATTAAACCGGTTTTATAATTAAAACTTAAACTATTAATTAGTTAGTCACTGCCAGATGGGGCCCACCCCCACTAATAAACCCTTTTAGTTTAAATTAAACCCTGTTAAATAACTCTATCTATTACAGGTGCACCCCCTTGGTCAGCTTGACCAGTCAACAGCTGACTGTTGACTGCTGACTCAGTAGTCAACAGGACCCACTGTCAGCCTTTAACAACTCTGCTGGGTACACTTCAGTGTGTACTCATAGCAAATTGCTATTTAATTTTCAATTAATAATTATTCCAGAATCTGTTTTAAACTACAAAATTTAATAGAAAATAAACAGTAGCTCTGATGAAAATGGTTTCTACATGAAAGTTGCTCAGAAAAATCCAACGAATCCGAATACGCGGTCCGTTCATTTGTCACATGCCCCTAGCATGTTGAACATGGAACATTCCCCCTCCGGTCATCTGTCTGACACAGGTCCGGAACCGGGAACACCTTCCCGGTTGAATTCGCCCTTCACCTATATCATGTAGCCATTCGTTAGGTCACACCCGGCACAGCATATTGCCACGTTATGCTTTGTGATGCTATGTTTGCTTTATATTTACTGTTCCTTCCCCCTCTTCTCTCCGGTACACCCCGAGACCGATGCTCCCCCTGTGATCGACTACGTCGACGATGACCCCTCCTTGCCAGAGCAAGCAGGCAAGCCCCCCCCCCTTGATCACCAGATATCGCCTATTCTTCTCTATACATCTTGCATTAGAGTAGTGTAGCATGTTACTGCTTTCGGTTAATCCTATTCTGCTGCATAGCCTGTCATTTTTGCTACAGTTGTTACCCTTACCTGCTATCCTACTGCTTAGTATAGGATGCTAGTGTTCCATCAGTGGCCCTACACTCTTGTGTGTCTGCCATGCTATACTACTGGGCCGTGATCACTTCGGGAGGTGATCACGGGTATATACTATATACTTTATATATATGACACATGTGGTGACTAAAGTCGGGTCGGCTCGTTGAGTACCCGCAAGTGATTCTGATGAGGGGGCTGAAAGGACAGGTGGCTCCATCCCGGTAGAGGTGGGCCTGGGTTCCTGACGGCCCCCGACTGTTACTTTGTGGCGGAGCGACAGGGCAGGTTGAGACCACCTAGGAGAGAGTTGGGCCTGGCCCTGGTCGGCGTTCACGGATACTTAACACGCTTAATGAGATCTTGGTATTTGATCTGAGTCTGGCCATTTGGTCTATACGCACTAACCAACTACGCGGGAACAGTTATGGGCACTCGGCGTCGTGGTATCAGCCGAAGCTCTTTTTGACGTCAGCGACTGAGTGGCACGCGCCGCATTGGAACGTAAGCTCGCGCTTGTATTAAGGGGGCTAGGTCTGCTTCCGGCCACGTACGCAACGTGCAGGTGTGCAATGGGCGATGGGCCCAGACCCCTGCGCGCATAGGATTTAGACCGGCGTGCTGACCTCTCTGTTGAGCCTAGGTGGGGCTACGACGTGTTAATCTTCCGAGGCCGGGCATGACCCAGGAAAGTGTGTCCGGCCAAATGAGATCGAGCGTGTTGGGTTATGTGGTGCACCCCTGCAGGGAAGTTTATCTATTCGAATAGCCGTGTCCCTCGGTAAAAGGACGACCCGGAGTTGTACCTTGACCTTATGACAACTAGAACCGGATACTTAATAAAACACACCCTTCCAAGTGCCAGATATAACCCGGTGATCGCTCTCTAACAGGGCGACGAGGAGGGGATCGCCGGGTAGGTTTATGCTATGCGATGCTACTTGGTGAGCTTACCATCTACTCTCTTCTACATGCTGCAAGATGGAGGTGGCCTGAAGCGTAGTCTTTGACAGGTTTAGCTATCCCCCTCTTATTCTGGCATTCTGCAGTTCAGTCCACCGATATGGCCCTTTACACATATACCCATGCATATGTAGTGTAGCTCCTTGCTTGCAAGTACTTTGGATGAGTACTCACGGTTGCTTTTCTCCCTCTTTTCCCCCTTTCCTTTCTACCTGGTTGTCGCAACCAGATGCTGGAGCCCAGGAGCCATACGCCACCGCCGACGACGACTCCTACTACACCGGAGGTGCCTACTACTACGTGCAGCCCGCTGACGACGACCAGGAGTAGTTAGGAGGATCCCAGGGAGGAGGCCTGCGCCTCTTTCGATCTGTATCCCTGTTTGTGCTGGCCTTCTTAAGGAAAACTTGTTTAACTTATGTCTGTACTCATATATTGTTGCTTCCGCTGACTCGTCTATGATCGAGCACTTGTATTCGAGCCCTCGAGGCCCCTGGCTTGTATTATGATGCTTGTATGACTTATTTATGTTTTAGAGTTGTGTTGTGATATCTTCCCGTGAGTCCCTGATCTTGATCGTACACGTTTGCGTGCATGATTAGTGTACGGTCAAATCGGGGGCGTCACATATCGTTTTGGGGTTATGCATTAGAGATAACTGCATTCACGTTTAATAGGGCACCATCTAAATCAGTTGAGACGACAACGTATGAACTATGGTTTGGCAAGAAACCAAAGCTGTCGTTTCTTAAAGTTTGGGGTTGCGATGCTTATGTGAAAAAGTTTCAGCCTGATAAGCTCGAACCCAAATCGGAGAAATGCGTCTTCATAGGATACCCAAAAGAAACTGTTGGGTATACCTTCTATCACAGATCCAAAGGCAAGATCTTTGTTGCTAAGAATGGATCCTTTCTATAGAAGGAGTTTCTCTTGAAAGAAGTGAGTGGTAGGAAAGTAGAACTTGATGAGGTAATTGTACCTTCTCCCGAATTAGAAAGTAGTTCATCACAGAAATCAGTTTAGTGATACCTACAGCAATTAGTGAGGAAGTTAATGATGATGATCATGAAACTTCAGATCAAGTTACTACCGAACCTCGTAGGTCAACCAAAGTACGTTCCGCACCAGAGTGGTACGGTAATCCTGTTCTGGAAGTCATGTTACTAGACCATGACGAACCTACGAACTATGAGGAAGCGATGATGAGCCCATATTCCGCGAAATGACTTGAGGCCATGAAATCTGAGATGGGATCCATGTATGAGAACAAAGTGTGGACTCTGGTTGACTTGCCCGATGATCAGCGAGCCATAGAGAATATATGGATCTTCAAGAGGAAGATGGACGTTGATGGTAGTGTTACTATCTACAAAGCTCGACTTGTCGAAAAAAAGGTTTTCGACAAGTTCAAGGTGTTGACTACTGATACGTCTCTGTCGTATCTACTTTTCCAAACACTTTTGCCCTTGTTTTGGACTCTAACTTGCATGATTTGAATGGAACTAACCCGGACTGACGTTGTTTTCAGCAGAATTGCCATGGTGTTATTTATGTGCAGAAACAAAAGTTCTCGGAATGACCTGAAACTCCACAGAGATTATTTTTGGAAATAATAAAAAAAATACTAGCGAAAGAATCAAGGCCAGGGACCCACACCCTTTCCACGAGGGTGGGGGCGCGCCTGCCCCCCTGGGCGCGCCCCCTGCCTCGTGGGCCCCCTGGAGCTCCACCGACCTCAACTCCAACTCTATATATTCACGTTCGGGGAGAAAAAAATCACAGAGAAAGATTCATCGCATTTTACGATACGGAGCCGCCGCCAAGCCCTAAACTCTCTCGGGAGGGCTGATCTGGAGTCCGTTCGGGGCTCCGGAGAGGGAATCCGTCGCCATCGTCATCATCAACCATCCTCCACCACCAATTTCATGATGCTCACTGCCGTGCGTGAGTAATTCCATCATAGGCTTGCTGGACGGTGATGGGTTGGATGAGATTTATCATGTAATCGAGTTATTTTTGTTAGGGTTTGATCCCTAGTATCCACTATGTTCTGAGATTGATGTTGCTATGACTTTGCTATGCTTAATGCTTGTCACTAGGGCCCGAGTGCCATGATTTCAGATCTGAACCTATTATGTTTTCATGAATATATGTGAGTTCTTGATCCTATCTTGCAAGTCTATAGTCACCTACTATGTGTTATGATCCGGCAACCCTGAAGTGACAATAATCGGGACCACTCCCGGTGATTACCATAGTTTGAGGAGTTCATGTATTCACTATGTGTTAATGCATTGGTCCGGTACTCTATTAAAAGGAGGCCTTCATATCCCTTAGTTTCCGATAGGACCCCGCTGCCACGGGAGGGTAGGACAAAAGATGTCATGCAAGTTCTTTTCCATAAGCACGTATGACTATATTCGGAATACATGCCTACATTACATTGATGAATTGGAGCTAGTTCTGTGTCACCCTATGCTGTTACATGATGAAGCGCATCTGGCGTAATTCTCCATCACCGATCCAATGCCTACGAGCTTTTCACATATTGTTCTCCGCTTATTTACTTTTCCGTTGCTAGTGTTACCATCACTACAAAACCCAAAAAAATTACTTTGCTACCGTTACCGTTACTTCCATATTACTTTGCTGCAGATACTAAGTTATCTAGGTGTGGTTGAATTGTCAACTCAACTGCTAATAATTGAGAATATTCTTTGGCTCCCCTTGTGTCGAATCAATAAATTTGGGTTGAATACTCTACCCTCAAAAACTGTTGCGATCCCCTATACTTGTGGTTATCAAGGCTATTTTCTGGCGCCGTTGCCGGGGAGCATAGCTCTATTCTTTGAGTCACTTGGGATTTATATCTGCTAGTCACTATGAAGAACTTGAAAGACGAGAAAACAAAAATTTATCCCTCAACTACGAGGGGAGGTAAGGAACTGCCATCTAGCTCTGCACTTGATTCACCTTCTATTTTGAGTAAGCTTGCGACACCTAAACCTGCTTCTGCTATTAATTCTGATATGTCACATGTTATTGATGATGCCACTTCTTCTATGCATGATACTTATGATGAAACTACTTCTATGCTTGATACTACTGTGCCACGCGGTGAATTTCTTGATGAACAACTTGCTAGGGCTAGAGAGAATGAAATTATTGAAACTAATAATATTGATGAAAGTGATGATGAAGATTCTCCCCCTAAATATGAATTGCCTCTTGTGCCTGAGGGCTATGTTATGGATGAAGAAACTGCTAGAGACTTTCTTGCTTGCAATGATAGAAGTATTAAGAAATTATTAGCTAAGCTTAAACAAAAAACTCTGAATGCTAGAATGAAATATGATCCTGCTTATGCTACTTCACCTATCTTTGTTACTGATAAGGATTATGAATTCTCGATTGATCCTGATATAATTACTTTGGTTGAATCTGATCCTTTCTATGGCTATGAATCTGAAACTGTTGTGGCACATCTTACTAAATTAAATGATATAGCCACCCTGTTCACTAATGATGAGAAAACTCGCTACTATTATATCGTTAAGATATTTCTGTTCTGATTAAAGGGTGATGCTAAGATATGGTTTAATTCTCTTGATCCTGGTTGTGTGCGTAGTCCCCAGGATATGATTTATTACTTCTCTGCTAAATATTTCCCTGCTCATAAGAAACAAGCTGCTTTGAGGGATATATATAATTTTGTGCAAAATGAAGAAGAGAGTCTCCCACAAGCTTGGGGGAGGCTTCTCCAATTACTTAATGCTTTGCCTGATCATCCTCTCAAGAAAAATGAAATACTTGATATCTTTTATAATGGACTAACCGATGCTTCCAGAGACCACCTGGATAGTTGTGCTGGTTCTGTTTTCAGGGAAAGAACACCAGATGAAGCGAAAATTCTATTGAATAATATGTTGAAAATGAAAATAATTGGAAACTTCCGGAACCAACTCCTAAGCCAACTCCGAAGAAGAGGGGTGTTCTATTTCTCAGTCCTGAAGATATGCAAGAGGCAAAGAAATCTATGAAGGAAAAAGGTATTAAAGCCGAAGATGTTAAGAATTTACCTCCTATTGAAGAAATACATGGTCTTAATTTACCGCCTGTTGAAGAAATATATGATCTTAATCCATTACCTATTGAAGAAACTCATGGTCTTGATAACCCGACATGGGTAGTAAAGGTAAATTCTCTCTATATATATGATAAAGCTGAAATCCCTCCTACTAAGTTTGCTAGCCAATGTTTGGATGAGTTTGATAATTTTATTGTTAAACAAGAAAATTTTAATGCTTATTTTGGTAGACAATTAAAACAAAATGCTTATATGATTGAATACTTGGGTGATTATATGTCTAGAGTTAAAGGTGAACTTAAACTCATTAGTAAACATGCTTCTATGGTTACCACTCAAGTAGAACAAGTACTTAAAGCTTAGAATGATTTGCTCAATGAATTGAATAATAAGAATAATGACTATGTTGTTAGAGAGGCTACTAGAACTGGTAAAATGACTCAGGAACCTTTGTATCCTGAAGGCCACCCTAAGAGAATTGAGCAGGATTCTCAAAGAAATAATGTAGATGCACCTAGTCCTTCTAAAAAGAAGAAAAAGAAAAATGATAGGACTTTGCATGCTTCTAGTGAACCTGTTGTAGACACACCTGAGAATCCCAATGATATTTCTATTTCTGATGCCGAAACACAATCTGGTAATGAGCATGAACCTAGTGATAATGTTAATGAAGATGCTCATGTTGATGCTCAACCTAGCAATGCTAATGATGTAGAAATTGAACCTGCTGTTGATCTTGATAACCCACAATCAAAGAATCAATGTTATGACAAGAGAGACTTTGTTGCTAGGAAGCACGGTAAAGAAAGAGAACCATGGGTTCAGAAACCCATGCATTTTCCTCCCAAACCATCCAAGAAAAAGGATGATGAGGATTTTGAGCGCTTTGCTGAAATGATTAGACCTATCTTTTTGCGTATGTGTTTGACTGATATGCTTAAAATGAATCCTTATGCTAAGTATATGAAAGAAATTGTCACTAATAAAAGAAAGATACCGGAAGCTAAAATTTCCACCATGCTTGCTAATTATACTTTTAAAGGTGGAATACCAAAGAAGTTAGGAGACCCAGGAGTACCCACTATACCATGCTCCATTAAAAGAAATTATGTTAGAACTGCTTTATGTGATCTTGGAGCCGGTGTTAGTGTTATGCCTCTCTCTTTATATCGTAGACTTGATTTGAATAAGTTGACACCTACTGAAATATCTTTGCAAATGGCCGATAAATCAACTGCTATACCTGTCGGCATTTGTGAGGATGTGCCTGTTGTGGTTGCAAACGTTACTATTTTAACGGACTTTGTTATTCTTGATATTCCCGAGGACGATAGTATGTCTATTATTCTTGGAAGACCCTTTTTGAATACTGCAGGGGCTGTTATTGATTGCAACAAAGGCAATGTCACTTTTCATGTTAATGGTAATGAGCATACGGTACACTTTCCGAGGAAACAACCTCAAGTCCATAGTATCAACTCTATTGGAAAAATTCCATCGATCATTTTTGGAGATTTTGAATTCCCTCTTCCTACTGTCAAAAAGAAATATGATATTCTTATTATTGGGATGTGCATATCCCCGTTGAGGTAACATAGTGTTATTCGAAATTTCTCCGGTTCCATGTTATTCGGAATGAGTTTGTTAACAAGACCTGATCAACCTTGTTAGTGGATTCCTTTTGATGAGCATGAGATGGATGAAGTTAGAAGGCACAACCTTTTGTACCCTCCTTTTACTTTCTGTTATTTAGATTAAATAAAGCAAAAATAGTATCTTCTGTCAGTTTTTTGAATTATCCGTGCAATAAAAAAATACCCCAAAAATAAAAGTTCTCCAAATGCCCCGAAATTGAAATATGATTTTTTCTGGAATATTTGAGAATATCTGGCACTGAGAACACAACAGGGGGAGCAAGCACCTGGCCACGAGGGTCCAGGACGTGCCCCCTGCCTCGTGGGCCCATGGTGGCTCCCCTCCACTTATTCCTGCACCCACACACTCCTTCTTCCTCCCAAAAAAATCACCAACCAGCTCAAGCACGAGTTCTAGCTCATTTTGCTGCGATTTTCGATCTCCTTGCTCAAAGCACCTCTCAGAAAACTGCTTTGGGGTATTGTTCCTTGGTATGTGACTCCTCCATTGGTCCAATTAGTTTTTGTTCTGGTGCTTTATTCATTGCAAATTTTTGCTTCCTAGGTGACCATATTCTTGAGCTTGCATGTCAAATTTATATGGTTCCAAGTAGTTCTAATGCATGATATAGGCCCTAGGCACTTGTAGGAGTAGTTGCTATCAATTTTGTTGAGTTCGGTTCACTCTTATTTGAAGTTACTAAAAATTTCAGAAATTTTCAGAGGAAGAAATATGTTTAGGAAAATGTACCAAGGTGGTTCTTCAAGGAAGCAAGGACCCAGGCTTGCAATGCGTGATGCTGATGATGAACCACTAAGGGACGCTCCAGTGCGGGCTTGTGAATGACCTTCACAGGACTTCATGGATCAAGCGGGAATCAAGGAAGAATTTAACGCATATATGTGTAACGCTGATCTTGTGAGCTTCGAGGCAGATAAGTGCCGTCAGTACCACTATCTCACTAGTTCCTTTGTGAGGAGGTTTGAATTTTCATCTTCACGCAATTCTCAAACTGTCCTGTTTGATCTTTATGAAAATTCTTATACTATGGACTTAGAGGATTTTACCACTGCTTGCAAACTTCCACAATGGGGTAGTACTGGTGAGCCTCGCAAATCAGAGTTTAGAGATTTTCTTGCTAGTATAACTGTGGGTGAATCTAGAGACATAGCACAAGCTACCATAGGGAGCATTCATTTTCCTGCTATACATTATTTTGCTCTCTTCATAGGTAGGTGCATAAATGGTAAGGATGAAGCATGTCACATGTGTGTCCCTGGCCTCAGTGTTCTCAGGAGTGCTGTGTTAGGAGATAAACATTATAATTTGGGAGCCATTATTGCACGTAGGTTGCATAATAATAGATTTAATGGAGATTTCTTTGGTGGAATTTATGCAACCCGTGTAGCTAATTTTCTTGGTGTAACCATACGCGAGGATGATATTGAGTTTCCTCCTGCTTATTTAGATTATGAGGCTATGGTTCGTCATCGTTTTGTTGAGAGGAACGATCAGTTCCTCCAGTACTGACTAATCTTTAACAGACGATGCACCTATCACGTCGCTCTCCCTGCTTCTACTTTCTTTGACTTTCAGACAAAAGGGAGATATTGTATAACCAGAGAGGAAGCGGATGAGTATAAGAGGAGGGCTGAGATAGCTCGCCTCCAAGCTGCAGCCCACAATGCAATGACTGCTGCATCACAATACGACCCCAACTATAACTTTGGATATCCTCCAGGCCAGCCGTGGCAATAGACCAACTTAGGCCAAAAGCCTAAGCTTGGGGGAGTACGTATTTCTCACCGATATTTTATTCATGTTCACACACTCATTGCTAGATGTCGGTGCTCATACTTTTTCACTATAATATCCATGCTAGTTTAGTTTCCTTTTTTTATGCTTTCTTCTTTTGTGTTTGATAAACCTTAAGAAAAAAAGAAAAAAATTAGTTGTAGCTTTTAGCTAGTTTACTTTCTTGCTGTAGTAGTAATAAAACCCAAAAATATTTCCTATTCTTCTTTTGCTTGTTGGGAGCTTTCCCGTGTAAATAGTTTTATTTCTTTCTTTTCTTCGGGGGTCGATAGGAGAAGACCATGATGAAAATGTTGAAGTGGCTCTTATATGCATTATTGTTGATTTAACCAAGAGCCCATATTGCCTTGTCTTCTCCTGTTTATTGAATGCTCACAGATTCCAGCTTAGTCCAATGCACGTGCACTATTATTATTATTCACATCGTTCGGTCGTGGAAGTGAAAGGCAATTATGACGATATAAGATGGACTGATTGAGATGAGAGAAGCTGGTATGAACTTGACCTCTCTCGTTTTTGTAAATATGATTAGTTCATCGTTCTTGATTCAGCCTATTATGAATAAACATGTTTGCAATGACGATTAGAGATTATAGTTGCTTATGCCATGCTTAATTAGCTAGGAGTTTATAATGGTTTACCTTGCGTGCCAACATGCTATTAAAATGGTTGTGATGGGGTATGATGGGGTGGTATCCTCCTTTGAATGATTTAAGTGACTTGACTTGGCACATGTTCACACATGTAGTTGAAACAAAATCAACATAGCCTTCATGATATTTATGTTCATGGTGGATTATATCCTACTCATGCTTGCACTCAATGTTTATTAATTTTAATGCATGTTCATGACTGTTGTCACTCTCTAGTTGGTCGCTTCCCAGTCTTTTGCTAGCCTTCACTCGTACTAAGCGGGAATACTGCTTGTGCATCCAATCCCTTAAACCCCAAAGTTATTCCATATGAGTCCACTATACCTTCCTATATGCGGTATCTACCTGCCGTTCCAAGTAAATTTGTATGTGCCAAACTCTAAACCTTCAAATGAAATTCTGTTTTGTATGCTCGAATAGCTCATGTATCAACTAGGGTTGTCCATATCTTCCATGTTAGGCGGGTTATTCTCAAGAGGAGTGGACTCCGCTCCTCACTCGCGAGAAAATGGCTGGTCACCGGGATGCCCAGTCCCATGCTTTATGCAAATCAAATCAAAATAATTGCAAACAAAACTCCCCCGGGACTGTTGTTAGTTGGAGGCACTCGTTGTTTCGAGCAAGCCATGGATTGATGCTTGTTGGTGGAGGGGGAGTATAAACTTTACCATTCTGTTTGGGAACCGCCTATAATGTGTGTAGCATGGAAGATATCGCCATCTCTTGGTTGTTATGTTGACAATGAAAGTATGCCGCTCAAAATATTATTTATCTCAATTTCAAAATCGAGCTCTGGCAGCTCTACAAATCCCTGCTTCCCTCTGCGAAGGGCCTATCTATTTACTTTTATGTTGAGCCATCACCCTCTTATTAAAAAGCACCAGCTGGAGAGCACCGCTGTCATTTGCATCCATTACTATTAATATGACTATGATTGGATCTCTTTTACCATGAATTACAATGTTTAGTCAGTCCTTGATCTTTAAAGGTGCTCTGCATTTATATTTTGCGGTCTCAGAAAGGGCTAGCGAGATACCATCTTGTTATATCATATCATGATTGTTTTGAGAAAGTGTTGTCATCCGAGATTTATTATTATTGCTCGCTAGTTGATTATGCCATTGACATGAGTAAACATGAGACCTAAGTGTTATTGGGAATGTGGTTATTCATAATCTTTGCTGAAAACTTGAATGCTGGCTTTACATATTTACAACAACAAGAGCAAACACAGTTTGTAAAAGTTTTTCTTTATCACTTTCAGTTTATCAACTGAATTGCTTGAGGACAAGCAAAGGTTTAAGCTTGGGGGAGTTGATACGTCTCCGTCGTATCTACTTTTCCAAACACTTTCACCCTTGTTTTGGACTCTAACTTGCATGATTTCAATGGAACTAACCCAGACTGACGCTATTTTCAGCAGAATTGCCATGGTGTTATTTATGTGGAGAAACAAAAGTTCTCGGAATGACCTGAAACTCCACGGAGATTATTTTTGGAAATAATAAAAAATACTAGCAAAAGAATCAAGGCCAGGGGGGCCACACCCTTTCCACGAGGGTGGGGGTGCGCCCCCTGCCTCGTGGGCCCCCTGGAGCTCCACCGACCTCAACTCCAACTCTATATATTCACGTTCGGGGAGAAAAAAATCAGAGAGAAAGATTCATCACGTTTTACGATACGGAGCCGCCGCCAAGCCCTAAACTCTCTCGGGAGGGCTGATCTGGAGTCCGTTCGGGGCTCCGGAGAGGGGAATCCGTCGTCATCGTCATCATCAACCATCCTCCACCACCAATTTCATGATGCTCACTGCCGTGCGTGAGTAATTCCATCGTAGGCTTGCTGGACGGTGATGGGTTGGATGAGATTTATAATGTAATCGAGTTAGTTTTGTTAGGGTTTGATCCCTAGTATCCACTATGTTCTGAGATTGATGTTGCTATGACTTTGCTATGCTTAATGCTTGTCAATAGGGCCCGAGTGCCATGATTTCAGATTTGAACCTATTATGTTTTCATGAATATATGTGAGTTCTTGATCCTATCTTGCAAGTCTATCGTCACCTGCTATGTGTTATGATCCGACAACCCCGAAGTGACAATAATCGGGACCACTCCCGGTGATGCCCATAGTTTGAGGAGTTCATGTATTCACTATGTGTTAATGCTTTGGTCCGGTACTCTACTAAAAGGAGGCCTTAATATCCCTTAGTTTCCGATAGGACCCTGCTGCCACGGGAGGGTAGGACAAAAGATGTCATGTAAGTTCTTTTCCATAAGCACGTATGACTATATTCGGTATACATGCCTACATTACATTGATGAATTGGAGCTAGTTCTGTGTCACCCTATGTTATGACTGTTACATGATGAACCGCATCCGGCGTAATTCTCCATCACCGATCCCATGCCTACGAGCTTTTCACATATTGTTCTCCGCTTATTTACTTTTCCGTTGCTACTGTTACCATCACTACAAAACCCAAAAATATTACTTTGCTACCATTACCGTTACTTCCATATTACTTTGCTACTAAAGACTTTACTGCAGATACTAAGTTATCCAGGTGTGGTTGAATTGAAAACTCAACTGCTAATACTTGAGAATATTCTTTGGCTCCCCTTGTGTCGAATCAATAAATTTGGGTTGAATACTCTACCCTCGAAAACTGTTGTGATCCCCTATACTTGTGGGTTATCAACTACGATGAGATTTTCTCACTCGTAGCGATGCTTAAGTCTGTCCGAATCATGTTAGCAATTGCCGCATTTTATGATTATGAAATTTGGCAAATGGATGTCAAAACTGCATTACTTAATGGATTTCTTAAAGAAGAGTTGTATATGATGCAACCAGAAAGTTTTGCCGATCCTAATGGTGCTAACAAAGTGTGCAAGCTCCAGCGATCCATTTATGGACTGGTGCAAGCCTCTCGGAGTTGGAATATACGCTTTGATAGTGTGATCAAAGCATATGGTTTTATACAGACTTTTGGAGAAGCCTGTATTTACAAGGAAGTGAGTGGGAGCACTACAGCCTTTCTAATAAGTATATGTGAATGACATATTGTTGATCGGAAATGATGTAGAATTTTCTGGAAAGTATAAAGGAGTGTTTGAAAGGAGTTTTTCAAAGAAAGACCTCGGTGTAGCTGCTTACATATTGAGCATCAAGATATATAGAGATAGATCAACACGCTTGATAAGATTTTCAATGAGAACATACCTTGACAAGATTTTAAAGTAGTTCAAAATGGAACAGTCAAAGAAAGAGTTCTTGCCTGTGTTGCAAGGTGTGAAGTTGAGTAAGACTCAAAACCCGACCACGGCAGAAAATAGAAAGAGAATGAAAGTCATTCCCTATGCCTCGGTCATAGGTTCTATAAAGTATGATATGATGTGTGCCAGACCTATTGTGTACCTCACCATTAGTTTGGCAAGAGGGTACAATAGTGATCTAGGAGTGGATCACTGGACAACGGTCAAAATTATCCTTAGTTACCTAAGAGGACTAAGGAAATGTTTCTCGGTTATGGAGTTGATAAAGAGTTCGTCGTAAAAAAGTTACGTCGATGCAAGCTTTAACACTAATCCAGATGACTCAGAATCTCAATCTGGATACATATTGAAAGTGGGAGCAATTAGCTAGAGTAGCTCAATACAGAGCATTGTAGACATAAAAATTTGCGAAATACATACGGATCTGAATATGGTAGACCCGTTGACTAAACTTCTCTCACAAGCAAAACATGATCACACCTTAGTACTCTTTGGGTGTTAATCACATGGTGAAATGAACTAGATTATGACTCTAGTAAACCCTTTGGGTGTTGGTCACATGGCGATGTGAACTATTGGTGTTAAATCACATGACGATGTGAACTAGATTATTGACTCTAGTGCAAGTGGGAGACTGAAGGAAATATGCCCTAGAGGCAATAATAAAGTTGTTATTTATATTTCCTTATATCATGATAAATGTTTATTATTCATGCTAGAATTGTATTAACCGGAAACTTAGTACATGTGTGAATACATGACAAAACAAAGTGTCCCTAGTATGCCTCTACTTGACTAGCTCGTTAATCAAGATGGTTAAGTTCCCTGACCATAGACATGTGTTGTCATTTGATGAACATGATCACGTCATTAGAGAATGATGTGATGGACAAGACCCATCCGTTAGCTTAGCATTATGATCGTTTAGTTTTATTGCTATTGCTTTCTTCATGACTTATACATATTCCTCTGACTATGAGATTACGCAACTCCCGAATACCGGAGGAACACCTTGTGTGCTATCAAATTTCACAACGTAACTGGGTGATTATAAAGATGCTCTACAGGTGTCTCCGATGACAAAGGGAATGACGTATGTTGTTATGTGGTTTGACCGATAAAGATCTTCATAGAATATGTGGGAACCAATATGAGCATCCAGGTTCCGCTATTGGTTATCGACTAGAGATATGTCTCGGTCATGTCTACATAGTTCTCGAACCCGTAGGGTCCGCACGCTTAACGTTCGATGACTATTTGTATTATGAGTTATGTGTTTTTGGTGACTGAAGTTTGTTTGGAGTCCTGGATGAGATCACGGACATGACGAGGAGTCTCGAAATGGTCGAGAGGTAAAGATTGATATATTGGAAGGTAGTATTCAGACACCGGAAGGGTTCCGGAGTGTATCGGGTACATACCGGAGTACCGGAGGGGTTACCGGAACCCCCCGGGGAAAGATATGGGCCATAGGAGGGAGGCTAACCAGCCCACAAGGGGCTGGTGCACCCCCCACAAGGGATGAGGCCGAATTGGATTAGGGAAGGGGAAGCCACCCCCCCCCCTTTCCTTCTCCTTCCCCCTTTCCCCCTCCATGAGAAGGAAAAGAAGGGGGGCGAATCCTACTAGGACTGGGAGTCCTAGTAGTACTCCCCTCTTATGGCGCGCCCCTTAGGGCCGGCCTCCTCCCTCTCCCTCCTTTATATACGTGGGTAGGGCACCCCTTGGAGACACAACAATTGTTCCAAGCCGTGTGCGGCGTCTCTCTCCACAGTTTGCTCCTTCGGTCATAGCGTCGTAGTGCTTAGGCGAAGCCCAGCGCAGATCACATCACCATCACTGTCACCATGCCGTCGTGCTGACGAAACTCTCCCTCGACCCTCTACTGGATCAAGAGTTCGAGGGACGTCATCGAGCTGAACGTGTGCTGAACTCGGAGGTGTTGTACGTTCGGTACTTGATCGGTCGGATTGCGAAGACGTTCGACTACATCAACCGCGTTAACATAACTCTTTCGCTTTCGGTCTACGAGGGTACGTGGACACACTCTCCCCTCTCGTTGCTATGCATCTCCTAGATAGATCTTGCGTAATCGTAGGAAATTTTTAGAAATTGCATGCTATGTTACCCAATAGTCATTGTCAGTATGCTCATCGAGGTGAACCTCATTCGGAAGCAACCAAAGGGTAAAGATTTGGCGGATGTGTGCACCAGAGACGACGATATCGTGGTTGATCTTAAGAATCCAAGCTTGCCCATTGAGGGCCTCCCTCACTTTCCAATTCTTTCTCGCTAAGGCCTCAAAGATGAGGGGAGCGATGTCCTTAGGCTTGCGCGCAAGAAGCAACGAAGAGTCCCAAAATGGCGTTTTGGAACCACTGCCAACTGTGATGGTCGTCGACATAGAAAAAGTCAAATCCTCCTTTGTACATGGGTTCCCAAGCCCCACCAAAGATTGTTTGGTTCCTTCCATTCATAACATGGCCATCGAATCCGCAAAGCCCGGGCGTACTTGTCGGTGTTGAGGACCCCGAGACCACCATATTCTTTTGGGCGACAAACCACCTTCCAGTTAACCTTGCACTTGTCCCTGGTCGTCCTATCTGAATCAGAACAAAGGAAAGCCTTTTCCAATTTGTTGATGTTGTTTAGAGAACTTGGCAAGACAATAAGGGGCGTGATGGCATACACAACTTGGGAGGCGTTGACCGACTTTACAAGGGTCGTGCGTCCGATAGTGGTGACGTTTTGCCCCTCCCAAGTGACCAACTTGCCAGCCGCCTTGTCTTCAAGGAATTGAAAATCCACCTTCCTGAGTTGCCCAACCGAGAGAGGGAGTCCCAAGAACTTTAATGGAAAGGAATGTCTTTACACCGACACACCGCTAAGAATATGGTCCAAGTTGCGGTCGCACAACGAATTGGCACAACCCAACTCTTGTGAAAGTCGGTGCAAATGCCCGTGACATCGTCAAATCCCCTCAAGATGGTTGAGAGGTTGTCAATATCCCGCTTAATGGGGGCCATGAATACTGCCACGTCATCTGCGTAAAGGGAAGTTCTCATCATGGTGCCCCGCCCACGAATCTTATGAAGAAGGCCTTTTCGAGTTGCCAAGTCTAGAATTTGATGGAGCAGGTCAATTGCGATGACGAAGAGCAGCGGGGAGACGATCCCCTTGCTGTAGCCCTTGGCCATGTTTGATAGGGCTGTTGGGGAACGTAGTAATTTCAAAAAAAATCCTACGCACACGCAAGATCATGGTGATTCATAGCAACGAGAGGGGAGAGTGTTGTCCACGTACCCTCGTAGACCGAAAGCGGAAGCGTTAGCACAACGTGGTTGATGTAGTCGTACGTCTTCATGATCCGACCGATCAAGTACCGAACGCACGGCACCTCCGAGTTCAGCACACGTTCAGCCCGATGACGTTCCTCGAACTCCGATCCAGCCGAGTGTTGAGGGAGAGTTTCGTCAGCACGATGACGTGGTGACGATGATGATGTTCTACCGACGTAGGGCTTCGCCTAAGCACCGCTACAGTATTATCGAGGTGGACTATGGTGGAGGGGGGCACCGCACACGGCTAAAAGATCAATGATCAATTGTTGTGTCTCTAGGGTGCCCCCCTGCCCCCGTATATAAAGGAGCAAGGGGGGAGGTGCGGCCGGCCAGGAGGGGGCGCGCCAGGAGGAGTCCTACTCCCACCGGGAGTAGGACTCCCTCCCTATTCCTTGTTGGATTAGGAGAAGAGGGGGAAAGAGGTGGAGGAGAAGAAGGAAAGGGGGGCGCCGCCCCCTTCTCCTTGTCCTATTCGGACTAGGGGGGAGGGGCGCGCGGCCCTTGCCCTAGCCGCCTCTCCTCTTCTCCACTAAGGCCAACTATGGCCCATTAATCCCCGGGGGGTTCCGGTAACCCCTCCGGTACTCCGGTAAAATCCCGATTTCACCCAGAACACTTCCGATATCCAAATATAGGCTTCCAATATATCAATCTTCATGTCTCGACCATTTCGAGACTCCTCGTCATGTCCGTGATCACATCCGGGACTCTGAACAACCTTCGGTACATCAAAACATATAAACTCATAATATAACTGTCATCGAAACGTTAAGCGTGCGGACCCTACGGGTTCGAGAACTATGTAGACATGACCGAGACACGTCTCCGGTCAATAACCAATAGCGGAACCTGGATGCTCATATTGGCTCCCACATATTCTACGAAGATCTTTATCGGTCAGACCGCATAACAACATATGTTGTTCCCTTTGTCATCGGTATGTTACTTGCCCGAGATTCGATCGTCGGTATCTCAATACCTAGTTCAATCTCGTTACCGGCAAGTCTCTTTACTCATTCCGTAATTGTTGAGGATATAAACCTTAGAGTCACCCGCCCGGAGGGGCCGGGTTACTCATAATGGTCATTGCCTGAAGCCCGGCGCCAAGCTTGAAGACGGCGGGCCAAAGATGGGCTTAAGACCCGGAGATGGCTTAAGGCCCGTAGTTACAACCGCCATTATGGTAGAACTTGTAGTGTAAGACAAGAATAGTTGAGAGTCCGAGCCGGACACTCTTATGAGCCAGCCGGGACTCTGAGAGCCGCTGGGCGTCAACCTCTCTATATAAAGGGACGACCCGGCGGTGGTTAAGGACAAGAAAGATCTCATCGAGAGCTAGGCATAGCAATCAAGCTCCCTGCTCATCGAAACCCAAATCAATACCACGTCAACTGGACATAGGCTTTTACCTTCACCGTAAGGGGCCGAACCAGTATAACCCTTGTGTTCCTCGTCCCGCTTAACCCCTTTAAGCTTCCTAGTTGCGATGGCTCCACGACTAAGTCCTAGCTCGAGGACATCTGCCGTGACAATTCCACGACAGTTGGCGCCCACCGTGGGGCCAGCGCATGGTGGATTTGAGTTCTTGAAGGGCAGCTTCGAAGGGCTCAAGGGATACGTGGTGGGCCGGATGACCAAGAGTCGTCGCGGCAAGCTCTACATCGACGATGCAAATTGGGGCCCCGACGCCGGCTCGATTGAGTACGGGTACCGGGTCCCCTTTGGCGGAATTCATGTCTTCATTGGCAAGGTTGGTGAGCCGGGCCCTGAGCCGGATCTTTGCGCCGACCTCATCGAGACGGCTCAGCGTCCACGACCCGCCCGGGCCTTACCTGCCTTGAAGCATGCTTTTGTGGGATGTGTCCATGGAGGGCTCTCTGTTGGATCTGGATTGAGAGTTACGAGATGGCCATGGAGTTGCTGGAGGTCAGTGAAGCGGCGATGGCCAAGTACTTCACCATGATGCTAGATGGGACTGCCCGCACTTGGTTGAAAGGGCTACCACCGAATTCCATCGGGTCTTGGGCTGAGTTGAAAGCCCGGTTCATCCAAAACTTCAAAGATACCTGTAGGCAGTCTATGTCAATTGTGGATTTGACTAACTGTAAACAGCAGGAGGGTGAGTCTACGACACATTGGGTTCGCCGAGTCAAAGAGATAATACATTCATCTGATAAGATGGATGCCGGCTCTGCAGTCTTAATGTTGGAACAGAATTGTCGTTTCCTGCCCTTGAAGATGAAACTCGGGTGGCTTAAGCGCGACTGCAATGATATGGGTACGCTAAGTTCACTAAGGTGCTCATGGATGGAGGCAGCAGCATCAACATCCTCTATTATGAGACCTTCCGTCGTATGGGGTTGATTGGTAAGAACCTCAGCCAGTCCAATACTATTTTCCATGGTGTGGTGCCTGGTAAGTCGGCTTATCCAGTTGGTAAGATCGAGTTGGAAGTGGCCTTTGGAGACGAGTACAACTACAGGGTGGAAAAATTAACCTTTGAGGTGGTCAAGATAAGAAGTCTGTATCACGCCATATTTGGGCGGGCGGCTTACGCCAAGTTCATGGCACGGCCGTGTTACGTGTATTTGCAGCTCAAGATGCCGGGTCACAATGGGACCATTACGGTTCATGGCAGCCGGAAGGTGGCCTTGGAGTGTGAGGAAGGTGATGCGGCTTATGCAGAATCTGTTTGTGCAACAGAGGAGTTGAAGTTTTACAAGGACAATGTTGACCCAACAGATATGACCTCTCTGAAAAAGCCAACTACGGAGCATGAGCCGGCAATGAAATTTAAGTCGGCTGATGAGACTAAACTTGTTGATTTCGTTCCAGGTGATTCATCTCAGCAGTTTAGCATCAGTGCCAATCTGGATCCAAAATAGGAAAGCGCGCTCATCGAGTTCATCCGTGAGAATAGGGACATTTTTGCATGGAAACCTTCTGACATGCCAGGTGTACCTAGAGAACTCGCTGAGCACACTCTCAATGTTGATCCGAAATTTAAGCCGGTCAGGCAATTCCTTCGACGGTTTAATGAAGAGAGGCGGAAAGCCATTGGTGAAGAGGTGGCCCGACTCTTGGCGGTCGGGTTTATTGTTGAAGTCTTTCACCCAGAGTGGTTAGCTAACCCGGTGCTCGTGCTCAAGAAGAATGGCACCTGGCGGATGTGTGTGGACTACACGGACTTAAACAAGGCATGTCCGGCTGATCCTTTTGCTCTTCCCCGTATTGATCAAATCATTGATGCTACGGCGGGTTGCGAGCGCTTAAGTTTCTTGGATGCTTATTCTGGATACCATCAGATTAAAATGGCAGTTAAGGACCAGGAGAAGACGGCGTTCATCACTCCCTTTGGAGCCTTCTGCTATGTGTCTATGCCTTTTGGACTTAAGAGTGCACAGGCGACTTATCAGCGTTGCGTGCAGAACTGTCTTCATAACCAGACTGGGCGCAATGTTCATGCCTATGTGGATGATATTGTGGTTAAGTCCAGGGAGAAGGAAACCTTGATAGATGACCTGAGGGAAACCTTTGATAATCTCCGGGTCTACAAGATGATGCTTAACCCGGCCAAGTGTGTTTTTGGTGTTCCTGTAGGCAAGCTCTTGGGTTTTCTGGTTTCTAACAGAGGCATTGAAGCTAACCCGGAGAAGATCAAGGCAATAACCTCTCTGGCTAAGCCGGCGTGTATAAACGACGTCCAGCGCCTGGCGGGTCGTATTGCTGCTTTAAGCCGGTTTATAAGCCGATTGGGTGAGAAGGCCATGACATTGTACCAGTTGATGAAGAAAACTGATGACTTTGTCTGGAATGATGCTGCTAATACTGTTTTTGAGGATTTGAAGAGACAGCTGGCAGAGCCCCCAGTCCTTGCTGCTCCGGTTGACAAGGAGCCTTTATTGCTGTATGTAGCTGCTAACACACGGGCCGTCAGTGTGGCTGTGGTGGTGGAGCGCAAGGAAGAGGGTAAGGAGCATCCGGTTCAGCGGCCGGTTTATTATGTCAGCGAAGTGCTCACCGAGTCCAAACAGCGGTATCCACATTGGCAGAAGCTTGTTTATGGTGTGTTCATGGCAAGCCGGAAGCTTAAGCATTATTTCCAGGGTCACCCTATCACTGTGGTTAGTTCTGCTCCCCTTGGAGATATCATCCAAAACAGAGAAGCCACAGGGAGAGTGGCTAAGTGGGCTATAGAGCTCGGGCCTCATGGTCTAAAATACGTACCACGCACTGCTGTAAAATCTCAAGCTTTGGTGGATTTCATCAATGATTGGACAGAGCTACAAGTGCCCGAAGAAAAGCCGGATAACACATATTGGACTATTCACTTCGATGGGTCCAGGCAATTGGAGGGCTCGGGGGCTGGAGTTGTATTGGCTTCCCCTAAAGGTGACAAGTTCCATTATGTGCTACGGTTGATGTTTCCTTGCACTAACAATGCGGCTGAGTACGAGGCCTTGCTCCATGGTCTTCGGATGGCTAAGGAGATGAGCTTGAGCCGGCTAAGGTGCTTCGGCGACTCAGACTTAGTGGCTCAACAAGTATCAGGCAAGTGGGATTCCAAGGACCCTCTCATGGCGGCTTATCGCCGTGAAGTTGATGCCATTGCCGGACACTTTCAGGGTTACCAGGTAGAGCACATCGATCGCAGGAAGAACGAGGCGGCTGATGCTTTAAGCCGGCTGGGCTCTCAGCGAAAACCGGTGCCGCCTAATACTTTCCTGGACGTCTTGCATAACCCTTCTGTTAAGTTGCCTACAGAGGAAGACTTGGCTGTCCCTGACCCGGAGGCACAATTGGTGGCGGCTCTCCACATCATCCCGGACTGGACAGTGCCCTATCTGGCTTACATGACCCGGGGAGATTTTCCTGAGGATGAAACTTTGGCCAGACAAATAACCCGGCGGTCTAAGTCAATTGTTGTTATCAATGGTGAGCTGCATCGCCGCAGTGTTACGGGAGCGTTCCAACATTGTGTCTCCCCTGAGGAAGGTCAAGAAATCCTGCGTGAGATTCACGAAGGGGATTGTGGCCATCATGCTGGCTCAAAATCCCTTGTGGCCAAGGCTTTTCGTCATGGTTTTTATTGGCTGACGGCTCATGCTAATGCGGAGGACTTGGTCAGTAAATGTGATGGTTGCCAGAGGTTCTCGCGACGGGCTCATGTGCCGGCTCAGGAGCTGAGGATGATAACAATCACTTGGCCATTTGCGGTTTGGGGGCTTGATATGGTTGGGCCTTTTAAAAGGTCCAAGGACAAGAAGACCCACCTCTTGGTGGCAGTTGACAAATTCACAAAGTGGGTTGAAGCAGAGCCAGTTAGCAAGTGTGACGCAGCCACGGCGGTTCAGTTCATGAAAAGGGTGATCTTTCGCTTTGGCTTTCCACACAGCATTATAACTGACAATGGTACCAATCTGTCCAAAGGCGCCATGGAGGAGTTTTGTCAACGAGAGCATATTCGACTTGATGTTTCATCAGTGGCTCACCCTCAATCCAATGGTCAAGCTGAGAGAGCTAATCAGGAGATTCTAAAAGGCATCAAGCCCCGGCTTTTGGTCCCTTTGCAACGGACGCCGGGTTGTTGGGTGGAGGAGTTACCCTCCGTGTTATGGAGCATCAATACTACTCCTAACAGGTCTACGGGTTACACGCCTTTCTTCATGGTTTATGGAGCGGAAGCAGTCCTCCCCAGTGACATCCGTCATGACTCGCCTCGAGTGGCGGCTTATGTTGAGGCGGATAATGAACAGGCGCGCCAAGATGCTCTTGACTTGTTGGACGAACAGCGTGATGTGGAAGCAGCTCGCTCAGCGATTTACCAACAAGACCTACGCCGTTATCACAGTCGCCGGGTTAAGTCCCGGGTCTTCCAGGAAGGTGATCTGGTGCTCCGGCTCATCCAAGATCAAACAGATGCGCACAAGTTATCCCCGCCTTGGGAAGGGCCCTTTGTGGTCAGCAAGAACTTGCACAACGGGTCATACTACCTTATTGACATTCGAGAGCATAAAGATTCACGTAAGTCGGAGGAAGAGACCCGTCGGCCGTGGAACATAGCTCAGCTTCGGCCTTATTACACTTGAGCCACCGGCTCTCATGATGTACATATTTCTATAGCCATGTATATATTATGATAAGCAATAAAGCAGGACCTCTGTCCTTTTTTCTCCTCCAAAGGTAAATGTGTTGTTTCCATTACAAGGTCACATGGTAACTTAGGGGTGGACCCGGCTTATGATCGTATTCGAATCTAGCCGTACGCAATATAATCACTTGGGGGCTTCCTGTTCAAACATAGGTCGTATTCGAACCAAAGAGAACATAGCTGTCGATACCCATTTGATTGGCAAAGTGCCGAGCTCATTGGGGAGTTTTTTTTTATCATATTTGAATCATAGCTCAACCCCCTTTGGGAACCGACGTGGATCGTATTCAAATTAGCGTCGTTAAACAACTCTTAAGGTCATTTGGGGGCTTCCTGTTCAAACATGGGTCGTATTCGAACCAAAGAGAACATAGCTGTCGGTACCCTCTTGATCGGCATCGCCAAACCCACTGGGGGCTATATGATCGCATTCGAATCTTAGCTTAACCCCTTTGGGATGGGTCTCTGGTCGTATTCGAACCGGAAGCCCCTGAGTTTTGATTTTCTGACTTACAACAAGTTCTTCTGGTTGTATCAACAGTGTACACGGCGGTTCTTGTTCCGCCGGCTTAACTTTGATTCACAGTGCTAGTCGCACACAATCAGCCTTATCAAGACTGGTAAACCGGAGTTGAGGTACCAACCTTATTATCCGGGTTATATAAACCGAAAGTGTACTTGAAGGCCTGTAAGTGTGTTATTACGGTTATATCAAGGACATAGTTGAGGACCAGTCTTTCGTGACTTAGATTCATATTCCGGGCTATATGTATGAGACTATGATTCTCAATGCGGTAAGCCGCCTAGAGACTTGTGATTTGTTTTTCTATGCAGGATAGTTAAAGACAGCTATTTGAGCTTAAGGAAAATGAATGATCAATTATGACCCGGAAGAATATAAGCAAGCAACTTCAATGGAGTTAAGCATTCAACACGTGCACGATGGCACGACAAAGTTAAAATGTTGGTCCTACTCTATTACAAGACTCTCAGAGTCCAAAAGGGTGAAGCATTGTTTAAGAAGCCACGTAAAGAGTCAAGATGCTTGCCGGGTCGACGCTTCCGGTTCATCCCTCTCCGCTCCTCTGGTTGTTCCCAAGACCTGGAAGGTTGACGATTTCCAGTCAATGCCGCTCAAAGCTTCAAATTGAGCTTCCTCATCAATTAACCCGGCCGGGTCAATTTCCGGGGCAAAGGTGTGCTTACGAGTCGGCGGGACCAAGCTGATGGCTTCATAACGCGGCGTGGGGATCCTCTGATTCTCTGCGTCGTAGCCCGGCTGGTACTTGGTCAGATTGGTGTCATTCCCAATCAGGGTGGCCACCGGGCGCACGATCTTTACACAGGCAGCAAAGTCCTTTTGGTCGAAGGGGGTGCCGTCTTCCTTCAAACTGGGGTAACCAAGTGCAATGTCAGCCGGGTCTAGCTCTGGAAGGAAAGCCTTGGCCCGGCTCAGAGCAGCTATGGCTCCGGCTCTTGCAGAGGCCCGTCGCAGCTCTTGGACACGCTGAGGAAGAACGGCAAGCCGGCGAAGTACTTCCGCCAGGTGAGTCGGAACCTCATTGGATAAGGCCACCACGGCCAAATCGCGCTGTGACCCGGTGTAGAGTTGCTCCACCAGGGTGTACACGGCCTTCAGCTTGGTCAGCACGTTCTGATTGAGGTTGGCGCTTCTGGGACCTGTTTAACAAAGTAAGATAAGCCGTTCTCAATGATGGGAGTTATGAGACATAAAGACTGTAAACTTGTTCAAAGCCTGCAGAAGGACTTACCGAAGATTGCGGCGACCATTTGTGACACATGGCGTTTTAAGCCGGAGAGTTCGGCGGTTCTCTCCGTCAGAGCCTTCTCCGCCTGTTCGGCCTGGCTTACAAGAGCAGCCTTTTCTTCGGCCCAGGTTTTCCTCTCAGCTTCAAACTTCTTCTTCAGCTTCTCTTGAGCAGCAATGCTGGATTCAAATTTGGCGTTGGCCTTCCGGGTCTCAGTTTCCTGAGTCTTCAGGCGGTTCTTCAGCTCAGAGATATCAGCTTCAAATTTTTTGCAAGCAGCCTGCACAATTTCCGGGTTATAGTATGAACAATTATTATGCGATTTTAAAGTCCCAAGCACTTTCCAAGCAAAGACACTTGGCACTTGGGGGCTAATGCATGTTGAAAGTTTCTATCTACAAATTACCGGTTCATGGAAGTAAGCCGGAAATTAAGTCTACAACATATTCTATCATAAGTCGTAGACTTGGGGGCTAGTATGGTAAAAATGATTATGCAGTAAGCAATAGAGTGGTACCTCAGACTTATGATGTATCTGCTTCACCATGTCAATCTCCAAGTCCCGGCTGCTGTGCACTTGATTGACATAGCCGGAGATGATCTCTCCAATGCTCAGGTTGGCGTAGTTGGTGATGTCTAGCTTGGCCCGGTGGCGCTCTAGCAATTCTTCCTTCGCAGAGCACTTAGCCAGCGCAGTGGGTCTCCCCGGCTCAACAAACTCCGTCCGGGTGACTACCACGTCCGGGTCATCGGTCGGCTGAGCCGGGCTGGAGATATCCGAGTTGGTGGAAGTCTCCATGGCTGGCTCATCAGTTGGAGTGGTGGCTTCAGGAGCAGAGGCAGCTGGCGGCTCTTGAGCTGAAACCTCCGGCTCAGGCAAGACCGGCTCTTCGACCGGTTTATTCTTCTTTGCTCTTTTACTGAGCTTTGCTTGAGCACTGAAAGGACACAAGGTTAGTACAAAAGTATGAGTAAAGATAAGCACAACAAGAGATGATCATCATTACCCGGGTACGGTCTTAAAAGCCGGCAGGTTCGATTGCATAGAGTTGCCAGAGGAGGGTGAAGTTTCCTGATAATTCGAATCAGAAGAATTGAGCGGTTGACGTATAACACCCGCCAAAGGATGAAAAGGATATAAGTTGGAGATAACCTTGGTCCAGCGTTTCCTTGACGCCTCAGGTAAACCGGAGGAGAGGTCAGCATCCTTGTTGGTCCGGGTGTGCCGCCGGCTCTCATGAATCTGTTGCTTCAAAAGAAATTGAGGATCTTGATAAGCTAAAGGATGTGAAAATCTTACTTTCCGGGTTACTCTTCGGGCTTTCAGCCTTGGCAAGGGCTCCGAGTCGGAGGAAAGTGTCATTACCTCTTCAGTCACCGGGTTACTTGCTCCGGTGTCATCCTACTGATGATCAGTATCCATAAGGTGGACAGGAATAAACAAGAAATGCAACAAGAGCTTACAGGTTCAGGGGTTACCTCTGACTCGGAGCTGTCACTTAGTTGAAGCAGCTCTGAGGCAGTAGGCCTGCTTCCCTTCTTGCGGGGAGCGGCTCTCCTGGCCGCTTTCTTAGCCTTCCTGGCCTTCTTGGCCGCCTCATGGTCATACTTGACCTTCCAGAATTTATCATCAGCCTGAAAAATACAATGAAGATTTCTTAAGGTTCAGATGAAAACTATCTAAAGGAGAAAATATGATGTTCAGATCAGCGGCTTACCGCTGGGGCCGGGTTGGTCTTGCAGAAGGGGCTTAAGCCGGTCCTCCCGCAGTCTGCCAAGCTCTCATTCAAGAGGGCCTTGGTCATATCTTCAACAACGTCTTCAGGAAGATCATTGCGGCTATGTCGCAGGGGGTCATCTTTCCGGCCCGTGTAATCACACATTAAGCCGGGGCGGCGGCTCAAGGGGATCACCCGCCAGGAGATCCAAACCCGGACCAGATCAATGCCGTTGAGGCCGTTGCCCAGGAGAGCCTTGATCTTGTTGATGGTGGGGATCAGAGGTTGACGCTCCGCCTGAGATAGTTTGTCGGGCAGAGGGTGGTTTGGTTCCAGACGCACGGCACGAAAGCCGGGCAGAGGGCTCTCGTCAGCCGAAGACGTGTCCTGGCAGTAAAACCATGTCTGGTTCCAGTCCTTTGGATGGCTGGGCGGCTCAGCGTAAGGAAAGAGGCAGTCTCTCCGGCGTTGAATGGAGATTTCACCAAGTTCCAGGCTTGGTCCGTTAGCGCACTCATTCTGGCGGTTCAAATAGAATAGCTCTCTAAAGAGCAGAAGGCTGGGCTCTTCTCCAAGATAGACTTCGCAGAACACTTGGAAGTTGCATATATTTGACACAGAGTTGGGTCCTATGTCTTGTGGCCGCAGATCAAAGAAACTCAGCACATCTCTAAAGAATTTTGAGCCGGGCGGTGCGAAGCCCCGGCTCATGTGATCAGCAAAAATCACTACCTCACCCTCGCTTGGTTGCGGTCTCTCCTCTGACGGGTCAGGGGCACAGTAAGACATGACATCCTTCTTGGGCAGGTAACCCGTCTTCACGAATTCAGCTAAGGTGTCGTTGGTGACGTTGGACCTCATCCAGTTGCACGTAATGGGTGCTTTGGGAGCTTTGGGAGGCATTGTGAAAGATGAAGCCTATGACAAAAGGAAAATGTCCGGTTCAATTATAAGCCGGCAGATGTTTACAGTTTAAATACTCAGATGGCGGCTTATGAGAGGGGCCTAATGACATATGGTTAAGTGCATCGGGTTATCTAAGCCGCTGCAAGTATCGTGAGTAATTCAAATTGTCTACGGCTTTATCATACATGAGCCGGAAAAAAATTACGGCGCATGGCTTCTTTGAGCCGGAAACATAAGCCGCCATAGCTCAGCAGAGGCAATTTTTGACTAAGTCTGGTGAAAACAAGTTTCACAGATCGCAGTAAATATTTTGGATCAAACAGTTGGATAAAGAGAAAAAAATTCTAGACCTAGAACTGACGCAGAAGAAGTCCATGGATTCAGAATGGGATCTTCTTTCAAACAAAGGGGATCTACCAGTGTTCAAATGGACGAGCTACAACTGCCGCAGGAGTTCTGTGCTAATCTTGGATCGAAACATGGTCATAGTGGCAGAACTACAGAGAACTTACGAAGAACAGCGAAGAATGGCGAAGAACAGTGGAACCCTAATGTGGATCTATGGTGGAGAGGTGCAGAGACTTACAGGCGCGGAGTTACGGCGAAAATCCGTCGCTTTTCTCTGGTCACGTCAGGGTGATGCAGCGGCCTGAGTTGGTGAAGATGAAGAAATCCGCGGTGGCGGCGGCGACGGAGCTCGGGCGACAGCACAGTGGCGAGAGGAAGAAGAAGATGGAGGCGATGAGTGGCACGAGGCTCATGGGCCGGGCTATTTATAAGGTGAGGCTCATAAGTGGGCGCGAGAAACGAGGAGGCCACAGCACGGTTATCTCACAATAAAAATGCCTCGATTTTCGGGACAGCAATTAAGGATAAGATCCGTTGCGGATATGGTGGAGTAAAAAATGGACTTAATGGAGGATGACATCACGGCGGGTCACCAAGAATCCAGAAGATGACGTCACGGCGGGTTATAACCTTCACACGGCCATAAGCCGGAAGATTTTTTCTCTCAGAAGAATTGAAGATTGACATGAACCGGTTCAAATCAATCTGGGGCCTAATGTTGAGGATATAAACCTTAGAGTCACCCGCCCGGAGGGGCCGGGTTACTCATAATGGTCATCGCCTGAAGCCTGGCGCCAAGCTTGAAGACGGCGTGCCAAAGATGGGCTTAAGACCCGGAGATGGCTTAAGGCCCGTAGTTACAACCGCCATTATGGTAGAACTTGTAGTGTAAGACAAGAATAGTTGAGAGTCCGAGCCGGACACTCTTATGAGCCGGCCGGGACTCTGAGAGCCGCTGGGCGTCAACCTCTCTATATAAAGGGACGACCCGGCGGCGGTTAAGGACAAGAAAGATCTCATCGAGAGCCAGGCATAGCAATCAAGCTCCCTGCTCATCGAAACCCAAATCAATACCACCTCAACTGGACGTAGGCTTTTACCTTCACCGTAAGGGGCCGAACCAGTATAACCCTCGTGTTCCTTGTCCCACTTAACCCCTCTAAGCTTCCTAGTTGCGATGGCTCCACGACTAAGTCCTAGCTCGAGGACATCTGCCGTGACAATTCCACGACAGTAATACATCATCCCGCAACTAACTCATTAGTTGCAATGCTTGCAAGGCTTATAGTGATGTGCATTACCGAGTGGGCCCAGAGATACCTCTCCGACAATCGGAGTGACAAATCCTAATCTCGAAATACGCCAACCCAACAAGTACCTTCGGAGACACCTGTAGAGCACCTTTATAATCACCCAGTTACATTGTGACGTTTGGTAGCACACAAAGTGTTCCTCCGGCAAACGGGAGTTGCATAATCTCATAGTCGTAGGAACATGTATAAGTCATGAAGAAAGCAATAGCAACAAACTAAATGATCAAGTGCTAAGCTAACGGAATGGTTCAAGTCAATCACATCATTGTCCTAATGATGTGATCCCGTTTATCAAATGACAACTCATGTCTATGGTTAGGAAACATAACCATCTTTGACAAACGAGCTAGTCAAGTAGAGGCATACTAGTGACACTCTGTTTGTCTATGTATTCACACATGTATCATGTTTCCGGTTAATACAATTCTAGCATGAATAATAAACATTTATCATGATATAAGGAAATAAATAATAACTTTATTATTGCCTCTAGGGCATATTTCCTTCAGTCTCCCACTTGCACTAGAGTCAATAATCTAGTTCACATCGCCATGTGATTTAACATCAATAGTTCACATCTTTATGTGGTTAACACCCACAGTTCACATCGACATGTGACTAACACCCAAAGGGTTTACTAGAGTTAGTAATCTAGTTCACATAACTATGTGATTAACACCCAAAGAGTACTAAGGTGTGATCATGTTTTGTTTGTGAGATAATTTTAGTCAACGGGTCTGTCACATTCAGATCCGTAAGTATTTTGCAAATTTCTATGTCTACAATGCTTTGCACGGAGCTACTCTAGCTACTAGCTCCCACTTTCAATATGTATCTAGATCGAGACTTAGAGTCATCCAGAACGATGTAAAAGCTTGCATCGATGTAACTCTTTACGACGAACTCTTTATCACCTCCATAATCGAGAAATATATCCTTATTCCACTAAGGATAATTTTGACCGCTGTCCAGTGATCTACTCCTAGATCACTATTGTACTCCCTTGCAAAACTCAGTGTAGGGTATACAATAGATCTGGTACACAGCATGGCATACTTTATAGAACCTATGGTTGAGGCATAGGGAATGACTTTCATTCTCTTTCTATCTTCTTCCGTGGTCGGGCTTTGAGTCTTACTCAATTTCACACCTTGTAACACAGGCAAGAACTCTTTCTTTGACTGTTCCATTTTGAACTACTTCAAAATCTTGTCAAGGTATGTACTCATTGAAAAAACTTATCAAGCATCTTGATCTATCTCTATAGATCTTGATGCTCAATATGTAAGCAGCTTCACCGAGGTCTTTCTTTGTAAAAATCCTTTCAAACACTCCTTTATGCTTTGCAGAATAATTCTACATTATTTCCGATCAACAATATGTCATTCACATATACTTATCAGAAATGTTGTAGTGCTCACACTCACTTTCTTGTAAATACAGGCTTCTCCAAAAGTCTGTATAAAACCAAATGCTTTGATCACACTATCAAAGCGTTTATTCCAACTCCGAGAGGCTTGCACCAGTCCATAAATGGATCGCTGGAGCTTGCATATTTTGTTAGCACCTTTAGGATTGACAAAACCTTTTGGTTGCATCATATACAACTCTTCTTTAATGAATCCATTAAGGAATGCAGTTTTGTTTATCCATTTGCCAGATTTCATAAAATGCGGCAATTGCTAACATGATTCGAACAGACTTAAGCATCGCTATGAGTGATAAAATCTCATCGTAGTCAACACCTTGAACTTGTCAAAAACCTTTTTCGACAAGTCTAGCTTTATAGATAGTAACACTACTATCAGCGTCCGTCTTCCTCTTGAAGATCCATTTATTTTCTATTGCTTGTCGATCATCGGGCAAGTCAACCAAAGTCCACACTTTGTTCTCATACATGGATCCCATCTCAGATTTCATGTCCTCAAGCCATTTTGCGGAATCTGGGCTCACCATCGCTTCTTCATAGTTCGTAGGTTCGTCATGGTCTAGTAATATAACCTCCAGAACAGGATTACCGTACCACTCTGGTGCGGATCTTACTCTGGTTGACCTACGAGGTTCAGTAACAACTTGATCTGAAGTTCCATGATCATCATCATTAACTTCCTCACTAATTGGTGTAGGCGTCACAGGAACAGATTTCTGTGATGAGCTACTTTCCAATAAGGGAGCAGGTACAGTTACCTCATCAAGTTCTACTTTCCTCCCACTCACTTATTTCGAGAGAAACTCCTTCTCTAGAAAGGATCCATTCTTAGCAACGAATATCTTGCCTTCGGATCTGTGATAGAAGGTGTACCCAACTGTCTCCTTTGGGTATCCTATGAAGACACATTTCTCCGATTTGGGTTTGAGCTTATTAGGATGAAACTTTTCCTTATAAGCATCGCAACCCCAAACTTTTAAGAAACGACAACTTTGGTTTCTTGCCAAACCACAGTTCATACGGTGTCGTCTCAACGGATTTAGATGGTGCCCTTTTTAACGTGAATGCAGCTGTCTCTAATGCATAACCCCAAAACGATAGTGGTAAATTGGTAAGAGACATCATAGATTGCACTATATCCAATAAAGTACGGTTATGACGTTCGGACACACCATTACGCTGTGGTGTTCCAGGTGGCATGAGTATGTGAAACTATTCCACATTGTTTTAATTAAAGACCAAACTCGTAACTCAAATATTCGCCTCTGTGATCAGATCGTAGAAACTTTATTTTCTTGTTACGATGTTTCTCCACTTCACTCTGAAATTCTTTGAACTTTTCAAATGTTTCAGACTTGTGCTTCATTAAGTAGATATACCCATGTCTTCTCAAATCATCTGTGAAGTTCAGAAAATAACGATACCCGCCGCAAGCCTCAATACTCATCGGATCGCATACATCAGTATGTATTATTTCCAATAAGTCAGTTGCTTGCTCCATTGTTCCGGAGAACGGAGTTTTAGTCATCTTGCCCATAAGGCATGGTTCGCAAGCATCAAGTGATTCATAATCAAGTGATTCCAAAATCCCATCAGCATGGAGTTTCTTCATGCGCTTTACACCAATATGACCTAAACGGCAGTGCCACAAATAAGTTGCACTATCATTATTAACTTTGCATCTTTTGGCTTCAATATTATGAATATGTATATCACTACGATCGAGATCCAACAAACCATTTTCGTTGGTGTGTATGACCATAGAAGGTTTTATTCATGTAAACAGAACAACAATTGTTCTCTAACTTAAATGAATAACCATATTGCAATAAACATGATCAAATCATATTCATGCTCAATGCAAAATCCAAATAACACTTATTTAGGTTCAACACTAATCATGAAAGTATAGGGAGTGTGCGATGATGATCATATCAATCTTGGAACCACTTCCAACACACATCGTCACTTCACCCTTAACTGGTCTCTGTTTATTCTGCAACTCCTGTTTCGAGTTACTAATCTTAGCAACTGAACTAGTATCAAATACTGAGGGGTTGCTATAAACACTAGTAAAGTACACATCAATAACATGTATATCAAATATACCTTTGTTCACGTTGCCATCCTTCTTATCCGCCAAATACTTGGGGTAGTTCCGCTTCCAGTGACCAGTCCCTTTGCAGTAGAAGCACTCAGTCTCAGGCTTAGGTCCAGACTTGGGTTTCTTCACTTGAGTAGCAACTTGCTTGCCGTTCTTCTTTGAAGTTCCCCTTCTTCCCTTTGCCCTTTTCTTGAAACTAGTGGTCTTGTCAACCATCAACACTTGATGCTTTTCTTGATTTCTACCTTCGTCGATTTCAGCATCATGAAGATCTTGGGAATCGTTTCCGTTATCCCTTGCATATTATAGTTCATCACGAAGTTCTAGTAACTTGGTGATAGTGACTAGAGAACTTTGTCAATTACTATCTTATCTGGAAGATTAACTCCCACTTGATTCAAGCAATTGTAGTACTCAGACAATCTGAGCACATGCTCACTGGCTGAGCAATTCTCCTCCATCTTGTAGGCAAAATACTTGTCAAAGGTCTCATACCTTTTGACATGGGCATGATTCTGAAATACTAATTTCAACTCTTGGAACATCTCATATGCTCCATGGAGTTCAAAACGTCTTTAAGGCCCCGATTCTTAGCCGTAAAGCATGGTGCAATAAACTATCAAGTAGTCATCATACCGAGCCTTGCCAAACGTTCATAACGTCTGCATATGCTCCTGCAATAGGTCCGTCACCTAGCGGTGCATCAAGGACATAATTTTTCTGTGCAGCAATGAGGATAATCCTCAGATCACGGATCCAATCCGCATGATTGCTACTAACAGCTTTCAACTTAGTTTTCTCTAGGAACATATCAAAAATAAAACAGGGAGCTAAACGCGAGCTATTGATCTACAACATAGATATGCTAATACTACCAGGTACTAAGTTCATGATAAATTTAAGTTCAATTAATCATATTACTTAAGAACTCCCACTTAGATAGACATCCCTCTCTAATCATCTAAGTGATCACGTGATCCAAATCAACTAAACCATAACCAATCATCACGTGAAATGGAGTAGTTTTCAATGGTGAACATCACTATGTTGATCATATCTACTGTATGATTCACGCTCGACCTTTCAGTCTCCGTGTTCCGAGGTCATATCTGCATATGCTAGGCTCGTCAAGTTTAACCTGAGTATTCTGCGCGTGCAAAAACTGGCTTGCACCCGTTGTAGATGGACGTAGAGCTTATCACACCCGATCATCACGTGGTGTCTGGGCACGACGAACTTTGGCAACGGTGCATACTCAGGGAGAACACTTTTATCTTGAAATTTTGTGAGAGATTATCTTATAATGCTACCGTCAATCAAAGCAAAATAAGATGCATAAAAGATAAACATCACATGCAATCAAAATATGTGACATGATATGGCCATCATCATCTTGTGCCTTTGATCTCCATCTTCAAAGCATCGTCATGATCTCCATCGTCACCGGCATGACACCATGATCTCCATCATCTTGATCTATATCAATGTGTCGTCACATGGTCGTCTCGCCAACTATTGCTCTTGCAGCTATTGCTATCGCATAGTGATAAAGTAAAGCAATTATTTGGCACTTGCATCTTATGCAATAAAGAGACAACCATAAGGCTTCTGCCAGTTGCCGATAACTTCACCAAAACATGATCATCTCATACAACAACTTATATCTCATCACGTCTTGACCATATCACATCACAACATGCCCTGCAAAAACAAGTTAGACGTCCTCTACTTTGTTGTTGTAAGTTTTACGTGGCTGCTACGGGCTTAGCAAGAACCGTTCTTACCTACGCATCAAAACCACAACGATAGTTTGTCAAGTTGGTGCTGTTTTAACCTTCGCAAGGACCGGGCGTAGCCACACTCGGTTCAACTAAAGTTGGAGAAACTGACACCCGCCAGCCACCTGTGTGCAAAGCACGTCGGTAGAACCAGTCTCGCGTAAGCGTACGCGTAATGTCGGTCCGGGCCGCTTCATCCAACAATACCGCCGAACCAAAGTATGACATGCTGGTAAGCAGTATGACTTATATCGCCCACAACTCACTTGTGTTCTACTCGTGCATATGACATCTACGCATAAAACCAGGCTCGGATGCCACTGTTGGGGAACGTAGTAATTTCAAAAAAATTCCTACGCACACGCAAGATCATGGTGATGCATAGCAACGAGAGGGGAGAGTGTTGTCCACGTACCCTCGTAGACCGAAAGCGGAAGCGTTAGCACAACGCGGTTGATGTAGTCGTACGTCTTCACGATCTGACCGATCAAGTACCGAACGCACGGCACCTCCGAGTTCAGCACATGTTCAGCCTGATGACGTCCCTCGAACTCCGATCCAGCGGAGTGTTGAGGGAGAGTTTCGTCAGCACGACGGCATGGTGACGATAATGATGTTCTACCGACGCAGGGCTCCGCCTAAGCACCGCTACAGTATTATCGAGGTGGACTATGGTGGAGGGGGGCACCGCACACGGCTAAAAGATCAATGATCAATTGTTGTGTCTCTAGGGTGCCCCCTGCCCCCGTATATAAAGGAGCAAGGGGGGAGGTGCGGCCGGCCAGGAGGGGGCGCGCCAGGAGGAGTCCTACTCCCACCGGGAGTAGGACTCCCTCCCTATTCCTTGTTGGATTGGGAGAAGAGGGGGAAAGAGGTGGAGGAGAAGAAGGAAAGGGGGGGCGCCGCCCCCTTCTCCTTGTCCTATTCGGACTAGGGGGGAGGGGCACGCGGCCCTTGCCCTGGCCGCCTCTCATCTTCTCCACTAAGGCCCACTATGGCCCATTAACCCCCGGGGGGTTCCGGTAACCCCTCCGGTACTCCGGTAAAATCCCGATTTCACCCGGAACACTTCTGATATCCGAATATAGGCTTCCAACATATCAATCTTCATGTCTCGACCATTTCGAGACTCCTCGTCATGTCCGTGATCACATCCGGGACTCCGAACAACCTTCGGTACATCAAAACATATAAACTCATAATATAACTGTCATCGAAACGTTAAGCGTGCGGACCCTACGGGTTCGAGAACTATGTAGACATGACCGAGACACGTCTCCGGTCAATAACCAATAGCGGAACCTGGATGCTCATATTGGCTCCCACATATTCTACGAAGATCTTTATCGGTCAGACCGCATAACAACATACGTTGTTCCCTTTGTCATCAGTATGTTACTTGCCCGAGATTCGATCGTCGGTATCTCAATACCTAGTTCAATCTCGTTACCGGCAAGTCTCTTTACTCGTTCCGTAATACATCATCCCGCAACTAACTCATTAGTTGCAATGCTTGCAAGGCTTATAGTGATGTGCATTACCGAGTGGGCCCAGAGATACCTCTCCGACAATCGGAGTGACAAATCTTAATCTCGAAATACGCCAACCCAACAAGTACCTTCGGAGACACCTATAGAGCACCTTTATAATCACCCAGTTACGTTGTGACGTTTGGTAGCACACAAAGTGTTCCTCCGGTAAACGGGAGTTGCATAATCTCATAGTCATAGGAACATGTATAAGTCATGAAGAAAGCAATAGCAACAAACTAAACGATAAGTGCTAAGCTAACGGAATGGGTCAAGTCAATCACATCATTGTCCTAATGATGTGATCCCGTTTATCAAATGACAAGTCATGTCTATGGTTAGGAAACATAACCATCTTTGACAAACGAGCTAGTCAAGTAGAGGCATACTAGCGACACTCTGTTTGTCTATGTATTCACACATGTATCATGTTTCCGGTTAATACAATTCTAGCATGAATAATAAACATTTATCATGATATAAGAAAATAAATAATAACTTTATTATTGCCTCTAGGGCATATTTCCTTCAAGGACGATCGGGCAGCCCGTTGAGAAGGAAGCGTGAGCAAGATGAGCCAAGTAGTGCAGCGACCCACTCTTGGATTTTGTTTGGGAGACCCTTGAGTTGCAAAACGTCGAGGATGAACTCCCATTTTACGGAGTTGGAAGCTTTTTTCATGTCAAGCTTGAAGAGGAGGGCGGCAGTCTTGCATTTGTGAAGGCGAAGAGCAAAATTCCTCACATACATATAGTTATCATGGATACTTCTCTTCTTAATGAATGCACTTTGGGTGTTGGAGACATGGACATCCATACGGGGGTAAGCCACAAGGCAAGGACCTTTCCGATAATTTGACGTAGATTAGGGTAATGGGTCTGTAGTCATTCAATCCAATGGACTACTAGATGTGTTCTCATGTGCGTCCATTGGAAGGATCGGAAGGTCCCGCAAAAAAAAAAGTATCGGAAGGCACAATCCTGTCAATTTGTCGGTAGGGTGGAGTGCATCATTAGAATTATTATTTCAATCATTATGTTCATCTACTACTCCCTCCATCTCAAAATATAAGAACGTCGTTTACACTAACATAGTGTCAAAAACTTATATTTTGAGACGGAGGGAGTAGTAAAGAATAACCCGGCCAAATTTTTTAGCGGCCATGTGCGCGCCGTCGTAAAATGCAGACCCCTTGTAATAAGTCCAATCCTCGAGCTCCATCCTTATGTCTCGGATGCATCCCATGATTATACACGGTTTTAATGGCTCACCTAGTCCTCGTAATCAACCACTATTTTTCATGACTGGCTTTTGGTCGCGGCAAGGGTGCACATTTGCTCACGTGATTACTGTTTTGTTGTTTTGCCTGACCCTGGCGAGGTCTGCCATGGGCAGGGTGAACGCAATTACTGGCCGAAAATGGCGACCAGGTGTGTGAAATTTTTACCGCTGATCGAAAAAGAATCAAGAGTGCTCCAAGGAAGACACCAACTCCGCAAAAGAACATCTACAGAATCACCTCAGGACAACATAGTTTCCTGCAATACTACGCATCGATTGTACACTTGTACAACTACAGGAGTATAACTGTAGGGGTGGGCCAAGGGTGAAGGAGCGTCCGTGGTTATGTTGGCGCCGACGACACAACGTCGATCGTGCCATTCTCCGTGGCGGACTGTTCATCAGTACAACAGTCTGGCCGCCCATTAGTGCAAATGCCAAATGTTGACTAGTGATTGGTTGGCTATCAACTTTTATTCTCAACCTCACAAAAAGTTGCCAACATTTGGCAACTTTTGATTTTGCCAAATGTTGGCTTGTCAAATGTTGGGAATGCCAATTGTTGGCATCAAACCAATTATGCTTTAGAAAGGTTTTCTAGACAGTGGTGTACCGACGATCATACTCGGTTTTCGCAGTGACACGTACTGTCGCGCTGAGGTGCAAAAACTCAGCATTAACTCATCTTCGGACAAGAAAATTACCTGCTACTCCGTGCTGCGTTCAATGCGCCCTGCTTTCCGTGTATAGTTGATGATGACCTGTGGACACACTAGGCGCTATAGTATTTTGCGGGAGGTTAAATGATGCAAGCGCCCTGTTTTCCTTTCTTAAATCACAAGCTACCTGCCTGTGAATGATGGCATTGTACGCACGGAGCCTTGATAACTTCTCACTGGTACTTTTGTTCGGAGTCCGGTACGCCAATTCAATTGCAATATATGGTACCAAACATGTGTTTTCTCTGTTAAAGGAAGCATGTGTTTTAGTACTTATTTCGAAACCGAAATGTCTTTCGAGATTAGCTGTTCAACTAAAATTGGTGCGCTGGAGACCTGGAGTAGAGGTGAATCAGGTAAGAAACGTGTGTGCGCACACATTTTTCGCCAGTTTAGCATACATATTTCATATGATAATTGATGGCATTCTCCCACATAGTACTGATCATTACCTAGGGTCTCTGTTATCATTACAGGGAAGGGAGCCTGGAGAGAAAATCGGTGACGTTTTCCACCTCTCCAGATCTCCTGAATCAGTGCTCAAAAGTTGTTCCTTTCCTGACGGACACGGATTAAAGCTAGTAAACGAAAGCTTGCAAGAACAAGTTGTGCAATTAGTAAAAGGTTCGGAATCATCCTCTAAAATGCTAAAAAGTTCTGACTAATTGCCTTCCGCCAGAACAAGGCATAGTTAGGTATGAAAAGAAACAAATTACTGACAATCAAATTTGTTGACATCTTTAGTCAAAATTTCTTGCGTCCTTGGCAAGTCATCCTCTTCCAATGGCAAAATTTCCCGCTCCTGGCATACCGGTTGAAGGGAGGATAGGTGGTGGTAGTGGATTGAGGTGTCTGAAGTTGCACACACAAGTTGGCTAGCATATTAGAGGTTGTTAAAGTCGCACTTCACAATGTTTTGAAGGTTGCGAGCCTGTGTGCAAACACATAATCGCCAAACGAAAACCTCCATAACTTTTTTTTCATTTGGTTCAAATTTTTAGTTTTAATTTGAGGGACGTTTAATCAACCAGTCAGTGCAAAAATATCATCAAACGCGGCAAATTAATTAGAAACTATATTGGCGGCCAAAATTTGTCGCATTTACATATTTTCTGCGATTTGAAATGTTTCTAGGCGTTATTTCAAAATATGCAATGTTGCTACTAGCACTACTCCGATGCCAACATCATGTAGTTGTGGTCCTCATCCTCATCGTACGATTTCGCCAGCTTGTCGAGGTATGTGTAGTCATAGGCATTGTCCTCTTCCCGATGTGACAAGCAACTCCCGCGAGCTGTTGCTGCTCCTTATCAGCGTCGCTTGTGGGGCTGAAGCACTCACGAATGATGTCCCCTTTGTGGCGTTGTGTCTCTACTTGGAGGACGGAGAGCTCCAGCACAACCGCAAGTGGATCCTCGGCCTCAAGGCCAAGGGGTAGCGGGGCTAACGGCGTCATTAATGGAGACGATGGTGCCCGTGGCGCCAGATCCATGTCGCTCGCCCTGACTGGAGCCGTCGTCGGCATGAGAAGCGCTAGATACCCCGTAGTCGTTGTCATGGGAGACGTCAATGTTATGTGAGCAGCAAGGAGGACGATTCAGTTGCCGCACCTAGTGGTGCGTCATGGGGAGAGTTGGCATCGCCGACCCCGAGGGGGGGGGGCATCTAGGACGGTATGTTCTTGTCTGAGAGGACGTTCGGCCAATAAGTTGCGCCCCGACGCGACGCAAAGAGGGGATGAGCTGGCTAGGGGAGGAGGCAGCAAGGAGAAGGGACAAGGCAGCTAGGGTTTGTGAAAGTGCAGTCATGCCCTTAATCATATTTTGATGTTGATGACAATACACATATAGGAAACTAATCATGTTTGTCAAGTATAACGCATGTTTAGTCCCCGTGGAACAACAAGTGCGTGGATAATGGACCCACATGTTTGTCAAGGACAAAGATACAAAGATAAATAGCGTAGGCTTTTCAGTTTATTCTTGAGTATAGGGATCCCACACTATTAAAAGGGGCTCATGAAAGATTTTCTCAAACCCCACGGTTTCTTCAAATGCTTATCACTCACATCTTCCAGTTAGGCCACACACATACACCCACTAAACTATCCGGGGATTATTAGCATGATGGGTTTGGTACCAATATTTGGCTAGCCAAATGTTGGCATTGCCAAATATTTCTAATGCCAAGACTTGCCAAATATTGGCATCTTTAAGTGATATAGGTAAGATAACTTGGTAACCAACCAATTAGTAGCCAATATTTGGCACCGTGCCAAATATTATTTCATGCCAATTTTTGGCACCAAAAGAAATATGTTCTATGTTCATAAAATCCACTCTTAGAGCCCCTCAGGAAAAATACCTATTTTGTCAGTTCCACCGGATGTCTGGTCTCTTATCTCTTACGGGGTGTCTGGTTCCCACCGAAAATCCGGTGGCACCACCACATAAGATTTTCCACTAAAATTAACGGAAGTCTGGTATTCATCGGACATCTGGTCGCTCTTATGCCACCGAATGTCCGGGTGCTCTTATGCCACCGGATGTCTGGTCCCTAACGAACGTCCGGTAAACCTATCAAGAAATGAATCCACCGGATGTCCTCACCAAAAATCCGATAAACCTACCCAATGTCAAACTACATATATATTATCGGACTTCTCGTCCTTACCGGATGTCTAGTGCTCCCTGAGCCACCGGATATCCAGCATGTATCGGATGTCAGGTGCTTCCGGTACTTAGCCATTTCACTAGCTTATCTACACCCTTGGCTCACTACAGCCATCGGATATGTGGTCATTCCACCAGATGTCCAGTGCTTTGTTAGCCTCCGGATGTCCAGTACTTAAGTTCATAGATTTTCTCCAACGGCCATTTTTCTTATGTTACTATATATACCCCTCTCGCACTCCAGGAGAGGGTTGACCACGCCATTCAAAAGCATCCAAGAACCCTAGAAGTGTTCCCTCTCACTCTTCCACACCAAATCTTAAATCCCGCAAGCGTTTGTGAGAGTTATTGACAGATTTTTCAATCAAGTGATGGTCCACTCCCTCTCCCTATTGTGACCAAAGGAATTCGTGATTTGAGAAAGTCTTGAGCATTTCCCTTTGATCTTGTTACTCTTGGAGGCTTGAGACTACTAGGCGGTAGGAGGTCTTCAGAGAGGAACCGTTCATTCTGATTACCCTCCGAAAGTTTGTGAAGGTTTGAAGACCACCTCAAGGTCTACCACTAGTGGTTGGGAACGCCTTTGTGGTGTTGTCTCGAGGGGAGAATAGGGTGAGACTTTGTGGTAATGGTGTGCCTTTGCGGTAACATCCGCCCCTCCAACGATGACTAGCTTTCCTCCAAGGAAGTGACCATCAGAGTTGTGGTTACTCCTAGCCCTAACTTTGTACTTGTGGTTATTTGTCTCTTAGTCTTTACTTACACTATTGTGTTTGGCTACCTTACTAATTGTTGTAGTTGAATATATTGCTTAGCTCTTGATTCACCTTTGCAATTGTTAGGCACACTTTCATATTCTACATTATTGCCTAATTTGCTAAGTAAGAATTAAAAATTTGTAATTGCACCTACTCACCCCCCCCCCCTCTAGGTCCATCTTGATCCATTCAGTTTGTTGATAGGGATGCCTCATTGTCGGGATTTTATAACAAGGAACGAAGGGCGGTGTAGAGGACGATGACGCCACATGGAGGCCATCCAATGGGCCACAATGATATCCGAGGGAGTGGGCTCTCCATAAATGTGGCCGGCGATTGGAGGCCACATCACCACCGGTTGGTTACGACGGTGCCGGTTATGGGCGGCACCGCAATTCAAGCCCGACCATGGCGTGAAGAGGAATAAGACGGAACTTCTATCCTGCGTGTGAAATTGGTTTTGTGCGAGCTCCAAATGAGGCCTCCACAAACACCACGTTTGGAGGCAACAAGATAGTTTTTGGAGCGAGCTCCATAAATTTCAGCGATCCGGATGCATATGATAACTCTGGTAGAATGCCCTTCTGTGTGGTGATTGTCATACTAGCAGTAATTAAGTCAACCAACCACCAATGAAACATTTGCCAGAGTTTCTCTTACAATATAGTTGGACCCTGTTTCAAGAGAGAAAAATGTCAGGCCCCAAGCAAAAATCTGATCTTTGTTGCTATTGATTTTTTAAACATGTTTTATTTAGAAAATTTACCATGTTCACAATGGCATACAAAAAGTTAGAGATCGCACACCTCACATGGGAGAATTTGGTAGAAGGAACTAAAAAGGGACATGTGTCCTGGACAATAGTAGAAAACAACCTAGAAAGTAGAAAATACAAAAACAATTCCTGCAATTCCCTGCATTGAATGCCTTTTGTCGCCATTGGCCTTTGTCATTGCTAAGCAACCACCGCAGGGTCCCAACTCGACGAAGTTTAGTTGAAGATGTTTGCCTTTCTCACCTCAAAGACGCCTTGTGGCAGGTGGTGATATCCCTCTCATAGTCGATTTTCAGATGGCGTGCAACCACAGGCTACGTCGGGCATTAGATCCGCACTACCCCGTGACAATCAGAGAGGGAAACTTGATCCTCTTGTTGTCTTCTCTAACCATGCTCTATTCCACTCGCCTTTGTGGGCGGCCACAACCTTCGTCGTCCGAAGAAATGTCGACTACCGCCCAACCCCTCCCAAATTTCATAGTCCTTGTGGTGCACACATTCGATTTTGCTAGAGACGACTTTGGTGATCTGACTAAAATCTGTGGTATTGTTACACCTTATCAATCCTTACAACAAACTTCGAGATGTAATTGATCGCTCGAGCTCGATCGAATTGACCAGAAGGTCTAATCTCTACAAGCAATCGAGAACAAGCAAGAACTATGAAATGTAATTGAAACTATGAAACAACTAAAAGAGTTTTCACAAAGCAACTTAGAGCTCTGATACAAGGTGATAGCTTATGGGCATCCCAATATTTCGTTAAGATTACATGTTTGATATTTGGTAGAAACGACTTGAATGATTTGATCACAATGTGCAATGATGTTGCGTCTTAACAAACAGTAACTTAATTCTGACATGTCACTGATCACGCATGCATAATCAACCTGGCAATGAAGGTGTATTCCCTCGATGTAGTAAAAAAACAAGCCAAAACCATGGTATGCAATCTGGATATTGCAAGCATAATGAAGTATTGATAAAAAAATTGAGGTTTCCTAAGATATTTCGGTCTGGTCGTTGGACACAAATGAAGTACTCGAGTTGCAACTATGGTGAACTTTAACAAAAGAATATACAAGTCTAAACAATGAATTAATCACTGTATTCTATTCTAGGAGAAAAGGATAGATGAGGGGAGTGGGGACAGGATCCAATCCTAGATCGGTTTTCTCCCATAATACATACTCTAGAAACTGCGTAAAGTGATTTAGTCTGAAAATGCATGGGCATGACCCAATAACAAGATGGCACCACACCATATATCGCCATGGATGAATTTGTGAAGTGTAATTATATATATTTCTATCAAGTCTTAATGGTGGCTTTAGTTTATAGTAGAAGCCAACAAGGTCTTGATCATCTTCATGGATCGGCATCCAACATTGATTATGGTCGCTGATCTGGATCACCGTGATGCTTGTAACATATATTCTTTCGAATTTTGGAGTGCCAAATAAAATAATTTAGTAAATAGATATTATTTATTTTTCCTGTTTGTGGTAGGATTATTAAAAGAAATTTGAACTTCCTAATGACTTGTTTAAAATTTTCCTAATGTCTAAAATATTCCTGTAGAGTGGATTGCTATTACTATATGCAAGTTTAATTCTTGGTTTATGAAAATTCATACGAATCCGAATTATATTGCTTGGACTCATTTTTATTTTGTGGGCCCATGTAAAATTTCCAACACCCTATTTCAGTTTTCAAACAAAGACAAAAAATTACTTTTCTCAAGTATGAGAAACATGGATGGAAATTGGTTATTTCGACTCATATGCATCTTAAAGTTTTTTTTGTTTTTCTATAAATTAATAAAACATAAGACTATTAGATTTAGTTAAGCCTCCTTCAAATTATTTTTTAAATAAATTGAAATTTGAAATATATTAAAGGGTGGCAATCCTTTTTAATAAGTTCATTACTAGATTTTTATGAGAATTTATTGTAAATATGTAGCATTTGTATTTTCCATAATCTATTTCATGTGATTTTATGATTAGATAGAATAAAAATCCAAAAAATGTAGTGGAACATTTTTATACGCATGTGCAGCGGAACATCTCCTGATGGGCCGCGGAACACCTCCTCGAGGGCTATGTGTCGCCCCTACCGAGAGATAATACATTTCGCTCAAGCTATATTGCGAATGGGCTGGCTCAGCAATCGGTTTCTAGTCAGCGCGTTTGATGTCTACTTTTTTATGTACTTTGTACACCTTTTGTGTACATAAGGAACATTTGTATTTTTTTATTCGTTTACATTTTTCAGTTATATGCGAACCAATCTATGGTATCCCCAGCCCACCAGGGTTCAAGATGATATGCCGGCTCAGTTTTTCGGAGGTGCTCGTAGGGGTAGAGTGTGCATGTGTGCGTTCATAAGGATGATTGTATGCACGTGTATATGAGCGTTTGCGTCTGTACTGTGTTAAAAAACATTTATCAGTTATATGTTTAATATATATTTCCAAACACTATTTTGAATACAGGTTAGGTATTATTCAAATACGCGGTTAATCAATTTTTGAAATGGTATCAACATTATTTTTAAGTTGAGCAAACATTTTTTTTAAACTGCACAATCATTTTTTCAAAACTTGCTCTAGTTTCTGACTAACTCTTATAAAACAAGTAAACAGCACGATACATGTTTTGGACACAGGAGGACTAGCTGACGGTGCCACGAGCCAGTAATCTCGTCCAAGAGACTGCATAGAGCTCACCATAACGAGCAATTATTATCAGGTCTCTCAACAAATCTCACCTCACAATCTGAACACACGATACAATGGACGAGAACAGGGATGTAACACATGTGATGGTATGATCTACAACTTCGCAAACTCATAGAGCTAGAACGGCGAACCAGAGAGCTACGAGCCCCAGTGTGGCATAGCCCCACTGTCCATGCCACGCGGCTGCACTGTCCGACGACATCGGCAGAGAGGCAGCTGGCGAGGACATCGGCGCCAGCGTCGCGAGCGGGAAGTACGCTTCCGCAGGGTCCACCGTGGGCGCAGCTGGAGGTGGGGAGTGCCTCTTCTTGTGCCTCTTGTGCCCTGCATGCCTTGGCGGTTCAGCCGCGGGTGCCGGAGCCGGTGGCCATGTCCTCGGAACCGGCGACGGCGGCGTAGGTGCCGGGGGCAGCTGGGGCGGCGAGCTGGGCGCCGTGGGTGCAGGGCGGTCGGCGACCTCCACCTCCAGCTTCATTCCGTTCTGGCAGTGGCCCGGCCCGCCGCAGATGAAGTAGCGCTTCCCCGGCGCCGTGAGCGCGATGGTGGTGGTGCCGCTGTTGTCGATGATGACGGGGTTGGCCGTGGAGCACGCTTCGTAGTCGTCGGCGGTCACTTCAAGGACGTTGTGGTTCGAGCTGTACTTGAATGCTGCACAGTTTTGTCGCAGAAGAACGTTAGCAGGAACTGCAATGCACAATCACAGATCAGTTTACGTCGTGCGTGTTGATGATACTCACTCAGGGTGTCTCCGGGAAGGAAGGTTTGGGCCGAAGCCCAGGACTTGTAGTCCGTCTTTCCCTGCCAGCCGCCGGTTGGGTTGCCGACGATGTAATCGGCAGCGGTCACAACGTGGACCAGCGATAGCAGCGCGGCGATGCAAACCGCCGCCGTCACCGCCGCCATCTTCATAGCAGAAGGCATGCTCTGGTGTCTGAGGTAGGTAGCCGAAGGTGCACTCCGAGCCCTATATATAGGGCAACCACAACCAGCGTGCAAGAGACAGCTAGAGCTTCGTGTGTCGGCAGACCAGAAGAGGGAAGGAGTTGGTACGCGTCACAGAACAGAACAACCAGTAGAGCAGATCCACGTTTTGGAGCATGCATCGGCACCCTGTGCATACGTCCGTTTCCTGCGTCCAGCCGATCATGCATCTCTCGGGCACGTAGAGGCTGCGGCAACGCGCCCGGCCGCTGGCTGACAAGCGTTTCCGGCCGCAGTGGGCTGCCCACTGGCACCGGCGCACGGCAGCAGCATGTTCCGGGCGGTGTAAAGTAACAGGAAAGAATGTTCAGCCGAGCCGCGGGTGGCGCGTGCGCCGGCCGCACGGCGCCTTTTCACCGCTGCGTGTATGGTGGTCACGCAGGACATTCCCCTCGTGAACGGGCAACGCTACAGTTCGCGCTGGAATCTACGCTGGCGCAGGATCCGGCCAAGAGCGTGGGGAGTGGATGGTATGGAACACTCGAGAGCACGGCGCGGTCCAGAGCATGTGCAATCGGGCCGCAGCGGCTGCCGGTGGAACGAGGACGACGGAGATGGCGCCAACCGATACATCCCAGAGCGTGCGCCCAAGGCGGAGGACGGGTGCGGTGGATGCGGGGCGAGCGCGTCCAAGTGTTCGACACGCCCAAGTGGCAAGGGCCGCCAGGTCATGTCAGGGTTGCTTCAGGCTTGTTACTGTGTTCAGAACTTCAGAATTCTGAATTTCTTTTACCCGTGATTTTACAACGTAGCGAACTCAACAGCCTGAGGATTTCTTCTTCATCCTTTAGCAGGGGAGCTTGAAGCCCATGCACTGCCCGCTCGTGTACTGCGCCCATACACGATCGAACTGCGCCGGAGCAAGTGATCACGATGGAGCTGAGCGCCAAGATGCTAAGGACGATGAGTGGATCCCTGCCCGATTTTCTGATGGCACCCTCAATCAAAGACCACAAGAAAAATGGCGCACTATAGCGTTCTGAGCAATGTATCGCTAAATAAATCAGTGTACAATGTTTTCAGTGGCGGAGGCAGGAATGCATATAATCAGATGTTGGGGAGGGCCGGCTGCAGCCAACAGTAATAAGTAGTCACTGTTCATATGCATAATACAAAGGAAATTAGGATGTTGGGGAGGGCCCGGGCCCGGGCCCTGGCTAGCCGCCCCCTGCCTCCGTCACTGAATGTTTTGCTAATAGCACCTTATAGCGCGATATAGGACACTAAGAGCATATTTTATGGGTCGCACTATTTTGCTACAAAGCACCGTTGACGCCTCTTCCTTACCAAAGTCGACCTGACCTTATCGACGACAGCTAAGAAGTATCCTGTATCCGTGCATGTGTCCCTGAGGATTAGCGCCCTAGAGTCGAAGCAGTCGTCGTTGAACCCTTAAATCGGTTCAAAGAGCCTGACACCAGATACCGCCAAAGCGCAAGCACAACAAAAAGCTCTAACCCTGTTATCTCAAGGAGACGGTAGGAATTTAAGACAAAGCCCTATCGCATCATCCAGACGGACAAACTCGGGAGGATCAGAAACCGAAAGATCAACTTGAAGAAGAAGCATCGCCATCCATGTGAGACTAAACAACCCCAACCTAAACTATTAGCCGCAGCCAAGGCATCGGGGGAGTTGCGGACAAAATGGAGACAACTCCATGGGCTTGCCGACGGGCTTGGTGAGTAAGAGTCGCAATGATTTATTAATAGACTCTTTTCACAGGCATTGCACTATCATACAAAATAACAAAATCTTACCTCCAGTTAATCCACAATGATCTGTCTGCAGGGCTTTTTCGCATGTTACTTTGGTTTGTTTGTAATATACTTGATGTAATATCCCATTTTTAGACTTTTTTTGCGGGCATTGCACTATCATACAAAAATAAAATGAAATTATTACCTCCAGTTAAGTCGCAGTGATCTGTTTGCAGGGTCTTTTTGCATGTTACTTTGTTTTTTTAGTCTACCGGCTGTATTATTATTATTATTTTAAATTTGGAATTTTAATAAAATAAAGGTAAGTACATATTTTAGATGCTCCCCCCCCCCCCTCACCCCGGCCGCTCTCGGTCGTTTGTGTGTGACGACGGTTGTATATGAGGTTTCCCCCCTCCTTTCTCGGGTGATATGGCAATAAAAATTCAGGTGGAGGGATCCCTATCCCTCCCCAGGTGACATTAAAAAAAGATTTGAAACCTTTTGGAATATGCGAACATTTTGTTGACAAGGAGTAAAAGAACTTTTCCCAAATATTCATTTTAGATTCTATTTGATTCCTTAAAGTATTCAAACCCAACCTCAATTCATTTAATTATTGGAAGGTTTGAATATTTTATTTGATGCTTTTAAATATTTGAACCATTCCAATTCCAAATGAAAAAAAAGAAAATATTATTAAAGAATTGGAGATGATTTAAATATTATTTTGATTATTTTATTGAATTTGAAGTTTTATATATATATTAAGAAAATATTATGTTAATAAAATAAAGGTAAGTGAATATTTTAGTTTATATACATAAATTTAAACTATTTTACAAAACTATTTAAAAGGGCTGAATAGCCTTTATTTTTAAAAATGATATTTTTGTATGTATTTTGGCCAGGAAATATATTTCCTAAACTCTAAAGAATGTTTGTTATTTGAAAGTTTTTGTGGATTTTTTGGATTTGAAATGGAGTTATTTAGAGGTCATATTCAAATTCTATTAGGATTAGAAAATACCTTTGAACTTTTTGGGACAACCAGTACCATAAACATGCGGCCTATCAAACGTCGCCCGCGCCTACATATCACATTCTTTACTCCATTTCAACTTTTGGGCTGAACCCACTCTTACCTGGTTTTTTTTCTCTACTCTCTCTCTAAAAAGAACTGTTTTTCTCTTTCTTTCTTTCCCAGGTGGCCTCTGCCAAAGGCCCATATTCGCAACGCAAGCCCAGGAGGAGCATGACGCGTCCAGTGCTCTCCATTCCTCTGTGTCTTTTTTTTTTTTTTTTGCGGGTGCCATTCCTCTGTGTCTCAGTATTCTAAACATAGTCGTGACCTCTCTGAATAAGGCGACCGGACTTTGTGCTTTTCATGTCGCTATTTGGCCTGGTTTTCTCTTTCCCGAACTACAGCTTGTATGTTTCTACCCTTAGTCTTTAACGAAAAGGCAGAGCAGCAGTAACAAATATCAGGTGGTGCATACAATTCTAAATTCTTAGCACTCAACTACTCCCTCCGTTCCAAAATAGATGACCCAACTTTGTATTAAAGTTAGTATAAAGTTGAGTCATCTATTTTGAAACGGAGGGAGTATACGCTAGGCTAGATCACGCGGGCCTAAATAGCTAGTTCCACCACTGTTGGCCCGTCCATGATCACAGTGTCATGTAAGCTTCTTCCAGAAGCACATATTTATTCACACGGAACTACGCATAGCCCATAAACAGCCATAGCAACACCAAGAACAAAACCTTTCTTCAGAAAAGACATAAACGCCAAGCCAGAAGAAGCAATTAGTAGCTAAGCACCTCTCAGCCATGCTCTCATATACGCATGTAGTATAAACTATCGTACTGACGAATGTCAGTCAGCAAGGCAGCTTGAACCCCATGTACGCTCCGCCGGTGTACTGCGTCCAGACATCTAGGGCTCCGAAGCAGGTGACGATCACGGTGCTGAGCGCCATGATGGCGGTGACCAGGAACACGATCATCGACACCCGCCCGGACTTCCTGACGACCCGCTCGATCAGGACCACCCCGGCGATCGAGGCGAAGAAGCATATCCCCGCGTAGACCGAGGCCTCCCCGATCCCGTCCATGCCCAGCAGGATGAACTGGACCATCGACATGGACGCGCAGAACAGCACCATGAACGAAGACGTCGCCGCCGCAGTCTGCAGATGAAAAGAAGGCACATCGAATGTGTGATCATCTGATAGCTTGCAAACTACTACTAAGTACTACGCACAAGATCAACTTGAGAACATGCACCATCATGCATGAATTGTTGCGGTCTCCGTGTACCTGCGGGGGTATCCCGATCTGAAGGAGAACGGGGTTGAGAAGCAGCCCTCCGCCGATGCCGAAGAGGCCGCTCAGAGATCCGGTCACGAAAGCGGCCAGCGGGAGCGCGAGCGCCGGCAAGCTCTCCGTCTTCGTGTGCACAGAAGAATTTGCCTGCATGAGTTGAGTACATGACCAAGATTCATTCAGTCTCATTTGGTTCTCCATTCAATTTCTGCCAATCAGAACATGAGAGACTGATTGGCCTACGACGTACCTTGCCATCTTCGTGGCGATGTGCAGCCTGCTTCTTCCTCTTTGCGTATATGATATAGGCTGTGAAAGCCACGGCGAAGGGCACCTGGGACACGGTGGCAAGCCAGTATGCCACTCCGCAGGGCTTTATGCTGATCACTCCCTGCACAGACAGCATTACACTGATGGAGTCGTTTATGCATTTCATATGATCGGTAAAAGTCTACCGTCAGAGGTGCGAGCTTCCGCTGACGCTTTCGATCTGTTGAATGAACTCATGCAACAATGAATGTGGACAGGCGTAAAGACCCGATTCCAAGCACAGAAAACAGCTTCCCACCCATGGACGTGACTTTTTAACTAATACTACTAGTAGTAATAGAGTAGGTTATCTGCCTTAAACTAATGCTTTGTGCTGTCCATTCGCTGGATAACTTAAGTTTAACAGGCGATCCCTGCCTTGGACAAAGTTTGATATATCCATGCTAGCTTTATTTTGGTGCCATGGCTAGGTAGCTAGCTGACTTTAAAAAATACTGTGGGAGACAAATGGCTAGTTGAAGTGTAGAATGAACCTAGACGCTGGCTAGACACTCTTGATCATTTCTCATACCGGCCGACCTATGTGAAGTGTGCTGCCTATATAAGTACTTTTTCTTTTTGCGGAAAGTCTATATAAGTACTTATAACACATGATTTTTGAACCGGTGTCATCAAGCAGATGGAAAAGAAAATGACGAGATGGATGTTGACAATCTTGCTACAAGAGCACTGCTACACACACGATAAATTCATGCACGATCTGCGCACGACAACACATCTACACCCTTAGGTTGCCTCGTTTCGTAAATCTCTGTGGCCCAAATCATGTCGTGTGTGGATCGTGCATGCACGGATCGTGTGCACAGCACTTCCGTTGCTACAAAGCAAAAAAATGTTAGTACTGTTAATTTAGAACGTTGGTTCTAGTGTCGCCTCGCTGGTGGACAACCTGATGCTAGTGCCTGCCGACATGGCCGTGTTGGACGAAGGAGAAGCAGGCTGTGTGTGGCGGGTCGTTTTGCCGAATGCAGCCACAACATAACAATTTGTTTGTTACCGGCCGTCAGGGCCTTCCAGCAGTTTTCAGTTAAAATGATAAACAGTACTACTTTTTTCCTCCCTTTTTAAAACATATTTATCTGAGTGGGGTGTTTTGGAACGAGCTCGAGTAAACCCTTTTCAAAAACAGATGAAATTCATATTTAAATATGTCAAAAACTTCTAAAAAAAGGCATCTATGTATAAAAAACGTTCAATTTGCCATGTTTAAAAATCTGACATCTAAATTGTAGCCGGATCCTAAGTTTTGATTTAGGGTGTGGTTAAGTCTCAGCCGACTGAGACTTAACCAAGTCTTGATCAAGTGACACAATGTATAAGAAGAAAAAGAAAAAAAACATGTAATGGAAAACTTTGTACGAATCTCCATGCAAGATCAAAGGAATATACTCCCTCCGTCCTGAAATACTTGTCGGAGAAATGAATGTATCTAGATGTATTTTAATTCTAGATACATCCATTTTCATCCATTTATGCGACAAGTAATTCCGGACGGATCGAGGGAGTAGTATCGATTGAGACATAGCGAAGCCTCGGTCGACTAAGACTTAGCAATCCCGTTTGAGTTATATGCAACAAAAAGTATACCATCGGATTTGCATTCGAAGGAAGTTTCAAGTGTGATGACTTTTGTGACACTTTGTTAGTCAAATTAGTGGCCGAAGTTAGGTTTAAACTCGAGGGCCATATATTTTAGGATGAGATTATTTGTAAAAAGGAATATCTACCGCCCGATGGTCGCAAACTTGATCCCCTCGTACACAAGCACCCCAAAGGCAAAACGGCAGAGTACATAAGAATCATGACACAAGGTTCAGAAATTTGGGTTTGCTATTTCTCAGTCGATTGATAAATAATTAATCATTTCTACATCACCTTTTTTTTTGCGCATACATTTCTACATCACCTTGAGAATCTTATGATCCGGTTTCGGGATTATTGCAAGTGCAAAAGGATGGGAATATTGATCCAACAGGTATCAAAACAATTGTTTATAAGTCAACTTGAGTCATAGTCACCACATGAGGATTATTAGAACATCTTCGTTAGAAATTGCCCCCGTGAGTAGTATATATTAACGAAAGTAGCCATATTTTGCTCAGGCTGCTGCATGTTTTAGAGAGGACGTGCTAGTGCTACAAAGGCCGAGAAAGCACAGAAAACGAACCTAACCCTCCAAGCGACATGGTAGTGACATTTCGCCAAAGCAGAAAAAGGAGAAGAAGGGGCTAGCCACTCCTTTCCGGTGCATCAAAAAAAGAGGAGCATAGTGCCAAGCAAGAATGACAACAAGCGATCCCCTATCCCCTAGACGTGATTACGAACGCGCACTGCCGTTGCCGTTGCTTTTATTTGGCTTCTCATGTACTACTACGTACTGCCGTTGCCGACCTGACCTACCTATCCGTTTCCCTTCTCGTGCTTGCCCTGTGCGCCCCTATCCTATATGCGCACTGGCGCGGACGCCTTCCTATGGTCTATGGAGCGGGTCCATGGCCTGCACTGCTGCAACGGCAGCTCCAACGGCCTACGCGAGGGAAGCGGAGGAGAGAGCGCGTAGGCCATACCTTCCCGTGCTTATCTCCGATGAAGACGTGGAGCAGGAAGAAGCAGAGCCAGACGACGACGAGCACCGCCACGTCCTTCCACGGGAACCCCACGCCGGCGCCGGAGCCGCCATTGCGAGCCGCCTGGCCCCCGTCGTCCTCGGCGGGCTGCGGGAGGCCGCCGAGCAGCAGGGGCTCCTTGTGGTCGTGACGCGCGGCGGCGGCGGGGGCGCCGGCGCCGGCGCTCTCGGACCGCCAGATCTTGGCCCCGGCGCGGCACGTCTTGGCGGTGCAGAAGGCGAGGAACAGCGAGAAGAGCGCGGTGATGAGCCACTCCGGGAACATGACGTTGCACACCACCCCGATGCTGACGCCCAGGAGCAGGCACGGCTGGAACAGCAGCGCGATGTCGTAGTCGATCAGCGCCGGCCGGCCCCGCGCGCGCCAGAGGTTGTAGAGCACGTTGGACGCGGCGCCGCCGGTGACCATGAAGGAGGAGTAGGTGGTGGCGCGCTTCAGGGTCAGCCCCGCCACCAGGTTCAGGATGGGCAGGAACAGCGACCCGCCCCCGACGCCGCCGGCGCTCGACACGGACGCCGCCAGGAAGGCCAGGACCCACGCCAGGACGGTGTGCCGGCGCACGCCCCCGGCGCCGCCGGCGTGCGAGGACGCGTCGGACAGGTAGTGCTCCCGCCATTGCGAGAGCCGGGTCAGGAGGTGGTGGCCGGGGTGTGAGTGTGACGAGGTGGAGTTGGACGCCGCGGCGGCGGAGAGGAAGCAGATGGAGGTGGCGGCGACGAGGAGAGGGATGACTCGAGTAGTCCACGACATGTTTTGTCTCGCTCGCTCTGCTTGTTGCAGAATGTTTTGGGTGCTCTGTGTGGGTGTGGGAGGCGAGAGGCGAGATGCTCGTGCCTTGCGGCTGCAGGTTTTATATGCGGGTCTGGGTGTGCGTGACACGAAAAGACTGGGTTATGAAAAGGATTTGAATCGTTACAAATGCAGAAAATTAGCTTCAGATCTAAAGAAAAAAAAAAGATATGTGCCACTTCAAGACGTCCCCATTTTATTCGAATGTCAAAACGTCCCAATTGCAAATGTCCACTCAGTTACATGGAAGTGCATATAACACCACTATGTTCGTGCAAATAAAAATTATGACAATAGTAACACTACATGTTCCCCGCAAAAATTTTAAAAAACATTATGACACTACAATACTAGTATTATCTTTTATCTGGCCCAATTATAATGTCTAGTGAAGATACCAAAACGCTCGTTCTCTTCCTCGTTGTATAGGTTTCTTGAGATCAAAAGACCATATCCGTACAACCAGACGGCTCAGAGTTGTAAATAACACTGAATAATTGTTTTTCAGTACAACCTTCGTCGACCAAGGTTGTCAACGCTTGAAATCTATTTTCTCCCGCTTTGTGGATGAGAACAACCACGACGCAAGTGCGTGTGCAGAATCTGAAAGGAGGGGGCGTATACCCAGCGAGCAGAAAATAGCTAATGGAGAAAAGGAGATAATATGATTTGATCAAAAGCTTCCAAGAAACCAGAAATTGCTAATGGAGGTCGGATTCTGTGGAGCCCGAAATAAATCAAGAATCAACTTTTCAAGTTTCAAAAAATCTGATTTTTTTATACATGTACACATATCTATGTACATGGGTATTTTCTGAATCTTTTGAAACTTAAAAGGTTGGCTTTCAATTTTTACAAAAAATCAGGCTCCATTGAGCCAAAAATCCTCACTCCCAATAACCAGAACTCTTTCGGCCTGGAAAAGGCAATATTTCCTTATTTATCTTGTAAATATTTTCTGATACCAATATTATGCAAACAAAATAATAATTTACTACTGTACGTAGCAACTTAAACTTCGTCAGGAACTAATCGTTCCTTGTTTGACTTGGTGAGTATCGACAGCACAACATAATTAACCGGTGGTATTGGTCCAGTTGCAACACAGTTTACCAGAACTGACAGGAAATCTCTAGTAGTTGCCACCGACACATATGCACATAAATATTCACAAATTAAGGGCTATTATTGAAAATGGAATGAACAATCTCGTTATGTACAAGTTCTTGTAAGATAGAAACCCCAACTTCACATCACTAGGGCTTCCATACACGCAGGGCCATAATTCGACCTCCCTTTCATCCTTTCCTTGGTAAACTTATCATGAATGCTTATAAATAGTGGAGTACTACAGAAGAGAGGCCAAGAACTCCAGATGGAGAAATGAAAGAATTAACAGTTACACACGCACGGGAAAGACTTCAGCGATTCAAGGAGCTCCTCCACCAGGACCATCACCAGTGATCATCTGCAAGGCATGCCAACAGCCTATGACCATTACTTCCAAACGAAATGGTTCAAGCAATTTTAGCACCCTAAAACGACACAGCAATATACAATATATGTTGAGCACCACTTTTTATTTTTATTTTTATTTTTACTTTTGGAGATCGAGCACCACATATTATTAGTGCAGAAGAAACGCCATGGAATATGTGCTAAGAATTGAGAAGATCCAAAACATCATTTAAGCTCAATTATTCAGATGCAATGCAACACACTACCTCAGAAGTTCAAACAACTTAATATGTATGCCTGTGCTTAGAAAAAAATGCTGTGGTGCTTACCTTTGATATCGTCACTGGCATAAGTCCGGGAGTAGCTCACTATCTTCACAATCGTCTTTGCTATTTACAACTCGAGCTGGGCCTCCGTGTTCAGGCTCTCAGTGTTATTTACAAGCTCGGCTTGGTGGTTAACGTTCAAGTTCTTATTTACAGCAGCAGCAGCAGCACTATCTTCTACTAAATATTGGCCAACACTGTTATCATCAGAACTATTTGGGACTTCAGACATGCAATCCAAAGAACTGCAACTGCTTCTGGAAGAGAGTCTACCATCTGCTGAAAATCCAGACTTATGTCGCTGCAGCAACCCACTTCTGTTACTATCAGGTGTGTTCACCCTAAAGGTAAAAAAGAAGGGAATTAGAAATTAGCACAATGATCAAAATTGAATAACATCAACACACCATCATCATTATATAAGGAAGATTTATCAGCCTTTATCAACCTGATGGATGTACTACATGACTAACTTAACACAATCACTAACATAAAGCACCAAGCACAAATGTAAGCTTAGAGCAAACCTTGTCTGTTGAAACCTAGATGTGTGAAGTGAGTCAAAGACCGGTATGAGATTCTTTGACCTTGATTCCACATTATAACTCTGGACTTTTTCAATTTCGATTTCCCCTGAAATGTTATCAGTGGCATATGCTTCTAAGGTGTCGCTCCCTATTACTTGAAAGTGCACCTGGGCCACCGGTTAACACACAGGTGTTATGAATGCAGAAACATAGAAAACATAAAAGACAAATGTGGTATTGGACGAAAACAGGTAAAAAGAAGTACCCCGGATCTTGACCAGACTGGAATCTGCACAACATGTGTCTGCAGTTCACTCTCCGAAATATAATAATTATGATTTTCATCAGCGCTAAGCTTCAGCCTTTCAGTAGCAGCACCATTGGATGGATAGATACTAGTTCCTTTCCGGACCACTTTCTGGAAAATTTTATTATTTTCACCACTGTCAAAATCATTATATAAATTACTCTCAGCAGTATCTCTTCTATTTCTCTTTTGACAAACATCCCACTTCTGAAGAGGTTCAATAACAAATCTTGTGTCAGTTTCTCTTTGAGATCCATAAGTGGCATCTGAAGGATAATCAATTCCAGAATCTGGTTCAGCTGAGTGATGGAGAACATACTGTATGATACTCCCAGAAGGAGAAAAAACTAGTAAATAATACTTCATGCAAAGCAAACTGTCATCTGAATTAACACCACCCTTGCAGTTGTGAAATGTTGAAGCAATAGCACCAGAAATTGGACTGGAAACACCTGTTGCAAATGCTGCAGCACCATGGACAGCACCCTTCAACAAGTTACTCCCATTTCTTATTCTAGTAACAACAGATAATGCGACAGGGGGGCCAGATAGAGAAAGCATCTTCTGACTAAGGCTCAAAGAGGGACTTGCGTTTTGAGACCAATGAGTGGCATGCTTAACTGATGAATCCACAACATAATTATTTTCTGCAAGGTTGTTATCACTATAGCGAAAGCTTGTGGATCCACTATATGGAGATATTGCAAAGAAATGACTTGTTCCCCTCGACGAGCTAATCAGTATCCATTCACTGTCGTCGCTAAAGCTGATATCTTTTATGACCTATCATAAAGGTCATATTGTTATAAGTCATCAAATATAAAGGAAATGGTTAAGTAATACGAATGCATTTAGCCAGAAAATGAAATATGAATGCCAGCTTACCGCATTGGTGATGCCTCTTTGCAATTTAAACAAATGAACGTAGGCACCATTTGGACCATCTTCTGATGCACTCCCATCCACAGAAGGCATAATGCGAAAAACGTTGATGTTTCGGCCATGAATAGAAGCTGTCACCAGCAAAGTTCCACTGGGATCAAAACAGAGTGCTGAAATGGGACTTGTATGTGCCCTGAACTGAACTATCATTGCTTTAGATACAATATCTCGAACAATGACCTGCCATTGAAAGGGAACAGCATCTATGTCACATTTCATGAAGTACATAAGACAAACATAGCAGATAGCACATATAATTGTAGAAAGACACATGTTTGAAGTTAATCACAATTTAGTAATTCAACTTAATCGAAGAGGGCAAAGTTTTGTCATCCAACGCCCATCCATCTACTATCTTTGATTCCCACGCCAACCAAAGGCAGGAGGGATTTACTTTCCACCCGTCCTACTAAACTACCTACTTTATTTAGATTTTAGGTTCGAGAAAAAACTACACATCGCTACAAGGAAACAGAACTTTTCATAATCTTCTGAATAAAGCAGATTAACAAAATCTTTTCAGGGGGTTAGAATATAGACAGCCATTCTATTATGTTGTCTCTATATGGTAAATAATATGCCACAACCATGAGTTTTGCACGGCATCTACACAGGGTTGCATGGAGCAGACGATACTCGTGAGGAATACCAACCACATTGTCAGGTTGTTACCCACAGTCACGTCAGTTATTAGGTCCCTAACGGTCTTAAAATTCGTCATTGTATGTATGATTCGCATGTGGAGACAACATAATAGAGTATCCCATATGCCATAACCGACTGGTTTACCACCTTAGGGATAAGAGAGTTCATGAAGAACATATGTGCTGTGATAAATAACGTACCGTTCCTGCATATTCACTGTCAATAGTATGCCCATTTGTTACTCCATTTGCTTTGAAGCCAGCATTCCCTTGCTTTATATTACCATTACCATTTGGAATCATGTCTGAATAATACCTGGACAGCTTCTTATAGCCAACATCACCAAGCGTCACAATGCCAGCAGCCAATTGCTTGCTTGATTCTTTTGCATAGTATGCAACCACACTGCCGTTTGAACCAGGAGGCGGAACTATGGGAGACAGGCTCAGAAGCTGAGGGCTAACACGGCCTGTATTTGGAACTGGAACTGGACTCCCAGAATACGCAATCCATCTTGGACCTAACCCAAGTGGGCCATAACCAGAAATCGGTGAAAGTATAGGGCTGGTAAGAAGTGTATAGTCCAGCTCCAATGTCGCAGCATCAAAACAATGGATCTGCAAAAGGTTTGTTCCATTAAGATCATCCATGATCCAAACACCGATTTAGAACCAGGAAGTATGCATACCTGAGTAGCCTGAGAAACAGCTACAACTCTAGGACTGCACCTTATGGAATAAACAGCTGATCTGAACTTCATTGAATGAACATAACCGTGGTCCTTCAGCGAATAAAAGCGAACGATGGTAGGCAGTTTTTCACTGCCACTATTATGGTAAGTGCCATTAGTTCCATTGAAGCCAGGGCCATTGGCATCATGGCCGTTTGCACTTCCTGTGCTAGTTCCACCACCAGCAAGAGCCAGCAATGGCCGTGCATCTACAAATCTGTCTTCACCTCTCTTAGAGGCAATTGGTTTCTTCAGCAGTTGTATGAAAGAAACAGCACCATCATGTCTTGATTCTATCTGTCTTACATCATCGGCTTGTTCAACATCCCATACTTGGAAGCCTGATCTGTATGCTAGCAGCAAAACCTGTCGCAGCACGTCACCCCCACATTCAAGTTTATCAAACCCAGCCCATTGTACCTGTAAATCACATCAGAGGACATGTATTAGCACATTTTCACAGTGAGATATTATTACTTATGAGGATTATAAGAATCAAATCATATATTCAAGAAGATTACAAGCCTATACACTTTGCATGGAAATGCTAAGCATCTAAAATACTGACTATAACACAATGATACTTGTCGGTATGAACCACTAACCATCAGTTTCAAGATCAGGAACAACTTTTTTCTTGACATAAAGTATATTTCAATACATAATATGGTGATATTCAAGGTTAATGACACAGCAAATTTTCCGATTAGCCCTTTTTACAAGAAATGTCGTGTTACAATGTCAAAAGGTTAAGAAATCAGAATACAACTCACACTCCCATATCCTTTAGTAGATTCATTGTGCATAATGAATGTATCATTACAACTTTACACGCACAAGGAATGATTTAGAATATGCATTGTCAGAGTGTCCTGACCTGTCCCAACAGGAACATTTCAGATCCGGATAATTGCAACCAGAACTCAAAGCTAGCTTGTATATTCATGAATCATGATAACTCTTATGATTCCACATCTGCGGCTCGTCTACTCATCAGACACTTTGCATTTCTGCTAGATATTAGCTACTACAATATAACATGCCAAAAGAGCAAGTACACGATGCAAACATCAGCAGTTGGGTATATGGTGCTCAGCATAAATGCGTCGACACTAACAATAAATACCAAAATTGCCACATACGGTTGTGCAGCTCTGGTGGAGGAACAAAATTGGCAGTTCCTTCCGGCCACAATTAATTTTTTGCTCCGTTTGCATCGGTTACCATTATTAATGCACACGTGGGACAACTAAAATCGTGCATACTAGTGTCCAATTATTAGCAATCTAACCAACACTTGCTATGCTTGAGGAGCGACCAGCGGAAAAATTCAAAAAGAAAAAGAGGATCGAAAGAGGGAGTGGGGGCGGAACCTGGTCGCGGCCCGCATCCTCGTCGTGGCTGGCGATCGAGTTGACCAGCGAGGCGCCGGCGGAGCGCAGCGTGGAGGCGGCCGTGGACGCCCCCGAGGAGACGATGCGCATGTAGCTGGAGAGCGAGCGCGCGGAGAAGAGCCCGCCGCCGCCCCCGCCGCCGCCCCCGCCGCCGGTGCCGCGAGGAGCCTGCGCGCCGTTCCGCATCAAGCCCAAGCCAAGCCCAACCAGGGACCCGTGCACGCTACCGCCACCAGGCACCACCACCGCTCCTCCTCTCCCTCAGATGCGAAACGGAGCCTTGGCCTGCAAGCTAAACCAAACCTAGACGGAACGCTCGCTTGGCCTGGCCTGGGCGGCGGCGGCGCTGCGACGATCGAATCGGCGACTGAGGTCCCCCCGGGCTGTTTCTCTTGGGGCTCGGAGGAGGCTCTTGCAAGAAACAGCCCACCAACCGTATCCTCAGGTGAGCGACATGGCCGAGCTCGGAGGTCGCGTGTTGGGGGAATCGGCGCGGGCGCGGGGGGCGGGAGGCCTGGATGGGGCGGCGAGGACTGGTGGTGGGGAGGCCGGCGAACTGGTGGTGGTCGGGCGAGCAATTCGATCGGAGAAAGCGAGGGTTTGCGGTTTTGAGCCCTGTTCTTTCTTTTTTCCTTTGGCCGTGTGGGAAAGGGAAGGGAAGGGGACGGAGACGGACGGGGTCCTGGAGGTGGGATCGATTAGGTGAAAAAATATTGAAAAATCGGTTGCTGCTTCCGCTGAGTTTTCGAATCGAATCGGAAAATAATAATAATGATGTGGAGCGAAGCCGGTTGGCGTTTCCTAGTTTTGCTTGGCTTCGTGTGGAGTTTTGATGCGGCAAGAAAGCGAGAAGACGAGGCGGCCAAGGAAGGGAGCCGAGGTTAACGAGTAGTAACGGGGATCGATTATCTGGCCTACCCGACTACGTTCGCGTCGTCGTTGCCTCGCCGGCTACGCTTCCCAGCTCTCTATCTCGTGTCGTGTGGTCCTCTCCTTCGCGTCCGACGGATCTGCCTGGCACGGTCGGGTTCGGTGGGTCGATTCACCGCGCTAGGTGGGCTCATTGGCCCGGTCTGTCATGAGTATGCATCTTTTTCTTCGTTTGAAAAAGTATGCATTTTTTTAACACAGTACACGCGCATACACTCACCCCTATAAATGCACACACGCACACCCTATTTCTATGAGCACCGTCGAGAGACTGAGTCAAAATATCATCTTAAGATTTACGAAGTCATCGTAGGCGCCACGTCTCCTCCCACTAAAAGCGCATCGCCGAAAATCCTGAAATAAATCCAGAAATAATGCGAGCACCAGGACTTAGACCCTGGTGGGCTAGGGATACCACTGTTCACGGAAAAAGTATGCATCTGGATCGTTGACGCCGTGTGTTTGCCGCCCCATTTATTTGACAATAGAATGACAGAACGTTCTCTAATAAATACCTAATCACTAAAATTCAAAGGTACTGTTACTATTATCGGTGCCACAATTTGTCATATGTGCCTGACGGCATTAAACACCTCTCTGGTTGGCGCTTCGCATCCACCCGGTATTTAACGTGGCCACGCATTGGGCAAAAAACACACACCACACCTTTGCTCTCCATCTCCTCATGCACCTCACCCGCCATGGCATCCGGCTCCAAAGCCCTGTGGGACGGCCTCTCCAACGAGCAGAAGGAGCTCTCCGTGTTGGGTAACGTAGTAATTCAAAAAAAATCATACGATCATGCAAAATCTATCTAGAAGAAGCATAGCAACAAACGGGGAGAGTGTGTCCATGTACCCTCGTAGACCAAAAGCGGAAGCGTTTATCAACGCGGTTGATGTAGTCGTACACCTTCACGATCCGTCCCGATCAAGTACCGAACGTACGGCACCTTCGCGTTCAGCACACGTTCAGCTCGATGACGTCCTCGCCTTCTTGATCCAACAAGAGGGGCGAAGTAGTAGATGAGTTCCGGCAGCACGACGGTGTGGTGACAGTGTTGGTGAAGAATAATCTCCGCAGGGTTTCGCTTAAGCACTACGAAAACTATGACGGGGGATAAACTAGAGGGGACAGGGTTGCCGGCACACGGCTTGGTGTTTCTTGATGTGTCTTTGGTGCTAGCCCTGCCCCTCTATTTATATGTTGAGCCCTGGGGTCAAAACTTGGAGTAAAAGCCTCCTCAAAGTCGGTTTTCCCCGAAAGGCAAGAGTCCTTCTCAGACTCCAGGGCTAGACGCCAGGGTTCCCGGCGTCTACCCCCTAGATGCCAAGGTTCCTGGCGTCTAGCCTTTGGTCTCCGCAAAACTTCCTTTTGCACTTTCCAAAAGCCTCGTGGGCTTTCCCCTTTGGCCCAAATAAAGTGTTTTTGTACCCAAACATTTCGGGAGACATCCGGAACTCCTTCCGGTGAATTCTGGAACCCTTCCGAAGATCAAACACTATCCCATATATCAATCTTTACCTCCGGACCATTCCGAAGCTCCTTGTTATGTCCATGATCTCATCAAGGACCCCGAACAACATTCAGTTACCAACATACATAACTCATATAATACTATATCGTCAACGAACGTTAAGCGTGCGGACCCTACGGGTTCGAGAACTATGTAGACATGACCGAGACATCTCTCTGGTCAATAACCAATAGCGGAACCTGGATGCCCATATTGGTTCCTACACACTAGTAGAAAAAGGGTCTAATGTTCAGCTCATTAGTCCCGGTTTGTATTTGAGCCGGCACTAATGTGACCATTAGTGCTGGTTCCAACGGCTGGGCGGGCAGCGCTCATTAGTACCGGTTCGTGGCGAACCTTTAGTACCGGTTCGTGCCACGAACTGGTACTAAAGAGGTGGTGGCCTTTAGTACGGGTTGGTGGCTCCAACCGGTACTAAAGACCCCCCTTTAGTACGGGTTCGTGCCACCAACCGGTACTAAAGGGGTGCGCTGCCACCCGCCGTGCACAATGTTTAGTCCTACCTCGCTAGTTGAGAGGAGCTCGCACCGGTTTATAAGCCCCACCGCGGCTACCGTGTCGAGCTCCTCTCTAAGTAGGCCTTTGTGGGCCTATTGCAAGTCTTCTGCCCTGTGGGGCCTACTGGGCCATACGGGCCTGCATCCTGGCCCAACTAGAGGTTGGGTTTCTAGTCGTATGCAGGTCGTGCCGGCCCAGTAGGTGAGTTGTTTTTTCTTTATTTCAAAAAAATTCAAAAAAAATCCTTTAGTACCGGTTGGTGTTACCAACCGGTACTAAAGGGCTCCCCTCCCCTGGCGCTGGCTCGTGCCACGTGGTGGCCCTTTGCGGCGGTTCGTGCAGAACCGGTACTAAAGGGGGGGCCTTTAGTCCCGACCCTTTAGTGCCGGTTATAGAACCGGCACTAAAGGGCCTTACGAACCAGTGTTATAGCCGGTTCTGTACATATTCTACGAAGATCTTTATCGGTCGAACCTTATGACAACATACGTTATTCCCTTTGTCATTGGTATGTTGCTTGCCCGAGATTCGATCGTCGGTATCCTCATACCTAGTTCAATCTCGTTACCGGTAAGTCTCTTTACTCGTTCCGTAATGCATCATCCCGTAACTAACTCATTAGTCACATTACTTGCAAGGCTTATAGTGATGTGCATTATGATACGTCTCCGTCGTATCTACTTTTCCAAACACTTTTGCCCTTGTTTTGGACTCTAACTTGCATGATTTGAATGGAACTAACCCGGGCTGACGCTGTTTTCAGCAGAATTGTCATGGTGTTATTTTTGTGCAGAAACAAAAGTTCTCGGAATGACCTGAAACTTCACGGAGATTATTTTTGGAAATAATAAAAAATACTGGCGAAAGAATCAAGGCCAGGGGGCCCACACCCTGTCCACGAGGGTGGGGGCACGCCTGCCCCCTGGGCGCGCCCCCCTGCCTCGTGGGTGTAACGCCCGGATAATCATGCTACAGTAATCCCACGCTAATGGTGCCACGTCACCACGGTTACTTTGCTAATCTACCGTTAGGTCAAACCGTTTAAAAATTCAAATTCAAATTAATGTCAACGATAAAAGTTTTTCAAAATTTAAAACAAAAATGTTCGGGAGGTGCCATATTTTGGATAAGTAAATATGGTGTAATAAACACATTTTTATAAAATGCCTAAATATTTTAAAATGATGTAAAACAGAAAAGAAAATAAATAAAAAGAAAAGAAAGCTAACAAAAAAAAGGGAAAAGGAGCCCCCCCACTGGGCCGTGGCCCAACTTGGCCGAACGGCCTCGGCCCACTAGGCCACCATCTAGGCCGGCCCACCCCGCCGCCATAACCTCCCCCACCCCCACCCCAGTACTCCACCGACACCCCCAATTCCCCCCCCCCCACGAAAATATCTCCTCCCCCCTCCCCCAATTGGATCGGGATCGAGAGGAGGAGACCACCGCGCCCCGCGACGACCGCCGACGCCTGGACCTCGCCGGACCCCCCCTCGTCGGCCTGCTTCCCTCTACGCACGTCGTCCCTGTCCCCCCAACTCGAGCCCCGCTGCCCAGTCCCCTGCAACCCCTTGTGAACTGTTGGAAATATGCCCTAGAGGCAATAATAAATGGTTATTATTGTATTTCTTTGTTCATGATAATTGTCTATTGTTCATGCTATAGTTGTATTATCCGGAAATCGTAATACATGTGTGAATACATAGATCACAACGTGTCCCTAGTAAGCCTCTAGTTGACTAGCTCGTTGATCAATAGATAGTCATGGTTTCCTGACTATGGACATTGGATGTCGTTGATAACGGGATCACATCATTAGGAGAATGATGTGATGGACAAGACCCAATCCTAAGCATAGCATAAAAGATCGTGTAGTTTCGTTTGCTAGAGCTTTTCCAATGTCAAGTATCTTTTCCTTAGACCATGAGATCGTGCAACTCCCGGATACCGTAGGAGTGCTTTGGGTGTGCCAAACGTCACAACGTAACTGGGTGACTATAAAGGTGCACTACGGGTATCTCCGAAAGTGTCTATTGGGTTGGCACGGATCGAGACTGGGATTTGTCACTCCGTGTGACGGAGAGGTATCTCTGGGCCCACTCGGTAATGCATTATCATAATGAGCTCAATGTGACTAAGGCGTTAGTCACGGGATCATGCATTACGGTACGAGTAAAGAGACTTGCCGGTAACGAGATTGAACAAGGTATTGGGATACCGACGATCGAATCTCGGGCAAGTAACATACCAATTGACAAAGGGAATTATATACGGGATCGATTGAATCCTCGACATCGTGGTTCATCCGATGAGATCATCGTGGAACATGTGGGAGCCAACAAGGGTATCCAGATCCCGCTGTTGGTTATTGACCGGAGAGGTGTCTCGGTCATGTCTGCATGTCTCCCGAACCCGTAGGGTCTACACACTTAAGGTCCGGTGACGCTAGGGTTGTAGAGATATGAGTATGCGGAAACCCGAAGGTTGTTCGGAGTCCTGGATGAGATCCTGGACGTCACGAGGAGTTCCGGAATGGTCCGGAGGTGAAGAATTATATATAGGAAGTCAAGTTTCGGCCACCGGGAAAGTTTCGGGGGTCAGTGGTATTGTACCGGGACCACCGGAAGGGTCCCGGGGGTCCATCGGGTGGGGCCACCTATCCCGGAGGGCCCCGTGGGCTGAAGTGGGAAGGGAACCAGCCCCTAGTGGGCTGGGGCGCCCCCCATGGGCCTCCCCCTGCGCCTAGGGTTGGAAACCCTAGGGTGGGGGGGCGCCCCACTTGCCTTGGGGGGCAAGTCTCCCCCCTTGGCCGCCGCCCCCTCCCTTGATGGGATCTTGGCCGGCGCCCCCCCCTCCCAGGGGGCCTATATAAAGGGGGGGAGGGAGGGCAGTAGTACAACAGCCTTGGGCGCCTCCCTCCTCCCCTGCAACACCTCTCTCTCTCGCAGAAGCTCGGCGAAGCCCTGCCGACATCCCACTACATCCACCACCACGCCGTCGTGCTGTTGGATCTCCATCAACCTCTCCTTCCCCCTTGCTGGATCAAGAAGGAGGAGACGTCGCTGCACCGTACGTGTGTTGAACGCGGAGGTGCCGTCCGTTCGGCACTCGGTCATCGGTGATTTGAATCACGGCGAGTACGACTCCGTCAACCTCGTTCATTGGAACGCTTCCGCTCGCGATCTACAAGGGTATGTAGATGCACTCCTTTCCCCTCGTTGCTAGTATACTCCATAGATGGATCTTGGTGAGCGTAGGAAAATTTTAAAATTCTGCTACGATTCCCAACAGTGGCATCATGAGCCAGGCCTATGCGTAGTTACTATGCACGAGTAGAACACAAAGCAGTTGTGGGCGTTGATGTTGCCAATTCTTCTTGCCGCTACTAGTCGTTTCTTGTTTCGGCGGTATTGTGGGATGAAGCGGCCCGGACCGACCTTACACGTACGCTTACGTGAGACAGGTTCCACCGACTGACATGCACTAGTTGCATAAGGTGGCTAGCGGGTGTCTGTCTCTCCTAATTTAGTCAGAACGGATTCGATGAAAAGGGTCCTTATGAAGGGTAAATAGAAATTGGCAAATCACATTGTGGTTTTATGTAGGTAAGAAACGTTCTTGCTAGAAACCTATTCAAGCCACGTAAAAAACTTGCAACAACAATTAGAGGACGTCTTACTTGTTTTTGCAGCATGTGCTTTGTGATGTGATATGGCCAGAAGATGTGATGAATGATGTATGTGATGTATGAGATTGATCATATTCTTGTAATAGGAATCACGACTTGCATGTCGATGAGTATGACAACCGGCAGGAGCCATAGGAGTTGTCTTTATTATTTTGCATGACCTGCGTGTCATTGAATAACGTCATGTAAATTACTTTACTTTGTTGCTAAACGCGTTAGCCATAGAAGTAGAAGTAATCGTTGGCGTGACAAATTCATGAAGACACAATGATGGAGATCATGATGATGGAGATCATGGTGTCATGCCGGTGACGAAGATGATCATGGTGCCCCGAAGATGGAGATCAAAGGAGCAAATGATATTGGCCATATCATGTCACTATTTGATTGCATGTGATGTTTATCATGTTTTGCATCTTATTTGCTTAGAACGACGGTAGTAAGTAAGATGATCCCTTATAATAATTTCAAGAAAGTGTTCCCCCTAACTGTGCACCGTTGCGAAGGTTCGTTGTTTCGAAGCACCACGTGATGATCGGGTGTGATAGATTCTAACGTTCGCATACAACGGGTGTTGACGAGCCTAGCATGTACAGACATGGCCTCGGAACACACGCAATACACTTAGGTTGACTTGACGAGCCTAGCATGTACAGACATGGCCTCGGAACACGGAGGACCGAAAGGTCGAGCATGAGTCGTATAGAAGATACGATCAACATGGAGATGTTCACCGATCTTGACTAGTCCGTCTCACGTGATGATCGGACACGGCCTAGTTAACTCGGATCATGTTTCACTTAGATGACTAGAGGGATGTCTATCTGAGTGGGAGTTCATTGAGTAATTTGATTAGATGAACTTAATTATCATGAACTTAGTCTAAAATCTTTACACTATGTCTTGTAGATCAAATGGCCCACGTTGTCCTCAATTTCAACGCGTTCCTAGAGAAAACCAAGCTGAAAGATGATGGCAGCAACTATACAGACTGGGTCCGGAACCTGAGGATAATCCTCATAGCAGCCAAGAAAGATTATGTCTTAGAAGCACCGCTAGGTGAAGCACCAATCCCAGAGAACCAAGACGTTATGAACGCTTGACAGCAGCGTGCTGATGATTACTCCCTTGTTCAGTGCGGCATGCTTTACAGCTTAGAACCGGGTCTCCAAAAGCGTTTTGAGAAACATGGAGCATATGAGATGTTCGAGGAGCTGAAAATGGTTTTCCAAGCTCATGCCAGGGTCGAGAGATATGAAGTCTCCGACAAGTTCTTCAGCTGTAAAATGGAGGAGAATAGTTCTGTTAGTGAGCACATACTCAGAATGTCTGGGTTGCATAACCGCTTGTCTCGGCTGGGAGTCAATCTCCCGGATGACGCGGTCATTGACAGAATCCTCCAGTCGCTTCCACCAAGCTACAAGAGCTTTGTGATGAACTTCAATATGCAGGGGATGGAAAAGACCATTCCTGAGGTGGAGATCAGAAAAGAACATCAAGTGTTGATGGTGAATAAAACCACTAAGTTCAAGAAGGGCAAGGGTAAGAAGAACTTCAAGAAGGACGGCAAGGGAGTTGCCGCGCCCGGTAAGCCAGTTACTGGGAAGAAGTCGAAGAATGGACCCAAGCCCGAGACTGAGTGTTTTTATTGCAAGGGAAGTGGTCACTGGAAGCGGAACTGCCCCAAATACTTAGCGGACAAGAAGGCCGGCAACACCAAAGGTATATGTGATATACATGTAATTGATGTGTACCTTACCAGTACTTGTAGTAGCTCCTGGGTATTTGATACCGGTGCGGTTGCTCATATTTGTAACTCAAAACAGGAACTGCGGAATAAACGGAGACTGGCAAAGGACGAGGTGACGATGCGCGTCGGGAATGGTTCCAAGGTCGATGTGATCGCCGTCGGCACGCTACCTCTGCATCTCCCTACGGGATTAGTTTTAAACCTCAATAATTGTTATTTAGTGCCAGCTTTGAGCATGAACATTGTATTTGGATCTCGTTTAATTCGAGATGGCTACTCATTTAAATCCGAGAATAATGGTTGTTCTATTTATATGAGAGATATGTTTTATGGTCATGCCCCGCTGGTCAATGGTTTATTCTTGATGAATCTCGAACGTGATGTCACACATATTCATAGTGTGAATGCCAAGAAATGTAAGGTTGATAATGATAGTCCCACATACTTGTGGCACTGCCGCCTTGGTCACATTGATGTCAAACGCATGAAGAAACTCCATGCAGATGGACTTTTGGAGTCTCTTGATTATGAATCATTTGACACGTGCGAACCATGCCTCATGGGCAAAATGACCAAGACTCCGTTCTCCGGAACAATGGAGTGAGCAACCAACTTATTGGAAATCATACATACCGATGTGTGCGGTCCAATGAGTGTTGAGGCTCGCGGAGGATATCGTTATGTTCTCACTCTCACTGATGACTTAAGTAGATATGGGTATGTCTACCTAATGAAACACAAGTCTGAAACCTTTGAAAAGTTCAAGGAATTTCAGAGTGAGGTTGAGAATCAACGTGACAGAAAAATAAAGTTCTTACGATCAGATCGTGGTGGAGAATATTTAAGTCACGAGTTTGGTACGCACTTAAGGAAACGTGGAATCGTTTCACAACTCACGCCGCCTGGAACACCTCAGCGAAACGGTGTGTCCGAACGTTGTAATCGCACTCTATTGGATATGGTGCGATCTATGATGTCTCTTACCGATTTACCGCTCTCATTTTGGGGCTATGCTTTAGAGACTGCCGCATTCACTTTAAATAGGGCTCCGTCGAAATCCGTTGAGACGACACCGTATGAATTGTGGTTTGGGAAGAAACCTAAGCTGTCGTTTCTAAAAGTTTGGGGATGCGATGCTTATGTCAAGAAACTTCAACCTGAAAAGCTCGAACCCAAGTCGGAGAAATGCGTCTTCATAGGATACCCTAAGGAAACTATTGGGTATACCTTCTACCTCAGATCCGAAGGCAAGATCTTCGTTGCCAAGAACGGGTCCTTTCTGGAGAAGGAGTTTCTCTCGAAAGAATTGAGTGGGAGGAAAGTGGAACTTGATGAGGTGATAGTCACCCCTTCCGAACCGGAAAGTAGCGCAGCGCGGGAAAATGGTCCTGTGGTGCCTACACCGACTGGGGAGGAAGTCAATGATGATGATCATGAAGCTTCGGATCAAGTTACTACTGAACTTCGTAGGTCCACAAGGACACGTTCCGCACCAGAGTGGTACGGCAACCCTGTCCTGGAAATCATGTTGTTAGACAACGGTGAACCTTCAAACTATGAAGAAGCGATGGCAGGCCCGGATTCCGACAAATGGCTAGAAGCCATGAAATCCGAGATAGGATCCATGTATGAAAACGAAGTATGGACTTTGACTGACTTGCCCGATGATCGGCGAGCCATAGAAAACAAATGGATCTTTAAGAAGAAGACAGACGCGGATGGTAATGTGACCATCTATAAGGCTCGACTTGTCGCTAAGGGTTATCGACAAGTTCAAGGGGTTGACTACGATGAGACTTTCTCACCCGTAGCGAAGCTGAAGTCCCTCCGAATCATGTTAGCAATTGCCGCATACTATGATTATGAGATATGGCAGATGGACGTCAAAACGGCATTCCTTAACGGCTTCCTTAAGGAAGAGTTGTATATGATGCAGCCGGAAGGTTTTGTCGATCCTAAGAATGCTAACAAAGTATGCAAGCTCCAGCGCTCAATCTATGGGCTGGTGCAAGCATCTCGGAGTTGGAACATTCGTTTTGATGAGATGATCAAAGCGTTTGGGTTTACACAGACTTATGGAGAAGCCTGTGTTTACAAGAAAGTGAGTGGGAGCTCTGTAGCATTTCTCATATTATATGTGGATGACATACTATTGATGGGAAATGATATAGAATTCTTGGAAAGTATAAAGGCCTATTTGAATAAGTGTTTTTCAATGAAGGACCTTAGAGAAGCTGCTTATATATATTAGGCATCAAGATCTATAGAGATAGATCGAGACGCCTCATTGGTCTTTCACAGAGTACATACCTTGACAAGATATTGAAGAAGTTCAATATGGATCAGTCCAAGAAGGGGTTCTTGCCTGTGTTGCAAGGTGTGCAATTGAGCACGGCTCAATGCCCGACCACGGCAGAAGATAGAGAAAAGATGAGTGTCATCCCCTATGCCTCGGCCATAGGGTCTATTATGTATGCCATGCTGTGTACCAGACCTGATGTAAACCTTGCCGTGAGTTTGGTAGGAAGGTACCAAAGTAATCCCGGCATGGAACACTGGACAGCGGTCAAGAATATCCTTAAGTACCTGAAGAGGACTAAGGATATGTTTCTCGTTTATGGAGGTAACGAAGAGCTCGTCGTAAAGGGTTACGTCGACGCTAGCTTCGACACAGATCTGGATGACTCGAAGTCACAAACCGGATACGTGTATATTTTGAATGGAGGAGCAGTAAGCTGGTGCAGTTGCAAGCAAAGCGTCGTGGTGGGATCTACATGTGAAGCGGAGTACATGGCAGCCTCGGAGGCAGCACAGAAAGCAGTCTGGATGAAGGAGTTCATTACCGACCTAGGGGTGATTCCCAATGCGTCGGGCCCGATGACTCTCTTCTGTGACAACACTGGAGCTATTGCCCTTGCGAAGGAGCCCAGGTTTCACAGGAAGACCAGGCATATCAAGCGTCGCTTCAACTCCATTCGTGAAAGTGTTCAAAATGGAGACATAGATATTTGTAAAGTACATACGGACCTGAATGTAGCAGATCCGTTGACTAAACCTCTCCCTAGAGCAAAACATGATCAACACTAGGACGCAATGGGTGTTCGATTCATCACAATGTAACTAGATTATTGACTCTAGTGCAAGTGGGAGACTGTTGGAAATATGCCCTAGAGGCAATAATAAATGGTTATTATTATATTTCTTTGTTCATGATAATTGTCTATTGTTCATGCTATAGTTGTATTATCCGGAAATCGTAATACATGTGTGAATACATAGACCACAACGTGTCCCTAGTAAGCCTCTAGTTGACTAGCTCGTTGATCAATAGATAGTCATGGTTTCCTGACTATGGACATTGGATGTCGTTGATAACGGGATCACATCATTAGGAGAATGATGTGATGGACAAGACCCAATCCTAAGCATAGCATAAAAGATCGTGTAGTTTCGTTTGCTAGAGCTTTTCCAATGTCAAGTATCTTTTCCTTAGACCATGAGATCGTGCAACTCCCGGATACCGTAGGAGTGCTTTGGGTGTGCCAAACATCACAACATAACTGGGTGACTATAAAGGTGCACTACGGGTATCTCCGAAAGTGTCTGTTGGGTTGGCACGGATCGAGACTGGGATTTGTCACTCCGTGTGACGGAGAGGTATCTCTGGGCCCACTCGGTAATGCATTATCATAATGAGCTCAATGTGACTAAGGCGTTAGTCACGGGATCATGCATTACGGTACGAGTAAAGAGACTTGCCGGTAACGAGATTGAACAAGGTATTGGGATACCGACGATCGAATCTCGGGCAAGTAACATACCGATTGACAAAGGGAATTGTATACGGGATTGATTGAATCCTCGACATCGTGGTTCATCCGATGAGATCATCGTGGAACATGTGGGAGCCAACAAGGGTATCCAGATCCCGCTGTTGGTTATTGACCGGAGAGGCGTCTCGGTCATGTCTGCATGTCTCCCGAACCCGTAGGGTCTACACACTTAAGGTCCGGTGACGCTAGGGTTGTAGAGATATGAGTATGCGGAAACCCGAAAGTTGTTCGGAGTCCCAGATGAGATCCCGGACGTCACGAGGAGTTCCGGAATGGTCCGGAGGTGAAGAATTATATATAGGAAGTCAAGTTTCGGCTACCGGGAAAGTTTCGGGGGTCACCGGTATTGTACCGGGACCACCGGAAGGGTCCTGGGGGTCCATCGGGTGGGGCCACCTATCCCGGAGGGCCCCGTGGGCTGAAGTGGGAAGGGAACCAGCCCCTAGTGGGCTGGGGCGCCCCCATGGGCCTCCCCCTGCGCCGAGGGTTGGAAACCCTAGGGTGGGGGGCGCCCCACTTGCCTTGGGGGGAAAGTCTCCCCCCTTGGCCGCCGCCCCCTCCCTTGATGGGATCTTGGCCGGCGCCCCCCCCCTCCCAGGGGGCCTATATAAAGGGGGGGAGGGAGGGCAGTAGTACAACAGCCTTGGGCGCCTCCCTCCTCCCCTGCAACACCTCTCTCTCTCGCAGAAGCTCGACGAAGCCCTGCCGACATCCCGCTACATCCACCACCACGCCGTCGTGCTGCTGGATCTCCATCAACCTCTCCTTCCCCCTTGCTGGATCGATAAGGAGGAGACGTCGCTGCACCGTACGTGTGTTGAACGCGGAGGTGCCGTCCGTTCGGCACTCGGTCATCGGTGATTTGAATCACGGCGAGTACGACTCCGTCAACCTCGTTCATTGGAATGCTTCCGCTCGTGATCTACAAGGGTATGTAGATGCACTCCTTTCCCCTCGTTGCTAGTATACTCCATAGATGGATCTTGGTGAGCGTAGGAAAATTTTAAAATTCTGCTACGATTCCCAACATGAGCGCCACCCTCATCTCCCTCTCTGACCCCACGCCGGAGTCGTCCTCGACGGGACTCGCTCGCCCGCGTGCTCCCGCAGCTCCGCCCGACCCTCGCCCCGTAGCCTTCCCCGCGGCCTGGTGCCCGCGGCCACCCCGCCGTGCACAGCGCACGCACCATGGCCTCCCTGCCCGGTAGCCTCTTTGCCCGTAGCACCGCGCTCCCGCCTGAGCGCACACGCCCCGTCCGCCCGCTGCGGCCCCTTGCCCAGCGCTCCTCCCCGCGGGCGCCTCTCCACCGACCACGGCCAGCGCGCCCCGCTCCGGCCATGGCCTCGCCGTGGCCACCGCCCCCTGCTCCGGCGCCTTGCCGGGTCCGCCCGCACCTAGGCGTGCGCCCGCACCGGTGCCACCCCTCGCCTCCGCCCGCCGTGGCCCCTGGCCGCGCCGGCGAGCCCCGCCATCAGTGCCCTAGCGTCCTCGTCCCGCCCTGCGGGCAAGCGCTCGCTCGGGTGCGCCCGCACCCGCTAGACCAAACCCGCTATGGCCCCTCTGGGCCACAGACATGTGGGGCCCAGCCCCAGAACGTAATAAAAAAAGAAAAAAAAGAAATTAATAAAAATAAAGAAATAAAGAATAAAGATAATTAATTAACTTAATTAATCCTATTAGTATTAACTAACTAAGATTAATTAACCTAATAACTAACTAACCTAATTAACTACTGTTAATTAGCTAACAGCCCCTGACAAGTGGGACCCACCTGTCAGGTTGACCAGGTCAACGGTCAACGTTTACTGCTGACGTCATGCTGATGCATTAATTAAATTTCGAATTAAATTAATTTATTAAATTCTAAAAATGATTTAAATCTTTAAAATTTAATATAAAATAAACCGTAGCTCGGATGGAAAAACTTTGTACATGAAAGTTCCTCAGAACGACGAGACGAATCCGAATACGTAGTCCGTTCGTCTGCCACACATCCCTAACATATCGAACTCGCAACTTTCCCCCTCCGGTTCATCTGTCCGAAAACGCGAAACCCCGGGAATACCTTCCCGGATGTTTCCCCCCTTCGTCGGTATCACCTACTACCGCGTTAGGGCACACCTAGCACCGCGTATTGTCATGTTACGCTTTGTGTTGCTTTGATTGCTCTGTTATTTATTATGTTCCCCTCCGTTACTTCTTTCCGGTAGACCCCGAGACTACCGGCGACCCCTAGTTCGACTACGGAGTTGACGACCCCTACTTGCCAGAGCAACCAGGCAAGCCCCCCCTTGATCACCAGATATCGCCTATTCTTCTCTATACTGCTTGCATTAGAGTAGTGTAGCATGTTACTGCTTTCCGTTAATCCTATCCTGATGCATAGCCTGTCATTGTTGCTACAGTTGTTACCCTTACCTGCTATCCTACTTCTTAGTATAGGATGCTAGTGTTCCATCAGTGGCCCTACACTCTTGTCCGTCTGCCATGCTATACTACTGGGCCGTGATCACTTCGGGAGGTGATCACGGGTATATACTATATACTTTATATACATGACACATGTGGTGACTAAAGTCGGGTCGGCTCGTTGAGTACCCGCAAGTGATTCTGATGAGGGGGCTGAAAGGATAGGTGGCTCCATCCCGGTAGAGGTGGGCCTGGGTTCCTGACGGCCCCCAACTGTTACTTTATGGCGGAGCGACAGGGCAGGTTGAGACCACCTAGGAGAGAGGTGGGCCTGGCCCTGCTTGGCGTTCGCAGATACTTAACACGCTTAACGAGATCTTGGTATTTGATCTGAGTCTGGCCATTTGGTCTATACGCACTAACCAACTATGCGGGAACAGTTATGGGCACTCGACGTCGTGGTATCAGCCGAAGCCTTCGTGACGTCAGCGACCGCGCGGCGCGCGCCGGATTGGACTGGAGCGCCACTAGGCTAGGTCTGCTTCCGGCCGCGTACGCAACGTGCAGGTGTGCAATGGGCGATGGGCCCAGACCCCTGCGCGCATAGGATTTAGACCGGCGTGCTGACCTCTCTGTTGTGCCTAGGTGGGGCTGCGATGTGTTGATCTTATGAGGCCGGGCATGACCCAGAAAAGTGTGTCCGGCCAAATGGGATCGAGCGTGTTGGGTTATGTGGTGCATCCCTGCAGGGAAGTTTATCTATTCGAATAGCCGTGTCCCTCGGTAAAAGGACGACCCGGAGTTGTACCTTGACCTTATGACAACTATAACCGGATACTTAATAAAATACACCCTTCCAAGTGCCAGATACAACCCGGTGATCGCTCTCTAATAGGGCGACGAGGAGGGGATCGCCGGGTAGGATTATGCTATGCGATGCTACCTGGAGGACTTCAATCTACTCTATTCTACATGCTGCAAGATGGAGGCTACCAGAAGCGTAGTCTTCGACAGGATTAGCTATCCCCCTCTTAATTCTGGCATTCTGCAGTTCAGTCCACTGATATGGCCCTTTACACATATACCCATGCATATGTAGTGTAGTTCCTTGCTTGCGAGTACTTTGGATGAGTACTCACGGTTGCTTCTCTCTCTCTTTTCCCCCTTTCCTTTCTACCTGGTTGTCGTAACCAGATGCTGGAGTCAGGAGCCAGACGCCATCGTCGACGACGACTCCTACGACACTGGAGGTGCCTACTACTATGTGTAGCCCGCTGACGACGACCAGGAGTAGTTAGGAGGATCCCAGGCAGGAGGCCTGCGCCTCGTTCGATCTGTATCCCAGTTTGTGCTAGCCTTCTTAAGGTAAACTTGTTTAACTTATGTCTGTACTCAGATATTGTTGCTTCCGCTGACTCGTCTATGATCGAGCACTTGTATTCGAGCCCTCGAGGCCCCTGGCTTGTATTATGATGCTTGTATGACTTATTTATGTTGTAGAGTTGTGTTGTGATATCTTCCCGTGAGTCCCTGATCTTGATCGTACACATTTGCGTGCATGATTAGTGTACGGTCAAATCGGGGGCGTCACAAGTTGGTATCAGAGCCGACTGCCTGTAGGAATCCCCCTTTCCACACTCCTTGGCCGAAGTCGAGTCTAGACATTGCAAAACTTTTACTAACACGGCTGTGTGTCTTACGGGCCCACGTCGCCATTGGGTGGTACTAGGATCTTTTACTCCTCGACCTTTACTCTGGGACTCTGAACTCTCTTCTACTCGGGTTAAACGAATTTACTAACTCTAACACTAGGATTCCGTGACCGCATTCACCCCAAAGTTGGATAAGCCATAGTTGTTTCTTAGAATAGTATTTTGAACAATTCACACACTGTCATTTGACTCCTTTGAAACGTCTTTGCTTTCAGAAGGAACCCACGAGGCAGGTCGTGCGTCACACGACGGCCATTGGTGCCTCGGGATCACCTGCTGTGCTAGCTGAGATGATGACCTATCTGGGTTATCGCTGGCACCCTGAGTACACCGTCTACGAGGAGTACCAGGACTTTAACCAGGAGCAGTACCGTGCCATCGTCCACCTCTACTCGCGGGAGTATGACTCCACTACTGTGCTGCACACCGCTCATGGTGTTGGTGTGACCATCGATATGGCTGTCCACGATGCTGCTTATGCTGCTCTGACACGTCTTCGTGGAGAGTATTGGGAGTTGGACACCTCCCCTTTCAGGCACATTGCTATCGCATCTGATGTTGGTGCGGAGGGATACTATACTGCTGCCTACTCCACTGTAACCCGAGAGCCCTTCTACCATCAGAACCTGGTTCTGCATGCTGATGGGCTGGATCGAGCTAACCGAGCTCTTCGCCACGAGTTGTACACCACCCGTCAGCACCTTTACCGTGCTCTGACGCTGTTTCACCCCTTTGTCCGGTCTAGGGAGCTGCCCCGTTCTGCGATCTACCCAGCCAGGACTGTGATGCCCCAGGGTGTCGGCTGGCCAGATGTGGGAGGCCACTATCCCGCACTTGGACCTCTTCTGCCACCTGAGCGTCAGGTTCTGCACCAGAGTATTCGCGGACCCCAGGTTGCTGACGTGGAGTTCCCGATGTGACACTACCAGCTTTCAGGCTACACCTACCTCCACAGTACCTCTTGGGACTGATGTAGGCTTGCTTGTTGGTGTTAGATGCATTCGCCGCGAGCCTGTGTGCCGCCTATGTTGTTTTAGTCTATGTACTGAACTCTGTGTACTGAACTCTATGCATGACCCCTTTTGTAAGTTATGCCGACTACTATGTAGTAGCTATCGTGCTCCTTTCATTATGCATGTTTCATCATGAATGATTCTTGTCTTTGCAAATTTCTCAATGCTGACTACCCCTGTTATATATTAGCAGGATGGTTAGACCAAGTGGTCGTGGTAGTGGTGGCAATGCCCCACCACCACCTGAGTACATGGCTGGTATGATCCAACAGTTCGAACTGAACCGCCAATTCATGGAAAATATGATGGCTCAGTTTCCTCGCCCCAATATGGACCAGCAACCAACCCCAGTAACTCTGCAGGATTTCATGCGCCTCAATCCAACTGTGTACCGCAGCTCAACTCAACCCCTGGATGCTGATGACTGGCTCCGTGACATCACCTATGAGATGGAGTCTGCCAATGTAGCCCCTGCCAGCTTGTCAACTTTGCTTCCTTCTTTCTGAAGGGACCCGCAGCTCAATGGTGGGACAACCACAGGCGTACTCTGCCAGCTGGAACAATCATCACCTAGCCAGACTTCCAAGCAGCTTTCCGTGCCCACTTTATTCCTTAGGGAGTCATGGACCGGAAGAAGCGTGAGTTCCGCAACCTCACCAAGGCAACAAAACTGTTGAAGCTTATCAGCGGGAGTTTCTGGACTTGTCTCGCTATGCTGAAGAGGACATTGCAACTGATGCCCGCAGACAGGAGAAGTTCCGTGATGGCCTTCAAGCTGACATCAAGCTCGCACTTCTAGTGCATGACTTTGCTGATTTCGCCACCCTGGTGAACAAGGCCATCAATGTCGAAACTGGTTTGCAGGAATACCAGAGCTCCCACAGGCGCAACCGTGACACGGGCTCATCTTCGGGCCCGCCCTCACAGAAGCGTAAGATATGGATCCCGAATAGCATGTACCGTCCAAATGCATCTGCCCCAAGGCAGACCTATGCTGCACCTCGTCTGCCTCCACCACCATCTAGGCAGTCAAGACTTCCAGCTCCACCCTCCCAAGCTCCTGTTCCCACTCCCAATAATGGTTTGTGCTTCAGGTGTGGTCAACCAGGACACCGTGCTAGAGAATGCAACCAGAACCAGAATCAACTGGCCCTTCCCGCAGCTGGCCGTGGTAACAACCAGCCCCGCAACAACAATGCTAAGTCTTATGGTCGTGCTCATGCCAACCACGTTGATATGAACGAAGCTCAAGACCAGCCTGCTACTGTGATGGGTACACTCCTCGTAAATTCAGTAACAACATCCGTTTTATTTGATACAGGTGCATCGCATTCATTCATGTCAGAAGATTTTGCATACAAGCACGACGTTAAATGTGAGGAGATGAACACCTCGGTATTGGTCAAAACCCCCGTGGGACAGTGTCAAACCTCCCTGGTTGGCATCGATGTCCCCGTGGAAATCGAAGGGCTGGATTCTATGCCTCTCCCATTATCCTGAAGTCGTCTAACATCGACCTCATTTTGGGGATGGATTGGTTGAAAGCGCATACTGCTTCTATAGTTTGCGCCACTAAGACCGTTCATCTACTTCACCCTTCAGATGAAATAGTTGCTTACCAAGCTCATCTGGTCCAAAACGCCGAGGCCAGACTCTATGCATTGAATGCATTGAACGCCGCACCACTCGAGGGCATTGAAAACATTCCCGTCGTGCGTGAATTCCTCGACGTCTTCCCTGAAGAACTTCCAGGGATTCCCCCTGCTAGAGCTGTCGAATTCATCATCGACTTGAAACCAGGCACCACTCCTATAGCCAAGCGACCCTACAAGATGCCGCCGCATGAACTCCTTGAGCTTAAGGAGGAAATCGACAAATCTCTTCGCAAAGGATTCATTCGCCCAAGTTGCTCTCCTTGGGGAGCACCTTCTCTCTTTGTCAAGAAGAAGGATGGGACAAACCGATTAGTTCAAGACTACCGTCCTATAAACCAAGCTACCATTCAGAATAAATACCCTCTTCCTCGGATCAATGATCTATATGATCAACTGGCGGGTTCATCAGTGTTCTCTAAGCTTGACTTGAGGTTGGGTTACCACCAGATCCGTGTTCGCGAAGAGGATATCCCAAAGACTGCCTTCGTGACTCGACATGGTTCATACGAGTACACCGTCATGTCTTTCGGTTTAACCAATGCTCCAGCCACCTTCTCTCGTCTGATGAACTATATATTCATGGATTACCTCGACAAGTTCGTCGTGGTTTATCTGGATGATATCCTGGTATTTTCCAAAAACGAAGAGGAACATGCTGAACATCTTCGTCTTGTGCTGGAAAAGCTACGAGAGCATCAACTATATGCTAAGTTCTCTAAATGTGAATTCTGGCTACCCGAAGTAACCTATCTTGGGCATGTCATCTCTAAGGATGGTATTGCCGTCAACCCTGAACGAGTCCAGGCTATCCTTGATTGGACTCCTCCCAAGAACGTTAAGCAAGTCAGGAGTTTTCTCGGTCTCGCCAGCTATTGCCGTCGATTCGTCGAGAACTTCTCCAAGATCGCCAGGCCTCTGACTAACCTGTTGCATAAGGGCATCAAGTTCCAATGGACAGACAAATGTCAGGAAAGTTTCCAGGCACTCAAAGACAAGTTGACTTCTGCCCCAGTTCTAGCTCCACCTGATACTAAGAAGGACTTCGTCATTTACTGCGACGCTTCCCGTCAAGGATTAGGCTGTGTCCTAATGCAAGACCGCAAAGTGATTGCTTATGCCTCTCGGCAATTGCGCCCTCACGAAGAGAACTACCCAGTTCACGACCTCGAACTTGCTGCTGTCATTCATGCGCTGAAGCAGTGGCGACATTACCTTCTCGGTAATCGTTGTGAGATCTTCACTGACCACCAAAGTCTGAAGTATCTGTTTACTCAGCCAGACCTGAACCTCCGTCAGCAGAGATGGATGGAGCTTGTTGCAGACTTTGACTTGGGTATTTCCTATACGCCAGGCAAGGCTAATGTAATGGCTGATGCCTTGAGCCGCAAGTCTTACTGCAACCACCTCCAGGTTCACAAAGTTCAGCCCTCGCTTGTTGAAGAATTCAGGAAGCTGAACCTCCATATTGTTCCTCCGGGTGCACTCGCTCCCCCTCCTAAGGAGTTTCGCAAGATGAACCTCCGTGTTGTTTCCCAGGGTTCCCTCAATACCCTGGCCGTCGAACCAGATCTCTTGGACTCCATCAAGAGAATACAGGGATATGACTCTGAAGCCCACAAGATTAAGCGCTACCTTGCAGAAGGAAAGCCCTCATTCTTCACTATTGCTGAAGATGGCACTTTGTACTTCAAGGGCCGCCTAGTGGTGCCATGTGCAGAGAAAAACCTGGATATGACACAGGAAGTTATGAAAGAAGCTCATGATACGCCTCTATGTATCCATCCTGGTAGTACAAAGATGTACCAAGACATCCGTCAGAGATTCTGGTGGTCTAATATGAAGCAAGACATTGCTCGTTATGTTGCTGAGTGTGATGTTTGCCGTCGTATCAAAGCAGAACATCAAAGGCCTGCTGGAACTCTGCAACCTATCTCTATTCCTGAATGGAAATGGGACCATGTTGAGATGGACTTCGTCACTGGATTTCCCAAATCACAGAAAGGTAATGACGCTATTCTTGTCGTCATTGACCGGCTTTCCAAAGTTGCACATTTCCTGGCAGTCAAAGAAACGATCACTGCTAGTCAACTGGCAACGCTCTATATGTCCAGGATTGTTTCACTCCACGGTATTCCATTGGTTATCAGCTCAGACCGTGGCAGCTTATTCACTTCAAGATTCTGGGCAAGTTTCCAAGAAGCTATGGGAACTCATCTGTCATTCAGTACTGCGTTTCATCCTCAGTCGCGAGGACAAGTTGAACGCGTCAACCAAGTTCTCGAAGACATGCTTCGAGCTTGTGTTATTTCCTTCGGCAAGAAATGGGAGGAATCTCTCCCGTATGCTGAGTTCTCTTATAATAATAGCTATCAAGCTAGTCTGAAGATGGCCCCCTTCGAAGTGTTATATGGACGAAAGTGCCGAACCCCTCTGAACTGGTCAGAAACTGGAGAACGTCCACTCTTCGGTCCGGATATTATCCAACACGCCGAAGAACAAGTCCGCATTATTCGTGAGAATCTCAAGACTGCTCAGTCACGTCAGAAGAGTTAGTATGGCCGTCATCATAAAGACATGGTCTATCAACCTGGCGAAAAGGCCTATCTTTGAGTTACACCAATGAAGGGTGCTCACCGCTTCGGGATCAAGGGCAAGCTAGCTCCTCGCTATATTGGCCCATTCACTATTCTCGAAAGGTGTGGAAAAGTGGCATACCAACTGGAGCTTCCGCCGAACCTTTCTCAGGTTCACGATGTGTTCCATGTGTCACAGCTCCGCCGTTGCTTCAAGGACCCAATCCGAGCAGTGGATCATGAAGTGCTTGAATTACAGCAGGACCTCTCCTATAAGGAGCATCCGGTCCGCATTCTCGACCAAGCTGAACGCCGCACACGTCAGAAGGCGATCAAGTTCCTCAAAGTCCAGTGGTCGCACCATTCTGAAGATGAAGCCACTTGGGAACGCGAGGATCGCCTGCGTGATGAATACCCCGCACTGTTTCCTTCTACCTCCTAAATCTCGGGACGAGATTTCTTGTAGTGGAGGAGTTTTGTAACGCCCGGATAATCATGCTACAGTAATCCCACGCTAATGGTGCCACGTCACCACGGTTACTTTGCTAATCTACCGTTAGGTCAAACCGTTTAAAAATTCAAATTCAAATTAATGTCAACGATAAAAGTTTTTCAAAATTTAAAACAAAAATGTTCGGGAGGTGCCATATTTTGGATAAGTAAATATGGTGTAATAAACACATTTTTATAAAATGCCTAAATATTTTAAAATGATGTAAAACAGAAAAGAAAATAAATAAAAAGAAAAGAAAGCTAACAAAAAAAGGGAAAAGGAGCCCCCCCACTTGGCCGTGGCCCAACTTGGCCGAACGGCCTCGGCCCACTAGGCCACCACCTAGGCCGGCCCACCCCGCCGCCATAACCTCCCCCACTCCCCCCAGTACTCCACCGACACCCCCAATTCCCCCCACGAAAATATCTCCTCCCCCCTCTCCCCCGATTGGATCGGGATCGAGAGGAGGAGACCACCGCGCCCCGCGACGATCGCCGACGCCTGGACCTCGCCGGACCCCCCTCGCCGGCCTGCTTCCCTCTACGCACGTCGTCCCTTTCCCCCCACCTCGAGCCCCGCTGCCCAGTCCCCTGCAACCCCTTGTGAGCGCCACCCTCATCTCCCTCTCTAACCCCACGCCGGAGTCGTCCTCAACGGGACACGCTCGCCCGCGTGCTCCCGCAGCTCCCCCCGACCCTCGCCCCGTAGCCTTCCCCGCGGCCCGGTGCCTGCGGCCACCCCGTCGTGCACAGCGCCCGCACCATGGCCTCCCCGCCCGGTAGCCTCTTTGCCCGTAGCACCGCGCTCCCGCCTGAGTACACACGCCCCGTCCGCCCGCTGCGGCCCCTTGCCCAGCGCTCCTCCCCGCGGGCGCCTCTCCACCGACCACGGCCGACGCGCCCCGCTCCGGCCATGGCCTCGCCGTGGCCACCGCCCCCTGCTCCGGCGCCTTGCCGGGTCCGCCCGCACCTAGGCGTGCGCCCGCACCGGCGCCACCCCTCGCCTCCGCCCGCCGTGGCCCCTGGCCGCGCCGGCGAGCCCCGCCATCGGTGCCCTGGCGTCCTCGTCCCGCCCTGCGGGCGAGCGCTCGCTCGGGTGCGCCCGCACCCGCAGGACCAAACCCGCTATGGCCCCTCTGGGCCACAGACATGTGGGGCCCAGCCCCAGAACGTAATAAAAAAAAGAAAAAAAAGAAATTAATAAAAATAAAGAAATAAATAATAAAGATAATTAATTAACTTAATTAATCCTATTAGTATTAACTAATTAAGATTAATTAACCTAATAACTAACTAACCTAATTAACTACTGTTAATTAGCTAGCAGCCCCTGGCAGGTGGGACCCACCTGTCAGGTTGACCAGGTCAACGGTCAACTGCTGACGTCATGCTGATGCATTAATTAAATTTCGAATTAAATTAATTTATTAAATTCTAAAAATGATTTAAATCTTTAAAATTTAATATAAAATAAACCGTAGCTCGGATGGAAAAACTTTGTACATGAAAGTTCCTCAGAACGACGAGACGAATCCGAATACGTAGTCCGTTCGTCCGCCACACATCCCTAACATATCGAACTCGCAACTTTCCCCCTCCGGTTCATCTGTCCGAAAACGCGAAACCCCGGGAATACCTTCCCGGATGTTTCCCCCCTTCGTCGGTATCACCTACTACCGCGTTAGGGCACACCTAGCACCGCGTATTGTCATGTTACACTTTGTGTTGCTTTGATTGCTCTGTTATTTATTATGTTCCCCCTCCGTTACTTCTTTCCGGTAGACCCCGAGACTATCGGCGACCCCCAGTTTGACTACGGAGTTGACGACCCCTACTTGCCAGAGCAACCAGGCAAGCCCCCCCCTTGATCACCAGATATCGCCTATTCTTCTCTATACTGCTTGCATTAGAGTAGTGTAGCATGTTACTGCTTTCCGTTAATCCTATCCTGATGCATAGCCTGTCATTGTTGCTACAGTTGTTACCCTTACCTGCTATCCTACTGCTTAGTATAGGATCCTAGTGTTCCATCAGTGGCCCTACACTCTTGTCCGTCTGCCATGCTATACTACTGGGCCGTGATCACTTCGGGAGGTGATCACGGGTATATACTATATACTTTATATACATGACACATGTGGTGACTAAAGTCGGGTCGGCTCGTTGAGTACCCGCAAGTGATTCTGATGAGGGGGCTGAAAGGACAGGTGGCTCCATCCCGGTAGAGGTGGGCCTGGGTTCCTGACGGCCCCCGACTGTTACTTTATGGCGGAGCGACAGGGCAGGTCGAGACCACCTAGGAGAGAGGTGGGCCTGGCCCTGCTCGGCGTTCACGGATACTTAACACGCTTAACGAGATCTTGGTATTTGATCTGAGTCTGGCCATTTGGTCTATACGCACTAACCAACTACGCGGGAACAGTTATGGGCACTCGACGTCGTGGTATCAGCCGAAGCCTTCGTGACGTCAGCGACCGCGCGGCGCGCGCCGGATTGGACTGGAACGCCACTAGGCTAGGTCTGCTTCCGGCCGCGTACGCAACGTGCAGGTGTGCAATGGGCAATGGGCCTAGACCCCTGCGCGCATAGGATTTAGACCGGCGTGCTGACCTCTCTGTTGTGCCTAGGTGGGGCTGCGACGTGTTGATCTTACGAGGCCGGGCATGACCCAGAAAAGTGTGTCCGGCCAAATGGGATCGAGCATGTTGGGTTATGTGGTGCACCCCTGCAGGGAAGTTTATCTATTCGAATAGCCGTGTCCCTCGGTAAAAGGACGACCTGGAGTTGTACCTTGACCTTATGACAACTAGAACCGGATACTTAATAAAATACACCCTTCCAAGTGCCAGATACAACCCGGTGATTGCTCTCTAACAGGGCGACGAGGAGGGGATCGCCGGGTAGGATTATGCTATGCGATGCTACCTGGAGGACTTCAATCTACTCTATTCTTCATGCTGCAAGATGGAGGCTGCCAAAAGCGTAGTCTTCGACAGGATTAGCTATCCCCCTCTTAATTCTGGCATTCTGCAGTTCAGTCCACTGATATGGCCCTTTACACATATACCCATGCATATGTAGTGTAGTTCCTTGCTTGCGAGTACTTTGGATGAGTACTCACGGTTGCTTCTCTCCCTCTTTTCCCCCTTTCCTTTCTACCTGGTTGTCGTAACCAGATGCTGGAGTCCAGGAGCCAGACGCCATCGTCGACGACGAGTCCTACGACACTAGAGGTGCCTACTACTACGTGCAGCCCGCTGACGACGACCAGGAGTAGTTAGGAGGATCCCAGGCAGGAGGCCTGCGCCTCGTTCGATCTGTATCCCAGTTTGTGCTAGCCTTCTTAAGGCAAACTTGTTTAACTTATGTCTGTACTCAGATATTGTTGCTTCCGCTGACTCGTCTATGATAGAGCACTTGTATTCGAGCCCTCGAGGCCCCTGGCTTGTATTATGATGCTTGTATGACTTATTTATGTTGTAGAGTTGTGTTGTGATATCTTCCCGTGAGTCCCTGATCTTGATCGTACACATTTGCGTGCATGATTAGTGTACGGTCAAATCGGGGGCGTCACAGTGGGCCTCCTGGAGCTCCACTGACCTCAACTCCAACTCTATATATTCACGTTCGGGGAGAAAAAAATTGGAGAGAATGATTCATCGCGTTTTACGATACAGAGCCGCCGCCAAGCCCTAATCTCTCTTGGGAGGGCTGATCGGGAGTCCGTTCGGGGCTCCGGAGAGGGGAATCCGTCGACGTCGTCATCATCAACCATCCTCCATCACCAATTTCATGATGCTCACCGCCGTGCGTGAGTAATTTCATCGTAGGCTTGCTGGACGGTGATGGGTTGGATGAGATTTATCATGTAATCGAGTTAGTTTTGTTAGGGTTTGATCCCTAGTATCCACTATGTTCTGAGATTGATGTTGCTATGACTTTGCTATGCTTAATGCTTGTCACTAGGGCCTGAGTGCCATGATTTCAGATCTGAACCTATTATGTTTTCATGAATATATGTGAGTTCTTGATCCTATCTTGCAAGTCTATATTCACCTGCTATGTGTTATGATCCGGCAACCCCGAAGTGACAATAATCGGGACCACTCCCGGTGATGACCGTAGTTTTAGGAGATCATGTATTCACTATGTGTTAATGCTTTGGTCCGGTACTCTATTAAAAGAAGGCCTTAATATCCCTTAGTTTCCAATAGGACCCCGCTGCCACGGGAGGGTAGGACAAAAGATGTCATGCAAGTTCTTTCCCATAAGCACGTATGGCTATATTCGGAATACATGCCTACATTACATTGATGAATTGGAGCTAGTTCTGTGTCACCCTATGTTATAACTGTTGCATGAATAATTGCATCCGGCATAATTCTCCATCACCGATCCAATGCCTATGAGCTTTTCACATATTGTTCTTCGCTTATTTACTTTTCCGTTGCTACTATTACAATCACTACAAAACTCAAAAATATTACTTTTGCTACCATTATCACAACTATCATATTACTTTGCTACTAAATACCTTGCTGCAGATATTAAGTTTCCAGGTGTGGTTAATTGACAACTCAGCTGCTAATACTTGAGAATATTCTTTGGCTCCCCTTGTGTCGAATCAATAAATTTGGGTTGAATACTCTACCCTCAAAAACTGCTGCGATCCCCTATACTTGTGGGTTATCACATTACCGAGAGGGCCCAGAGATACCTCCCCGATACTCGGAGTGACAAATCCTAATCTTGATCTATGCGAACCCAACAAACACCTTCGGAGACACCTGTAGAGCATCTTTATAATCACCCAGTTACGTTGTGACGTTTGATAGCACATAAGGTGTTCCACCAGTATTCGGGAGTTGCATAATCTCATAGTTAGAGGAATATGTATAAGTCATGAAGAAAGCAATAGCAATAAAACTTAACGATCATTATGCTAAGCTAACGGACGTGTCTTGTCCATCACATCATTCTCTTAATGATGTGATCTCGTTCATCAAATGACAACACATGTCCATGGTCAGGAAACTTAACCATCTTTGATGAATGAGCTAGTCAAGTAGAGGCATACTAGGGACACTCTGTTTTGTCTATGTATTCACACATGTACTAAGTTTCCGGTTAATACAATTCTAGCATGAATAATAGATATTTATCATGATATAATAAAATATAAATAACAACTTTATTATTGCCTCTAGAGCATATTTCCTCCAGTCTCCCACTTGCACTAGAGTCAATAATCTAGTTCACATCATCTTGTGATTTAACACCAATAGTTCACATCGTCATGTGACCAACACCCAAAGGGTTTACTAGAGTCAATAATCTAGTTCACATCGCTATGTGATTAACACCCAAAGAGTTCTAAGGTGTGATAATGAAGGAAATATGCCCTAGAGGCAATAACAAAGTTATTATTTATTTCCTTATATCATGATAAATGTTTATTATTCATGCTAGAATTGTATTAACCAGAAACATAATACTTGTGTGAATACATAGACAAACAGAGTGTCACTAGTATGCCTCTACTTGACTAGCTTGTTGATCAAAGATGGTTATGTTTTCCTAGCCATTGACATGAGTTGTCATTTGATTAACGGGATCACATCATTAGGAGAATGATGTGATTGACTTGACCCATTCCGTTAGCTTAGCACTCGATCGTTTAGTATGTTGCTATTGCTTTCTTCATGACTTATACATGTTCCTATGACTATGAGATTATGCAACTCCTGTTTACCGGAGGAACGCTTTGTGTGCGACCAAACGTCACAACGTAACTGGGTGATTATAAAGGTGCTCTATAGGTGTCTCCGAAGGTACTTGTTGGGTTGGCGTATTTCGAGATTAGGATTTGTCACTCCGATTGCCGGAGAGGTATCTCTGGGCCCTCTCGGTAATGCACATCACTTAACCGATAAAGATCTTCGTAGAATATGTGGGAGCCAATATGAGCATCCAGGTTCCGCTATTGGTTATTGACCGGAGACGTGTCTCAGTCATGTCTACATAGTTCTCGAACCCGTAGGGTCCGCACGCTTAACGTTTCGATGACAGTTATATTATGAGTTTATATGTTTTGATGTACCGAAGGTTGTTCGGAGTCCCGGATGTGATCACGGACATGACGAGGAGTCTCGAAATGGTCGAGACATAAAGATTGATATATTGGAAGCCTATGTTTGGATATCGGAAGTGTTCCGGGTGAAATCGGGATTTTACCGGAGTACCGGGAGGTTACCAGAACCCCCCGGCAACATAATGGGCCTTAGTGGGCCTAGGTGGAAGAGAGGAGAGGCGGCTAGGGCTGGGCCGCGCGCCCCTCCCCCCTAGTCCGAATAGGACAAGGAGAAGGGGGCGGCGCCCCTCCTTCCTTCTTCTCCCTCTCCTCTTTCCCCCCTCCCAAGTCCTAATCCAACTAGGAAAAGGGGGGGAGTCCTACTCCCGGTGGGAGTAGGACTCCTCCTGGCGCGCCCCAAGGCTGGCCGCACCTCCCCCCTTTGATCCTTTATATACGGGGGCAGGGGGGCTCCCCATAGACACAACAATTGATCATTGATCTCTTAGCCGTGTGCGGTGCCCCCATCCACAATATTACACCTCGATAATATCGTAGCGGTGCTTAGGCGAAGCCCTGCGTCGGTAGAACATCATCATCGTCACCACGCCGTCGTGCTGATGAAACTCTTCCTCAGCACTCGGCTGGATCGGAGTTCGAGGGACGTCATCGAGCTGAACGTGTGCTGAACTCGGAGGTGCCGTGCGTTCGGTACTTGATCGGTCGGATCGTGAAGACGTACGACTACATCAACCGCGTTGTGTTAATGCTTCCGCTTTCGGTCTACGAGGGTACGTGGACAACACTCTCCCCTCTCGTTGCTATGCATCACCATGATCTTGCGTGTGCGTACGAATTTTTTTGAAATTACTACGTTCCCCAACAGTGGCATCCGAGCCTGGTTTTATGCGTCGATGTTATATGCACGAGTAGAACACAAATGAGTTGTGGGTGATATAAGTCATACTGCTTACCAGCATGTCATACTTTGGTTCGGCGGTATTGTTGGATGAAGCGGCCCGAACCGACATTACGCGTACGCTTACGCGAGACTGGTTCTTCCGACGTGTTTTGCACAGAGGTGGCTGGCGGGTGTCAGTTTCTCCAAGTTTAGTTGAACCGAGTGTGGCTACGCCCGGTCCTTGCGAAGGTTAAAACAGCACCAACTTGACAAACTATCGTTGTGGTTTTGATGCGTAGGTAAGAACGGTTCTTGCTCAACCCGTAGCAGCCACGTAAAACTTGCAACAACAAAGTAGAGCACGTCTAACTTGTTTTTGCAGGGCATGTTGTGATGTGATATGGTCAAGGCATGATGCTATATTTTATTGTATGAGATGATCATGTTTTGTAACCGAGTTATCGGCAACTGGCAGGAGCCATATGGTTGTCGCTTTATTGTATGCAATGCAATCGCCATGTAATTGCTTTACTTTATCACTAAGCGGTAGCGATAGTCGTAGAAGCAATAGTTGGCGAGACGACAATGATGCTACGATGGAGATCAAGGTGTCGCGTCGGTGACGATGGGGATCATGACGGTGCTTCGGAGATGGAGATCACAAGCACAAGATGATGATGGCCATATCATATCACTTATATTGATTGCATGTGATGTTTATCTTTTATGCATCTTATCTTGCTTTGATTGACGGTAGCATTATAAGATGATCTCTCACTAAATTTCAAGATAAAAGTGTTCTCCCTGAGTATGCACCGTTGCCAAAGTTCGTCGTGCCCAGACACCACGTGATGATCGGGTGTGATAAGCTCTACGTCCATCTACAACGGGTGCAAGCTAGTTTTGCACACGCAGAATACTCAGGTTAAACCTGACGAGCCTTGCATATGCAGATATGGCCTCGGAACACTGAGACCGAAAGGTCGAGCGTGAATCATATAATAGATATGATCAACATAGTGATGTTCACCATTGAAAACTACTCCATTTCACGTGATGATCGGTTATGGTTTAGTTGATTTGGATCACGTGATCACTTTGATGATTAGAGGGATGTCTATCTAAGTGGGAGTTCTTAAGTAATATGATTAATTGAACTTAAATTTATCATGAACTTAGTACCTAATAGTATCTTGCTTGTCTATGTTGATTGTAGATAGATGGCCCGTGCTGTTGTTCCGTTGAATTTTAATGCGTTCCTTGAGAAAGCAAAGTTGAAAGATGATGGTAGCAATTACACGGACTGGGTCCGTAACTTGCGGATTATCCTCATTGCTGCACAGAAGAATTACGTCTTGGAAGCACCGCTGGGTGCCAGGCCTGCTGCAGGAGCAACACCAGATGTTATGAATGTCTGGCAAAGCAAAGCTGATGACTACTCGATAGTTCAGTGTGCCATGCTTTACGGCTTAGAACCGGGTCTTCAACGACGTTTTGAACGTCATGGAGCATATGAGATGTTCCAAGAGTTGAAGTTAATATTTCAAGCAAATGCCCGGATTGAGAGATATGTAGTCTCCAATAAGTTCTACAGCTGCAAGATGGAAGAGAATAGTTCTGTCAGTGAGCATATACTCAAAATGTCTGGGTATAACAATCACTTGATTCAACTGGGAGTTAATCTTCCGGATGATAGCGTCATTGACAGAATTCTTCAATCACTGCCACCAAGCTACAAGAGCTTCGTGATGAACTATAACATGCAAGGGATGGATAAGACGATTCCCGAGCTCTTCGCAATGCTAAAGGCTGCGGAGGTAGAAATCAAAAAGGAGCATCAAGTGTTGATGGTCAATAAGACCACTAGTTTCAAGAAAAATGGCAAAGGGAAGAAGAAGGGGAACTTCAAGAAGAACAGCAAGCAAGTTGCTGTTCAGGAGAAGAAACCCAAGTCTGGACCTAAGCCTGAGACTGAGTGCTTCTACTGCAAAGGGATTGGTCACTGGAAGCGGAACTGCCCCAAGTATTTGGCGGATAAGAAGGATGGCAAGGTGAACAAAGGTATATGTGATATACATGTTATTGATGTGTACCTTACTAGAGCTCGCAGTAGCACCTGGGTATTTGATACTGGTTCTGTTGCTAATATTTGCAACTCGAAACAGGGACTACGGATTAAGCGAACACTGGCCAAGGACGAGGTGACGATGCGCGTGGGAAACGGTTCCAAAGTCGATGTGATCGCCGTCGGCACACTACCTCTACATCTACCTTCGGGATTAGTATTAGACCTAAATAATTGTTATTTGGTGCCAGCGTTGAGCATGAACATTATATCTGGATCTTGTTTGATGCGAGACGGTTATTCATTTAAATCAGAGAATAATGGTTGTTCTATTTATACGAGTAATATCTTTTATGGTCATGCACCCTTGAAGAGTGGTCTATTTTTAATGAATCTCGATAGTAGTGATACACATATTCATAATGTCGAAGCCAAAAGATGCAGAGTTGATAATGATAGTGCAACTTATTTGTGGCACCGCCGTTTAGGTCATATCGGTGTAAAGCGCATGAAGAAACTCCATACTGATGGACTTTTGGAATCACTTGATTATGAATCACTTGGTACTTGTGAACCGTGCCTCATGGGCAAGATGACTAAAACGCCGTTCTCCGGAACTATGGAGAGAGCAACAGATTTGTTGGAAATCATACATACAGATGTATGTGGTCCGATGAATATTGAGGCTCGTGGCGGATATCGTTATTTTCTCACCTTCACAGATGATTTGAGCAGATATGGGTATATCTACTTAATGAAACATAAGTCTGAAACATTTGAAAAGTTCAAAGAATTTCAGAGTGAAGTTGAAAATCATCGTAATAAGAAAATAAAGTTTCTATGATCAGATCGTGGAGGAGAATATTTGAGTTACGAGTTTGGTCTACATTTGAAACAATGCGGAATAGTTTCGCAACTCACGCCACCCGGAACACCACAACGTAATGGTGTGTCCGAATGTCGTAATCGTACTTTACTAGATATGGTGCGATCTATGATGTCTCTTACTGATTTACCGCTATCGTTTTGGGGTTATGCTTTAGAGACGGCTGCATTCACGTTAAATAGGGCACCATCGAAATCCGTTGAGACGACGCCTTATGAACTGTGGTTTGGCAAGAAACCAAAGTTGTCATTTCTTAAAGTTTGGGGATGCGATGCTTATGTGAAGAAGCTTCAAACTAATAAGATCGAACCTAAATCGGAGAAATGTGTCTTCATAGGATACCCAAAGGAGACTGTTGGGTACACCTTCTATCACAGATCCGAAGGCAAGACATTCGTTGCTAAGAATGGATCCTTTCTAGAGAAGGAGTTTCTCTCGAAACAAGTGAGTGGGAGGAAAGTAGAACTTGATGAGGTAACTGTACCTGCTCCCTTATTGGAAAATAGTTCATCACAGAAACCGGTTCCTATGACGCCTACACCAATTAGTGAGGAAGTTAATGATGATGATCATGGAACTTCAGATCAAGTTGTTACTGAACCTCGTAGGTCAACCAGAGTAAGATCCGCACCAGAGTGGTACGGTAATCCTGTTCTGGAGGTTATGTTACTAGACCATGACGAACCTACGAACTATGAAGAAGCGATGGTGAGCCCAGATTCCGCAAAATGGCTTGAGGCCATGAAATCCGAGATGGGATCCATGTATGAGAACAAAGTATGGACTTTGGTTGACTTGCCCGATGATCGGCAAGCCATTGAAAATAAATGGATCTTCAAGAAGAAGACTGACGCTGACGGTAATGTCACTGTCTATAAAGCTCGACTTGTTGCGAAAGGTTTTCGACAAGTTCAAGGGATTGACTACGATGAGACCTTCTCACCCGTAGCGATGCTTAAGTCTGTCCGAATCATGTTAGCAATTGCCGCATTTTATGATTATGAAATTTGGCAAATGGATGTCAAAACTGCATTCCTGAATGGATTTCTGGAAGAAGAGTTGTATATGATGCAACCGGAAGGTTTTGTCGATCCAAAGGGAGCTAACAAAGTGTGCAAGCTCCAGCGATCCATTTATGGACTGGTGCAAGCCTCTCGGAGTTGGAATAAACGCTTTGATAGTGTGATCAAAGCATTTGGTTTTGTACAGACTTTTGGAGAAGCCTGTATTTACAAGAAAGTGAGTGGGAGCTCTGTAGCATTTCTGACATTATATGTGGATGACATATTGCTGATTGGAAATGATATAGAATTTCTGGATAGCATAAAGGGATACTTGAATAAGAGTTTTTCAATGAAAGACCTCGGTGAAGCTGCGTATATATTGGGCATCAAGATCTATAGAGATAGATCAAGACGCTTAATTGGACTTTCACAAAGCACATACCTTGACAAAGTTTTGAAGAAGTTCAAAATGGATCAAGCAAAGAAAGGGTTCTTGCCTGTGTTACAAGGTGTGAAGTTGAGTAAGACTCAATGCCCGACCACTGCAGAAGATAGAGAGAAGATGAAGGATGTTCCCTATGCTTCAGCCATAGGCTCTATCATGTATGCAATGTTGTGTACCAGACCTGATGTGTGCCTTGCTATAAGTCTGGCAGGAAGGTACCAAAGTAATCCAGGAGTGGATCACTGGACAGCGGTCAAGAACATCCTGAAATACCTGAAAAGGACTAAGGATATGTTTCTCGTTTATGGAGGTGACAAAGAGCTCATCGTAAATGGTTATGTCGATGCAATCTTTGACACTAATCCGGACGATTCTAAATCGCAAACCGGATACGTGTTTACATTGAACGTTGGAGCTGTCAATTGGTGCAGTTCTAAACAAAGCGTCGTGGCGGGATCTACGTGTGAAGCGGAGTACATAGCTGCTTCGGAAGCAGCAAATGAAGGAGTCTGGATGAAGGAGTTCATATCCGATCTAGGTGACATACCTAGTGCATCGGGTCCAATGAAAATCTTTTGTGACAATACTGGTGCAATTGCCTTAGCAAAGGAATCCAGATTTCACAAGAGAACCAAGCACATCAAAAGTCGCTTCAATTCCATCCGGGATTTAGTCCAGGTGGGAGACATAGAAATTTGCAAGATACATACGGATCTGAATGTTGCAGACCCGTTGACTAAGCCTCTTCCACGAGCAAAACATGATCAGCACCAAGGCTCCATGGGTGTAAGAATCATTACTATGTAATCTAGATTATTGACTCTAGTGCAAGTGGGAGACTGAAGGAAATATGCCCTAAAGGCAATAATAAAGTTATTATTTATTTCCTTATATCATGATAAATGTTTATTATTCATGCTAGAATTGTATTAACCGGAAACATAATACTTGTGTGAATACATAGACAAACAGAGTGTCACTAGTATGCCTCTACTTGACTAGCTCGTTGATCAAAGATGGTTATGTTTCCTAGCCATTGACATGAGTTGTCATTTGATTAACGGGATCACATCATTAGGAGAATGATGTGATTGACTTGACCCATTCCGTTAGCTTAGCACTCGATCGTTTAGTATGTTGCTATTGCTTTCTTCATGACTTATACATGTTCCTATGACTATGAGATTATGCAACTCCCGTTTACCGGAGGAACGCTTTGTGTGCGACCAAACGTCACAACGTAACTGGGTGATTATAAAGGTGCTCTACAGGTGTCTCCGAAGGTACTTGTTGGGTTGGCGTATTTCGAGATTAGGATTTGTAACTCCGATTGTCGGAGAGGTATCTCTGGGCCCTCTCGGTAATGCACATCACTTAAGCCTTGCAAGCATTGCAACTAATGAGTTTGTTGCGAGATGATGTATTACGGAACGAGCAAAGAGACTTGCCGGAAACGAGATTGAACTAGGTATTGAGATACCGACGATCGAATCTCGGGCAAGTAACATACCGATGACAAAGGGAACAACGTATGTTGTTATGCGGTCTGACCTATAAAGATCTTCGTAGAATATGTGGGAGCCAATATGAGCATCCAGGTTCCGCTATTGGTTATTGACCGGAGACGTGTCTCGGTCATGTCTACATAGTTCTCGAACCCGTAGGGTCCGCACGCTTAACGTTTCGATGACAGTTATATTATGAGTTTATATGTTTTGATGTACCGAAGGTTGTTCGGAGTCCCGGATGTGATCACGAACATGACGAGGAGTCTCGAAATGGTCGAGAGATAAAGATTGATATATTGGAAGCCTATGTTTGGATATCGGAAGTGTTCCGGGTGAAATCGGGATTTTACCGGAGTACCGGGAGGTTACCGGAACCCCCCGACAACATAATGGGCCTTAGTGAGCCTAGGTGGAAGAGAGGAGAGGCGGCTAGGGCTGGGCCACGCGCTCCTCCCCCTAGTCCGAATAGGACAAGGAGAAGGGGGCGGCGCCCCCCCTTCCTTCTTCTCCCTCTCCTCTTTCCCCCTCCCAAGTCCTAATCCAACTAGGAAAAGGGGGGAGTCCTACTCCCGGTGGGAGTAGGACTCCTCCTGGCGTGCCCCAAGGCTGGCCGCACCTCCTCCCTTTGATCCTTTATATACGGGGGCAGGGGGGCACCCCATAGACACAATAATTGATCATTGATCTCTGAGCCGTGTGCGGTGCCCCCCTCCACCATATTACACCTCGATAATATCGTAGCGGTGCTTAGGCGAAGCCCTGCATCGGTAGAACATCATCATCGTCACCACATCGTCGTGCTGACGAAACTCTTCCTCAACACTCGGCTGGATCGGAGTTCGAGGGACGTCATCGAGCTGAACGTGTGCTGAACTCGGAGGTGCCGTGCATTCGGTACTTGATCGGTCGGATCGTGAAGACGTACGACTACATCAACCGTGTTGTGTTAACGCTTCCGCTTTCGGTCTACGAGGGTACGTGGACAACACTCTCCCCTCTCGTTGCTATGCATCACCATGATCTTGCGTGTGCGTAGGATTTTTTTTGAAATTACTACGTTCCCCAACAGATAAGTACTAAGGTGTATGTGATCATATACATATATGACAAAGTACACAACACGTATATGTGATCATATACATATTGTTGATCGGAAATGATGTAGTGGAAAGTGAGTCTAGAAACATGATCACTTGATTAACATCCCCTTTCCAAACTCATGACAAGGTACACAACACAGCATGGCATACTTTATAGAACCTATGGCTGAGGCATAGGGAATAACTTTCATTCTCTCTATCTTCTGCCGTGGTCGGGTTTTGAGTCTTACTCAACTTCATACTTACAACTCACGCAAGAACTCCTTTTTGACTGATCCTATTTTGAACTCTTTCAAAATCTTATCAAGGTATGTACTCGTCGAAAGTCTTATCAAGCGTCTTGATCTATCTTTATAGATCTTGATGCCCAATATGTAAGTAGCTTTACCGAGGCCTTTCTTTGAAAAACTCCTTTAAAATACTCCTTTATCCTTTCCAGAAAATTCTACATCATTTCCGATCAACAATATGTCATACACATATACTTATCAGAAAGGCTATAGTGCTCCCACTCACTTTCTTGTAAATACAGGCTTCAACGCAAGTCTGTATAAAACTATATGCTTTGATCAACTCATCAAAGCGTATATTCCAACTCCAAGATGCTTGCACCAGTCCATAGATGGATCGCTGGAGCTTGCACACTTTGTTAGCACCTTTAGGATTGAGAAAACCTTCTGGTTGCATCATATATAACTCTTCTTTAATAAATCCATTAAGGAATGCAGTTTTGACATCCATTTGCCAGATTTCATAAAATGCAGCAATTGCTGACATGATTCGGACAAACTTAAGCATCGCCTACGGGTGAGAAGGTCTCATCGTAGTCAACTCCTTGAACTTGTCGAAAACCTTTCCCAACAAGTCGAGCTTTGTAGACAGTAACATTACCGTCAGCGTTAGTCTTCTTCTTGAAGATCCATTTATTCTCTATGGCTTGCCGATCATCGGGCAAGTCAACCAAAGTCCACACTTTGTTCTTATACATGGATCCCATCTCAGATTTCATGGCCTTAAGCCACTTCGCGGAATCTGGGCTCATCATCGCTTCCTCATAGTTCATAGGTTCGTCATGGTCTAGTAACATGGCTTCCAGAACAGGATTACCGTACCACTTGGTGCGGAACGTACTCTGGTTGACCTACGAGGTTCGGTAGTAACTTGATCTGAAGTTTCATGATCATCATCATTAACTTCCTCATTAACTGGTGTAGGCATCACTGGAACTGATTTCTGTGATGAACTACTTTCCAATTCGGGAGAAGGTACAATTACCTCATCAAGTTCTACTTTCCTCCCACTCACTTCTTTCGAGAGAAAACTCCTTCTCTAGAAAGGATCCATTCTTAGCAACAGATATCTTGCCTTCAGATCTGTGATAGAAGGTGTACCCAACAGTTTCCTTTGGGTATCCTATGAAGACGCATTTCTCCGATTTGGGTTCGAGCTTATCAGGTTGAAACCTTTTTAACATAAGCATCGCCACCCAAAACTTTAAGAAACGACAGCTTAGGTTTGTTGCCAAACCACAATTCATATGGGTCGTCTCAACGGATTTAGATGGTGCCCTATTTAACGTGAATGCACCTATCTCTAATGCATAACCCCAAATCGATAGTGGTAAATCGGTAAGAGACATCATAGATCTCACCATATCTAATAAAGTACGGTTATGACGTTCGGACACACCATTACGCTGTGGTGTTCCAGGTGGCGTGAGTTGCGAAACTATTCCACATTGCTTCAAATGAAGACCAAACTCGTAACTCAAATATTCGTCTCCGCGATCAGATCGTAGAAACTTTTTTTTCTTGTTACGATGATTTTCCACTTCACTCTGAAATTCTTTGAACTTTTCTAATGTTTCAGACTTATGTTTCATCAAGTAGATATACCCATATCTTCTCAAATCATCTCTGAAGGTCAGAAAATAACGATACCCGCCGCGAGCCTCAACACTCATCGGACCGCATACATCAGTATGTATTATTTCCAACAAGCCAGTTGCTCGCTCCATTGTTCCGGAGAACACAGTCTTAGTCATCTTGGCCATGAGGCATGGTTCGCAAGCATCAAGTGATTCATAATCAAGTGATTCCAAAAGCTCATTGATACGTCCATTCTGCATCATGCTTTTATATCGATATTTATTGCATTATGGGTTGTTATTACACATTATGTCACAATACTTATGCCTATTCTCTCTTATTTTACAAGGTTTACATGAAGAGGGAGAATGCCGGCAGCTGGAATTCTGGGCTGGAAAAGGAGCAAATATTAGAGACCTATTTTGCATAACTCCAAAAGTCCTGAAACTCCACGAAAGTCAGTTTTGGAATATATTAAAAATATTGGGCGAAGAAAGCACCAGAGGGGGGCCACCCACCATCCACGAGGGTGGGGGGCGTGCCCAACCCCCCTGGGCGCGCCTCCTGCCTCGTGGGCCCCCTGGCAGGCCTCCGGTGCCCATCTTTTTCTATATGAAGTCTTTCGCCCTGGAAAAAGTAGAAGGAAGCTTTCGGGACAAAGCGCCGCCGTCTTGAGGCGGAACCTGGCGAAACCAATCTATGGCTCCGGCGGAGCTGTTCTGCCGGGGAAACATCCCTCCGGGAGGGGGAAATCATCACTATCGATCCTCTCATCGGGAGGGGGTCAATCTCCATCAACATCTTCACCAGCACCATCTCATCTCAAACCCTAGTTCATCTCTTGTATCTAATCTTTGTCTCAAAACCTCAGATTGGTACCTGTGGGTTGCTAGTAGTGTTGATTTACTCCTTGTAGTTGATGCTAGTTGGTTTGTTTGGTGGAAGATTATATGTTCAGATCCTTTATGCATATTAATACCCCTCTGATTATGAACATGAATATGATTTGTGAGTAGTTACGTTTGTTCCTGAGGACATGGGAGAAGTCTTGCTATAAGTAGTCATGTGAATTTGGTATTCGTTCGATATTTTGATGAGATGTATGTTGTCTTTCCTCTAGTGGTGTTATGTGAACGTCGACTACATGGCACTTCACCATTATTTGGGCCTAGGGGAAGGCATTGGGAAGTAATAAGTAGATGATGGGTTGCTAGAGTGACAGAAGCTTAAACCCTAGTTTATGCGTTGCTTCGTAAGGGGCTGATTTGGATCCACGTGTTTCATGCTATGGTTAGGTTTACCTTAATTCTTCTTTCGTAGTTGTGGATGCTTGCGAGAGGGGTTAATCATAAGTGGGATGCTTGTCTAAGGAAGGGCAGTAGCCAAGCACCAGTCCACACACATATCAAATTATCAAAGTAACGAACGTGAATCATATGAGCATGATGAAAACTAGCTTGACGATAATTCCCATGTGTCCTCGAGAGCGTTTTCCTTTATATAAGAGTTTGTCCAGGCTTGTCCTTTGCTACAAAAAGGATTGGGCCACCTTTCCGCACCTTGTTTACTTTTGTTACTTGTTACCCGTTACAAATTACCTTATCACAAAACTATTTGTCACCGATAATTTCAGTGTTTGCAAAGAATACTTTACTGAAAACCGCTTGTCATTTCCTTCTGCTCCTCGTTGGGTTCGACACTCTTACTTATCAAAAGGACTACGATAGATCCCCTATACTTTTGGGTCATCAAGACTCTTTTCTGGCACCGTTGGCGGGGAGTGAAGCGCCTTTGGTAAGTGGAATTTGGTAAGGAAAAAGTTATATAGTGTGCTGAAATTTACTGTCACTTGTTACTATGGAAAGTAATCCTTTGAGGGGCTTGTTCGGGGTATCTTCACCCCGACCAGTAGAGAAAAGAGTTGCTCCTCAACCTACTAAACCTACTGAAAATGTTTACTTTGAAATTCCTTTGGGTATGATAGAGAAACTGCTAGCTAATCCTTTTACAGGAGATGGAACATTGCATCCCGATTTGCACCTAATCTATGGATGTGTTTGGTTGGAGGGATAGCCATATTCAGGGTGGATACCACATGTTTGGTTCATGGACGAGGTTGGACGAGGCAGGACGTGGATAACCAGATGCTAGGAATATTCGCCAAAAATCCGGCTCTGCGCGCGCGAAAATCTTGCGGACATGGGCAGCCAGGCTCGCGCCGAAACGTTTTCGGCCCCGCCCACCTCTCCAAAAAGGCCCTGCCCACCTCTCCAACCCTATCTTTTCCCTCTTCCTTCCCTGAAATCTCTCGTCTCGTCTCCCGTCGGTGCCGGCGGCTGCAAATCGAATAGACGGCCGACGGATCTCAAGGTCAGTGCATTAGCGCTATATTCTTCCTATCCTTAGTCCTCCGTTCGAGATTTTCGCGGGGGCGGCAGCCGCAGATGGGTGTAGCGGCGGCGGCCGGTGATGGATGCAGCAGCGGCGGTTGCCGCAGCTGGGCGTGGTGCCGGCGGCATCTGTAGCTAGGCGTGGCACGGGAGGTAGATGCAGGGGCCGCGCGGGAGATAGAGGCAAGGGCAGTGCGGCAGCAGATGTGCCTTGCGCTCGGGCAGCAGGTGTAGGAAGCTGGCAAACTTCACGGGCGTGCTTGCGTACATGAGCTGCCGGTGGTGGTGTGAACGTGTGCGTGTTGTGTGCTTGCGTACAGGAGCAGCTGGGCATGTTGATGGGGCTGTACATGGTGCTGCGGGTGTAAACTTGTGTGTGTGTGTGTGTGTGCTGATGCTTGATTTGTTTTTCATACAGGAGGTGAAAGGGGAACGACAAGGTTGAAGTCAGGGGCTACATCTCCCTTTTCTATTTGGTTTTCTCTCCAAGAACAGAGGTAACTTGATTACTAGTAAAACCAAATGTTCCTCGTATGTACTGCTTGACTGATGATGCGCATGCTGAGTTGTTTTTGTTAAAGTAATACCATTCGTAATTGATGAAGTAATGTCATTTGTACCATTGCATTGTGGATGGACAAAAAAACAAAGATGTTAATTTGTGCGGCAGCATCACAATGGTTTATCAATATGATAGCTTTGGTTGTCCAATCTAGAAAAAGAAAAAGGAGAGAAGCAATTACATATGCCGCAATTGATGAGAGAGATAGGATGAGAAGAGAGTACTTTGATAACAAAGTATGGAAGAATGACACAACTTGTGTGAACATGCTTAGGCTTCGGAGAGCTCCTTTCTTTCGGTTTTGTCAACTATTTAGAGATCGCAATTTGCTAAAGGACACAATCCATATGTCCATTGAGCAGCAAGTAGCAATGTTTTTGCACACCGTTGGTCACAACGTTCGGAATAGAGTAATTGGTGCAATTTCGGTAGATCTGGTGAAGTTGTTAGCCGCTATTTTAAAAAAGTACTCCATGCAATTGGTGAGCTTCGAGATGAACTTATTAGGAAGCCTTCATTGGGGACCCAAAAGAAAATAGAAGGAAACCATCGGTGGGATCCATACTTTAAGGTATGACACCGAGTGACAACTACATTTTGTTAGTGTAGGCACAAATCTGTTTAGATCCTAATTTTTGGTTTTTATTTCCACTTAATAGGATTGTATTGGAGCTATTGATGGTACACATGTACGTGCCTCTGTTACACCTTGAAAGGATCGATATAGTTGACTAGAGGGGGGGTGAATTGGCAACTAACAATTTTTAGCTTTTATTTACCAAATTAAACTTTGCATCAAAGTAGGTTGTCTAGATATGCAACTAGGTGAGCAACCTATATGATGCAACAACAACAAGCACACAAGCAAACAAGGAGTATAAAACGAATAAGCTTGCACAAGTAAAGGCACGAGATAACCAAGAGTGGAGCCGGTGAAGACGAGGATATGTTACCGAAGTTCCTTCCTTTTGAAGGGAAGTACGTCTCTGTTGGAGCTATATCTGGCCATGGGCCGGGCCGGGCTGGGCTTGGGCCGGGCCTAAAAAAGCCCACGACAAAAAACTGAGGCCCAGGCCCTCCCAAGCCCTACCATCGGGCCTACTTTTTAAGCCCAAGCCCGGCCCATCCAGTAAAAAGCCCTGAAAAGCCCTTAGGGCTTAGGGCCATGGGCCGGGCCTCTTTCTTAAAATGCCAATATGCCAAGCCCAAGCCCGTCCAGGCCCTGCTGGTGGGCTCAAAACTCAGGCCCAAGCCCGGCCCACGGGCAAGCCCATCGGGCCTAGGCCCTGGATTTTAGGGCCGGGCCTGGGTGGGCCGACAGGGCCGGGCCTGAGATGGCCAGGACTAGTTGGAGCGGTGTGGAGGCACAATGCTCCCCAAGAAGCCACTAGGGCCACCGTATTCTCCTCACGCCCTCACACAATGCGAGATGCCGTGATTCCACTATTGGTGCCCTTGGAGGCGGCAACCGGACCTTTACAAACAAGGTTGGGGCAATCTCCACAACTTAATTGGAGGCTCCCAACGACACCACGAAGCTTCACCACAATGGACTATGGCTCCGCGGTGACCTCAACCGTCTAGGGTGCTCAAAAACCCAAGAGTAACAAGATCCGCAAGGGATTAGAGGGGGGAATCAAATTTCTCTTGGTGGAAGTGTAGATCGGAGGCTTCTCAACCAATCCCTAGAAAAACAACAAGTTTGATTGGCTAGGGAGAGAGATCGGGCGAAAATGGAGCTTGGAGCAACAATGGAGCTTAGGGTTGGAAGAGGTAGTCAACTAGAGGAAGAAGACACCCCTTATATAGTGGAGAGACAAATCCAACTGTTATCCACTAAACCAGCCAGCGACCTGCGGTACTACCGCACCAGACATGCGGTACTACCGCAAGAGCTCACGGTACTACCGCGGCGGACCACGGTACTACCGCTGCTACGGCAGGAGCTAGCCCAGGCCTGTAGCGCAAAGGCTGAGGGCGGTACTGCCGCTGGCGCGGTACTACCGCTCCCCCTTGTGGTACTACTGCAAGGCAGGATTGGACTAGCCTGGGAAGGGCGCGAATAAATAAAAATACATCTGTGCCAACTTCCGCTGAATATCAAACGATGCAAAAATCTGACACGGTACTACCACACTTGGCATGCGGTACTACCGCGCAGGGAGCGGATGTAAAAAATTACATTCGCCCCTACTTCCGCTCATGTTGCTGTGCCAGGCCAGGACTCACGGTACTACCACGCGCATGGGGCGGTACTACCGCGTAGGGCATGGATGTAAAAAATTACATCCGCACCTACAGCCGCACGAGCAGCCGAGTCTGGTCTGAGGCCGCGGTACTACAGCTCCATAGGAGCGGTACTACCGCTCCGTAGAGCAGTACTACCGCATGCCCCAGAACAGCAATACTAGGAATCCTTCACTTTGCATATATATATGAAGAAAACGTAGGATGCTCCAAAGTGCGAAGGGAAAGGCGGTGCAAAAGGAGTAAACGTGTACGTGATGATTCCACCCGAACCTTTCCAAAGCAGACCCCCTCTTAATATTATGGCTTTCCTACGACTCAAATCCACCGAAAAGAAACGTAGAAAAACGCCGTCTTCAATAATCTTCGAGGGGCACCAAACCTTCTTGTGCCTAGTGATGAAACGTCTGAAATACTCAAGGCACACGATTAGTCCACAAAAGCATTGTCATCAATCACCAAAACACCTTAGGGATAAATATGCCCATACAATCTCCCCCTTCTTGGTGGATTGATGACAATACGGGATTTGCACAAAGGGAAAAATATAGACCATAAGCAAACCCCACATCTCTAAAATATAGAAGGGCTCCCCCTAGATGTGTGCTATCTAGATAAGTGCTTTGGACTGCACGGCACACATACTAGGATCAACACTCCCCCTATATTTTATAGACAATGCATCTCTTGCAACAAAAAGGCTAACACTAAGCAAGATAGCAAATATGAGCATAATATAAATAGCACAAGATATCATAAGCTCAATAAGATGCGATAGAGTGCATATGTCTTACACCATATGATAGATAAGTCTCACGAGCGCAAACCAAACCAAAGCAAGCAAGGTTCAACGGAACAAACGCAAGCAAAGCAAACACAAGCACGACACAAGACTCGCAAATCCCTACACTCTCTCCCCCATTGGCATCGAGACGCCAAAAAGGCAGAGAGGACACCTACAACACAAGTGGTGGCTCAAGCGGAGTAATCACTCGCACGTTCCTCGTCAGACTCTGCAGCGGAGACGGTCTCCTCGTTGTCCTCCTCGGAATCAGTCCACTTGAAGCCTTGTTTTGCCATCCACTCTGCCTCTGGAGTGATGTGCTCCTCAGAGCCGTCGAAAACTTCCTCTCCAAAAACCCTCATGATCTTTTTGTTGCGGCGGCGACTCTCCTTGGAGGCAACATGAGTCCGGTACTGACCCTTTGCCTGCATGCAGAACAGGGTCTTCATCTTGGCCTTCAGCTTCTTAGCCCAAGAGGGCTCAGTAGAGGGAGGGGCATACCTAGCAGAGCGGTCCTCATCTGCATCCTTCGCCTCACTCTCCTCCCCATCAACAGCCATCTTAGCAGCCGCCGCCTCAGCACGAGTAGTAGTGTTGGCCCACTCGGGCCTGACACGGAGCTTGATGGGCTCATGACGAGTCCAGTCCAGAGCAAGAAACTCATCACCGGGAAACAACTTCTCCCAAGTCTTCGAGATCAACAGAAACATGTACGGTCCATAGATGGGTACCTTGCGGTTGAACACCGTGAACCGAAGCTCACACCACATGATATGTGAGACATCAAGTGGTTGCGACTGAGATACGCACGCCTCCTCACAAAGGAGCATCATATCCACAAGATAGGCATGCACCTTGTCCTTGTCACCAATGTGAGGAAAGAGGGAGTTGCGGAAGATGCGATACATGATGTCCAGAAAGGGGTTCAGCACCCACGTCTTCTTGCCACTGGGAAGCAACTTCTCAACGTAGTACTGCTGGAGCTTGTTCTTGTTAGCTGACTCGGAGTTGGCATGAGGGCGAACACCGACGGGCGTGTTGAGCCCCTCATCAGGTACGTGAAGCAAATCCATGAAGTCCTTCTAGGTAGTAGTCAACTGACATCCATTGGTCATCCAGGTCAGATTGTGTTCCTCATCAGGATGGAAGTGGACCGACGCAAAGAACTGTGCAATAATCTCAGGGTCATAGTCCAGGTGGAAAGAGATCACATGCTCAATGCCAAACTGCTCCACCAGGTCTAGAGCCTCACCAAAGTAAGTACGGTGCTTGTCCTGCCTCATGTGATGCATGTCAATCCAGTGCACATCCACGTAGGTGTCATGCTTGGCCTTGATCACATCCAGATAAATGAGAGCCTGCTGCTTGGTCCAAAACAAGTCATTCCCTTTGAAGTTGGCATGGGGATTCACATACGGGTTGATCTTTCTTCGAGAGATATACTCAGCAAGGGGTATCTCGTCCATGCCCTTGGCGGGTTCCTTGTACTTGCTAGCAGTGGTCTTGACATTGCGCTTGGGGGCATTGGAGCCATCTGGAGCTTCGTCTTGATTGCGTAGACGCTTGGAGCTAGTGTCACAACTGGGATTGGAACGACGAGTAGGGGCACCGGAGCCACCACCTAAGACGCAAACACAAAACACGCACGAAAAGCGAGAAGGATCAATGCAAAGAACACAACAAAGCAGGTGAAACAAGCAGAAATAGCACGTGATAATTGCCACATGAGGGATTTGAGACAACGGTAGTACCGCAGTGCTGCGCGGTACTAAAATTTTAGTGCTGCTCCTAGCCACGGTAGTACCGCGCCAGGGAGGCACGGTAGTACCGTGTCTTGGTGCGGCAGTAAAATTTTAGTGCCGTGCCTCGCGCGGTAGTACCACTCCTAACGAGCGGTAGTACCGCACCGGAGATGCGGTAGTACCGCACGGTTGCAGACCCGAAACCACAACTTGATCTGTGAACAGCCGTGACATCAACGCGGTACTACGGTCGATCATATCCATCACGGGGCAACATAGCAAGTACCATCTCTACGCATTAATACTCTCCTACATCCTACTCTTGCAAAGATTTAGCCTAAAATCCCAAGAATAACATGCATCTCCCCAAAAACCTAGAAGCAAAAGAACAAACCAAAGAGAGAGGGATTTGGGGAGAAACCTTGTTCCATGGCAAGAGGAAGTGGTGGGGAACGATCCCACCGGTCGGAATCCGAGGAGAGCGGCCGGAGACGGAGATCCGGCGAGGGCCTCCGGCGCCGTTCTTGGGCAGGAGAGAGAGAGGCGGCATGGGGAGAAGGGGTAAATGGGTATGGGGGAGTTGGAACTCCCCCTGCCCACTCTTAACCCCCACACGCTCGCTACTATGCGGTAGTACCGCGCGTCATTGCGGTAGTACCGCCCGGGCGGAAGTATCGCGCCGTGGGCGGTAGTACTGCTCCACCAGCGGCAGTAAAAAATTACTGCCGTGCTGGTTGCGGTAGTACCGTGTCCTTGCGGTAGTACCGTGGCAGGCCACGGTAGTACCGTGAACCCAAGAAAATGCAGTTTCAAACAGAAAGAAGAAAGGGGTCTTTGCAAGGAACCTTCAAGCGAACGAACACACCAACGAGTTGACAAACGAGACACCACAAGCACAAGCTCGACACGAAGAAAGAAGGGCAAGAGACAACAAGGACCAAGCACAAGACACAACCTCTCCAAGGAGAGGGCGGTGGCTGGATCCACCTATGTTTGAGTCAATTGGTATGACACCGCGAAGAATTATCCTTGGGCCCATGACCACAACTCGTCTTTGAAGCACAAGTACCATAAAAAATGGCTAATGTGAAAGAGTTGATCAATTTATGCATAATGGGGGGAGGGAGAGTTCATTGAGAGAACAACACTCCCCCTATGTTCATGCCTACATCTAAACTAGACAACAAGTTGAGTGTGGTGGGGTGTGCAGGGGTTCAAGTCACATTGCTCGCATCAATGATATTTAGCTCATGCCTTAACTCACGAAATCTTGCTTCATCCAAGGGCTTCGTGAAGATATCTGCAAGGTTATCATGAGTGTTGACATAGTTGAGCTTGATCTCCCCTCGCCTAATATGATCCCGGATGAAGTGATACCAAATCTCAATATGCTTCGTCTACAAGTGTTGCACCGGGTTGAGAGAAATCTTGATGGCACTTTCATTGTCACACCAAAGAGGCACTTTGTCACAAATGACACTGTAATCCTTTAAAGTTTGCCTCATCCATAAGAGTTGTGCACAACAACTACCGGCCGCCACATACTCCGCTTCGGTGGACGAGAGAGACACACAACTTTGCTTCTTGGAAGACCAACTCACCAAAGAGCAACCAAGAAATTGGCACCCTCCGGAAGTGGACTTCCTATCCACTTTGTCTCCCGCCCAATCAGAGTCCGAATATCCTACAAGCTTGAAGTTTGCTCCTCTTGGGTACCATAAGCCAAAGTTTGGGGTATGAGCCAAATATCGAAAGATTCGCTTGAGCGCCACAAAGTGGCTTTCCTTAGGTGCGGCTTGAAACCGTGCACAAATTCCCACACTCAACATGATATCCGGTCTAGATGCACAAAGGTAAAGCAAGGATCCAATCATGGAGCGATATACCTTTTGATCCACCGCTTTACCATTGGGATCAATGTCAAGTTGGCACTTGGTGGGCATTGGAGTGGAAGCCGGCTTGACATCACTTAGCTTGAATCTCTTTAGCATGTCTTGAGTGTATTTGGCTTGGTTGATGAAGGTTCCTTCTCTTCTTTGTTTGACTTCGAATCCAAGGAAGAACTTCAACTCTCCCATCGAAGACATCTTGAACTTAGAGGTCATGAGAGCGGCAAATTCCTCATTGAAAGCTTTGTTAGGGGAACCAAAGATAATGTCATCAACATATAGTTGGCACACAAACAACTCCCCTTTGACCTTCTTAGTAAAAAGAGTGGGACCGATTTGCCCAACTTCAAATCCATGATCTTGCAACAACTCGGTAAGGTGGTCATACCACGCACGTGGGGCTTGCTTAAGGCCATAGAGTGCCTTATCGAGTTGATACACATGATCGGGAAAGTAGGGATCCTCGAACCCGAGGGGTTGCTTGACATAAACCAACTCATTAATAGGACCATTAAGAAAAGCACTCTTCACATCCATTTGTTGTAACTTAAAGTTATGATGGGAAGCATAAGCAATCAACAAACGAATGGATTCAAGGCGAGCAACGGGAGCAAAGGTTTCACCGTAGTCGATACCCTCGACTTGGGAGTAGCCTTGTGCTACCAATCTTGCCTTGTTGCGAACGATGGTCCCATGAGCGTCTTGCTTGTTCTTGAATATCCACTTGGTTCCAATGACATTGTGGTTCCCCGTTGGCCTTGGCACCAATCTCCGCACCTTGTTGTACTCAAAGTAGTTGAGCTCTTCATGCATGGCATTGAGCTAATCCGGATCTTCGAGCGCCTCACAGACCTTTTGGGGTTCAACACAAGAGACAAACGCGTGATGTTCACAATAGTTTGCCCATTGTCTACGAGTGCTTAACCCCTTTTGAATGCTTCCAAGCACATTCTTCATGAGATGACCCTTGGTAGAGAGCTTGGATGCAATCTTGGCGGCACGACGCTCCAATTCCTCCTCGGGGGTGAGACGAGGAGCGGTCACTTGATCATCTTGAGCGCCGTCTTGAGCTTGTTCTTGATCTTGAACTTGCTCGGAGGAGAGAACTTGACCTTGGGCATCACTTGATGTTTCAACACCATCTTGAGATTGGTCTTGCCCTTGGTCTTGTTCATGAGGTTGAGGGCCTTCACTTTGTTCTTCGAAAGTGTGTGGGCCTTGGGTTGGTGATGGCTCCATATGAGTGGAGCATTGTCCTTCTCCTTCGTCCACAAGGGGTTCCTCAATGGGTAGTATAAAACCAACTCCCATTCTTCTTTTGGCTTGAGGAGGAATTTCATCACCTACATCACAAGTGCCACTTTGCTCCACTTGGGAGCCGTTATTTTCATCAAACTCCACGTTACACGTCTCCTCAATAAGTCCCGTGGACTTATTGAGGACACGGTAAGCATGAGAGTTTGTACCATAGCCAACAAATATGCCCTCATAAGCTCTAGCCTCAAATTTAGACAACCGAACACCTTTCTTGAGAATGAAACACTTACACCCGAACACCCGAAAGTACTTGGGGTTGGTCTTGTTCCCGGTGAGTATCTCATATGGAGTCTTGTTCAAGCCCTTGCGGAGGTAGAGCCGATTGGATGCATGACATGCGGTGCTGATGGCTTCGGCCCAAAAGTTGTATGGAGACTTGAATTCCGCCATCATGGTCCTTGCCGCGTCCATCAACGTCTGGTTCTTCCTCTCCGCTACACCATTTTGTTGAGGCTGCATGGTGCGGAATATTGATGCTTGATCCCCTCATCACTAAGAAACTCATCCAAGGTGTAGTTCTTGAACTCGGTGCCGTTGTCACTTCTTATAGTCAAGATCTTTGCATTGTGTTAGCGTTGAGCTTCATTTGCAAAGTCAATGACGGTTTGTTGGGTCTCGCTCTTCCTCTTGAAGAAGTATACCCAAGTGTATCTTGAATAATCATCCACAATCACCAAGCAATACTTTCTACCCCCAAGACTATCAAAGGATGGGGGCCAAAAGAGATCCAAAAGAAGGAGCTCCAAAGGCCTCTTCGAGTAGATGATAGTCGTGGGTGGGTGAGCCTTTTCATGAAGTTTTCCTTCGATACAAGCACTGCAAGCACGATCTTTAGCAAAACTAACATTTTTTTAGTCCACGGACATGGTCCCCCTTGAGAAGACTTTGCAAATATCTCATATTGACATGGGCTAAACGGCGATGCCAAAGCCATCCCACGTCAACTTTAGCCATTAGGCATGTCGCGGTCTAAGTGGGTCGCTCCGAAAAGTTAATCACCTAGAGACCGTTCTTGACATGCCCAACAAAGGCTACTTTAAGAGTCTTGATCCACAAGAGGGCCACGATATCAATATCAAAGAAAGTGGCAAAGCCCATAAGTGCAAGTTGACGAACGGAAAGTAAATTGTATGCAAGGGACTGAACAAGCATGACCTTCTCGATCGTGAGATCATGAGAAATGAAAACCTTGCTGAGTCCCAATACCTTAGAAGACGAGGCATCACCCCACTCGACATTGGTGGGCATAGATGGATTCTTGTGCATGTCCACCACCAAGTCCTTGCTTCCGGTCATATGCTTAGTGGCTCCACTATCGAGCAACCATGATCCCCCACCGAGCAAACACCTACAAGAGATCAATGCTTGGTTTTAGGTATACATTTTGTAATGGGTCCTTTGATGTTAGTGACAAGGGTCTTAGGAACCCAAATAGACCATTCAATGTACTCATAAGGAGAACCAACAAATTTGGCATAAACATGCCCATCACTAGCACGACACAACACATAAGAAGGGTTAAAGTCGTCGGCTTTGTTGGATGGGGTGGCATTGCCTTTCTTGACACCACCACCCTTCACATTGTTCTTCTTCTCCTTGGAAGCACCTCTCCCTCCTTCACAAAGGTTTGCTTGAGAGGGGGAGGTCGTTTGGTCTTGTCATTCTTCTTCTTGTTCTTGGGCATGGGTGCGAACCCAATCCCTCCCTTGGCCACCACTTCCTTTTGATTGCTCAAAAGGTCGTTGACGTTCTTCTCACCTTGTATGCACGACACAAGGCCTTTCTCAAGTTGCTCCTTCAACTTAGCATTCTCCTCAACAAGATGCACATTCTCACAACAAGAGTTAGTAGCATTTGCATTATCAATTAATACCATATGAGGAAAGCTAGATTTCTCCTTGGTTAGCTTCATTTGGAGTTGATCATGAGACTCCTTGAGGCTAGCATGAGCACCTTTCAAGTCCTTGTGAGCCTTGTCAAGTATATCAAATTCCTCCTTGAGTCTAGCAAGATCAACCCCAAGTTTGGCCATCTCGGAATTTAGCACACGAGATACAACAAGAGCATGATCAAGATCTTTCTTTAATTTAGCATGATCATCGTTGTGTGACTCCTCAAGAGCCAAACGAAGACCACGCTCTTCCGCAAGAGCATTGGAAAGATCTTAAATCTCATCGGCATAGTCACGACTATGCCCCTCCATCTTAGATATGGTATCTTCGTGAGCCTCGATCATGTCATTGGCTTCACCAAGTTGTTCCAAGAGAGCAACAAAGTGCTTCTTGGATTTACCCTTGAGTTTACTCATAAAAGACTCAAACTCATTCTTCTCCACATTGGAACCCTCATGTTCATCAATGCAATCCGTCAAGGAAGGATTATTAATGATGTAAGTTTTGATGTTGGGGGTTACCTTGTTGGTGGCTTTAGCCATGAGGCACTTGGCAGTGATGCTCTCATTGGGTGAGTCGAAGAGAGACACCCATGGAGTTGTCGCAATGGCAACGGAGGCCATGGCAACCGACTCACCATCTTCATCATCATCATCCTCATTATATTCTTCTTGGACCACCAATGCCTTGGGAGGAGTCTTCTTGGTGAAGTTGCTCTTGTTGGGGAAAGACTTGGCCTTGTCTTTTCGGATGAGCTTGCCACCATTGTCCTCCCTCTTCTCGTAAGGACATTCCGCAACAAAATGGCTCACATTGCCACAATTATAGCAAGTCCTAACTTGTTGCTTGACCTTCGCGCCACTTGAGTTACTCTTGTTGAAGTTGGGCCTTGTGTTCTTCTTGCTCCAAAATTGCCTTGAAGCAAGAGCCATGTGTTCATGATAGGCGTACTTTGTATCTTCGGGGTTGCTTTCCTCTTCTTCCTCTTCTTCTTCTTCAACACTAACCTTGGCCTTCAATGCAAGGTTGGGCTTCTTTGCCCTTTGAGAGCGTAGCACCACATTGTCAGCGGTCTTGTCCAAGATGCTCATAGCCACAAACTCATCCAACACTTCACTTGAGGAAAAGGTGTGGAAGTCCGGCCTTTGACGAATGACGGAGGACATGGCCTTGTGGTAAGGCATCATTGCCTTGAGAAATTTGCGCTTGATCCAATTGTCATCCGTGTCCTTGCTCCCATGATCTCGGAGTGAGACCGCGAGTTTGGTTACTCCCTGATAAAGCTCACGAGGTTCTTCATCTTCTTTCATTGCAAACTCATCGGCTTCATCTTGCACCACTTCATAGTTGGAGTGTTGAATGCTTGCGCTTCCCCGGTAGAGGGAGACAACACAATGCCATGCATCTTTGGCCATGGCGAAGGGCTGAAGATGACGGAGATCTTCGGGTGGAATTGCATCTTGGATGATGAAGAGAGCATTCTCATTGAATTGATTATCCACGGCTTCTTTAGGGGTGAAGTTGCTTCGGTCATGCGGATAGAAACCTTCTTCAATGATTCTCCAAAGATTAGTATTCACATGATTTACATGACGCTTAAAGCGATAAACCCAAGAATCAAAGTCCTCATTTTTCACAATCTTAGGGGGAGGACCGGCATGATTCAAATGAGTAGATGGAATCGGTCCACCATAAACAAGTGGAGGTTCCACATGGGCAAAGATGCCGGTGCCATTCTTACCACTAGAAGAAGGAGCTTTTTCATTAGTAGCTTCCCCCTTGTAGGAGTTAGCATCCGTCACCTTGTTAGTGGGACCACCCACTTTCAACGGTGCGGTGGATAGTTTAAGCCCTTCAATGAATTTATTAAACATGCTTTCAACCTCGGTCGTCATGGAGGTTTTCAATGTGTCCAAAGCCACATTGAATTCCTCACGAGAGACCGCGGTTCCCTCATCGCCCGTAGACGAGACCGGATTCGCACCGGAGTGCTCCTCCACACCGTCTACGGTGTCAACCATACTCTTTGGACGACAAAGTCCTTAATAAAGAGACGAGGCTCTGATACCAATTGAAAGGATCGATATAGTTGACTAGAGGGGGATGAATAGGCAACTAACAATTTTTAGCTTTTCTTTACCAAATTAAACTTTGCATCAAAGTAGGTTGTATAGATATGCAACTAGGTGAGCAACCTATATGATGCAACAACAACAAGCACACAAGCAAGCAAGGAGTATACCACAAATAAGCTTGCACAAGTAAAGGCACGAGATAACCAAGAGTGGAGCCGGTGAAGACGAGGATGTGTTACCAAAGTTCCTTCCTTTTGAAGAGAAGTATGTCTCCGTTGGAGCGGTGTGGAGGCACAATGCTCCCCAAGAAGCCACTAGGGCCACCGTATTCTCCTCACGCCCTCACACAATGCGAGATGCCGTGATTCCACTATTGGTGCCCTTGGAAGCGGCAACCGTACCTTTACAAACAAGGTTGGTGCAATCTCCACAACTTAATTGGAGGCTCCCAACGACACCACGAAGCTTCACCACAATGGACCATGGCTCCGCGGTGACCTCAACTGTCTAGGGTGCTCAAACACCCAAGAGTAACAAGATCCGCAAGGGATTAGAGGGGGGAATCAAATTTCTCTTGGTGGAAGTGTAGATCGGAGCCTTCTCAACCAATCCCTAGAAAATCAACAAGTTTGATTGGCTAGGGAGAGAGATCGGGCGAAAATGGAGCTTCGAGCAACAATGTAGCTTAGGGTTGGAAGAGGTAGTCAACTGGAGGACGAAGACACCCCTTATATAGTGGAGAGACAAATCCAACCGTTATCCACTAAACCAGCCCGCGACCTGCGGTACTACCGCAAGAGCTCACGGTACTACCGCGGCGGACCGCGGTACTACCGCTGCTACGGCAGGACCTAGCCCAGGCCTGTAGCGCAAAGGCTGAGGGCGGTACTGCCGCTGGCGCGATACTACCGCTCCCCCTTGCGGTACTACCGCAAGGCAGGATTGGACTAGCCTGGGAAGGGCGCGGATAAATAAAAATACATCCGTGCCAACTTCCGCTGAATATCAAACAATGCAAAAATCCGACACGGTACTACCGCACTTGGCATGCGCTACTACTGCGCAGGGAGCGGATGTAAAAAATTACATCCGCCCCTACTTCCGCTCATGTTGCTGTGCCAGTCTAGGACTCACGGTACTACCACGCGCATGGGGCGGTACTACCGCATAGGGCGCGGATGTAAAAAATTACATCCGCACCTACAGCCGCACGAGCAGCCGAGTTTGGTCTAAGGCCGCGGTACTACAGCTCCATAGGAGCGGTACTACCGCAAGGGCGCGCGGTAGTACCGCAGGTGCCTGCGGTACTACCGCTCCATAGAGCAGTACTACCGCATGCCCCAGAACAGCAACACTAGGAATCCTTCTCTTTGCATATATATGAAGAAAATGGAGGATGCTCCAAAGTGCGAAGGGAAAGGCGGTGCAAAAGGAGTAAACGTGTACGTGATGATTCCACCCGAACCTTTCCAAAGCGGACCCCCTCTTAATAGTACGGCTTTCCTACAACTCAAATCCACCGAAAAGAAACGTAGAAAAACGCCGTCTTCAATAATCTTCGAGGGGCACCAAACCTTCTTGTGCCTAGTGATGAAATGTCTGAAATACTCAAGGAACACGATTAGTCCGCAAAAGCATTGTCATCAATCACCAAAACACCTTAGGGATAAATATGCCCTTACACACCTGATATGGAGGCTGCCTTTCGTGGTAGAAAGAAATATACTACTCAAAATGTGATGGCGGCTGTTGATTTTGATCTTCGATTCACATATGTGTTGGCCGGTTGGGAGGGGAAAACACATGATGCTGTAGTTTTACGCGATGCTTTAGGACGTGAAAATGGTCTACGTGTCCCACAAGGTAATAGATTAACCATGTAGATACATGTTGTCAATGGGATTTTGATATATATGTAAGTAACCCAAATACTCCTCGTATTTAGGAAAATTTTATCTAGTTGATGCCGGATATGGAGCCAAACCAGGCTTCTTGCCTCCTTTTCGTGGCGTGAGGTACCATTTAAATGAGTGGGGAAACAATCCTGTGCAAAATGAGAAGGAGTTGTTCAACCTTAGGCATTCTTCTCTTCGCACAACTGTAGAACGGGCATTTGGGTTATTGAAGAGAAGATTCAAAATCCTTGATGACGCCACTCCATTCTTTCTTTATCCTACTCAAGTAGACATTGTTGTGGCTTGTTGCATTATTCAGAATTGGGTTTTAAATGATGGGGTGATCAATATATCATACCCGAGGATGAATGGGTGGCCAATATCACTCATGCTTCATCATCAACTGGCCAAGCACAAGAACATGCATACATGGCTAATTTTAGACAAGGACTTGCTGATCAAATGTGGGAAGACCGACAAAACTATTTGCAACATCAAAACATGTAGTAGCTACTATGTCATTCAAATGTGGGAAGAATTATTGTACTTTATTTAAACTATGTGTTTGTGGGAATTTCATTGTAATGACATATTACTTGTTGTAATGACATGCTATTATTGTTCTTTATGTTGAAATACTTGCTGAGTTGCTTCTTTCTCTCCAAGTACTTGCTGAGATTTAATTCTTTATATTGAAATACTTGCTGAATTGCTTATTTCTCTCCAATTACTTGCTGAAATTTAATTCTTTATGTTCAAATACTTGCTGAAATTTGATTCTTTATGTCGAAATACTTACAGAATTGCTTTTTTCTCTTCAACTACATGTCCAATTTAATTCTTTATGTTGAAATTGCTTGCTGATTTGGTTCTTTCTCTCCAAATACTTGCTGATATGCTAGGTGAAATTGTAGGATATGGCTGCTAGGCAAATCTCATGGACACCTACCATGTCATCATACATGCTAGCCCATCTATGTGCTTTGGTGACTAGTGGCCATAGACCAGGTACCTCCTTCAAGAATGTCCACTGGAATGGTTGTGCCGCTGCTATGAATGAACATTTTCAGCACACCGACTTGATTGGAACCCACATCACAAATCACACAAGGACGTGGAAAAGGAAGTATAAGCAGATAGTGGACCTCAATCATTGAGTGGTGCACTTTGGGATGAAGATAACTTTATGATTGTTCTTGATCATGAGCATTACACAAAACATATTAAGGTATATATTTTTCTGCCCTTTAGTACTTGCTGGAATTGGTTCCATTTGTCCAAAATACTTGCTGAAATGAGTTTTCTAATGTAAAATAGTTGTTGAAATTGGTTCCATATCTCCTAATACTTGCTGTAATGATTTCTTTCATGCACTATCACTTGCTGGAAATTTTTTATACTCCATTTCCTTGCTGTAATGAGTACTTTCATAGCCCAATTCTTGCTGAAATAAGTCCTTTTATGCATTACCACTTGCTAGACCTTATGTATACTCCATGTTAGTTGCTGAAATGAGCTTTTATAGCCAAATTCTTGCTGAAATGAGTTCTTTCATGCATTATAACTTGCTGGAATTTATTTATACTCACATTCCTTGCTGAAATGATTACCTTTGTTTCCAAAGGACCACAAAGAAGATGAACCCTTCCCAAACAAGCCTATTAAACATTATGAGGAGATGCTGGTTATCGTTGGAGCAGGCATGGCTACGGGGCAATATGCAAAAGGATCAAGTGACCCTTTAGCGACGGAGGTGATTGATCTTGAAGAACAGAACCAAAAAAGCTACTGCCTCGAATGAAGAGGTTGCCCAATCACACACTTGTGATGAGTCAGCCGCTCCCAAGTGAAGGAAATATGCCCTAGAGGCAATAATAAAGTTATTATTTATTTCTTTATATCATGATAAATGTTTATTATTCATGCTAGAATTGTATTAACCGGAAACATGATACATGTGTGAATACATAGACAAACAGAGTGTCACTAGTATGCCTCTACTTAACTAGCTCGTTGATCAAAGATGGTTATGTTTCCTAGCCATTGACATGAGTTGTCATTTGATTAACGGGATCACATCATTAGGAGAATGATGTGATTGACTTGACCCATTCCGTTAGCTTAGCACACGATCGTTTAGTATGTTGCTATTGCTTTCTTCATGACTTATACATGTTCCTATGACTATGACATTATGCAACTCCCGTTTACCGGAGGAACACTTTGTGTGCTACCAAACGTCACAACGTAACTGGGTGATTATAAAGGTGCTCTACAGGTGTCTCCGAAGGTACTTGTTGGGTTGGCGTATTTCGAGATTAGGATTTGTCACTCCGATTGTCGGAGAGGTATCTCTGGGCTCACTCAGTAATGCACATCACTATAAGCCTTGCAAGCATTGTAACTAATGAGTTAGTTGCGGGATGATGTATTACGGAACGAGTAAAGAGACTTGCCGGTAACGAGATTGAACTAGGTATTGAGATACCGACGATCGAATCTCGGGCAAGTAACATACCGATGACAAAGGGAACAACGTATGTTGTTATGCGGTTTGACCGATAAAGATCTTCGTAGAATATGTGGGAGCCAATATGAGCATCCAGGTTCCGCTATTGGTTATTGACCGGAGACGTGTCTCGGTCATGTCTACATAGTTCTCAAACCGTAGGGTCCGCACGCTTAAAGTTAGATGACGGTTATATTATGAGTTTATGTGTTTTGATGTACCGAAGGAGTTCGGAGTCCCAGATGAGATCAGGGACATGACGAGGAGTCTCGAAATGGTCGAGACGTAAAGATCGATATATTGGACGACTATATTCGGACATCGGAAAGGTTCTGAGTGATTCGGGTATTTTTCGAAGTACCGGAGAGTTACGGGAATTCGTATTGGGCCTTAATGGGCCATACGGGAAAGGAGAGAAAGGCCCCAAAGGGTGGCCGCACCCCTCCCCATGGACTAGTCCGAATTGGACTAGGGAGGGGGGCGCCCCCTTCCTTCCTTCTCCTTCTCCCTTCCCTTCTCCTACTCCAACAAGGAAAGGAGGAGTCCTACTCCCGGTGGGAGTAGGACTCCCCCCTTAGCGCGCCCTCCTCCTAGGCCGGCCGCCTCCCCCCTTGCTCCTTTATATACGGGGGCAGGGGCACCCCAAAGACACAACAATTGATCTATTGATCTCCTAGCCGTGTGCGGTGCCCCCCTCCACCATAATTCACCTCGATAATATCGTAGCGGTGCTTAGGCGAAGCCCTGCGTCGGTAGAACATCATCATCGTCACCACGCCGTCGTGCTGACGGAACTCTCCCTCAAAGCTCGGCTGGATCGGAGTTCGAGGGACATCATCGAGCTGAACGTGTGCTGAACTCGGAGGTGCCGTACGTTCGGTACTTGGATCGGTCGGATCGTGAAGACGTACGACTACATCAACCGCGTTATGCTAACGCTTCCGCTTTCGGTCTACGAGGGTACGTGGACAACACTCTCCCCTCTCATTGCTATGCATCACCATGATCTTGCGTGTGCGTAGATTTTTTTTGAAATTACTACGTTCCCCGACACCAAGTTGAAGAAAGCCAAAACTAATCCTTCTGCAGAAGATAGGATGGTTGCAACTATAATGGCTTCAAGTGAAAGGCTTGCTGTTGCCATTGAGAAACTTGCTACCGACGTCAACCCCGCCATTGATGGTCTTTGGGATGAGATGAAAGAACTCCCTGGCTTTGATGTGGATTCCCTTGCTCATTACTATGCCTATTTGGTTGACAATCCTCGTGTTGCAACGGCATTGAAGGTTCTGGGGGTGTTCAAAGAAAGGTTTGGGTCGCTAGGTATGTGAAGAGTACCTTTACTAATGCTGAAGCATGCTGATCTTATATGGGTGTTTAACTTTATGCTTTTGATGACAACCAACAATGGAGCTATGGGTTGTATGGACTTGTTCTTTTGATTACAACCAAAACATTGAACTATGCATGGGTTGTATAACTATATAGATTTGATCTAGTACTATATGGAATGTCGAACTATGTGCTCTATGCACTTGTGTTTTACATATGGAAATGTTGAACTATGATGTGTATTGAAGTTAACATTTAGCTTGTACTACTGATGAGTTTGTTTGAGTATGATTGCTTCTTTCTACAAATGTTTTGTATCATATTTGATTGCCTCATATTGAAAAATGGGTTAGTCTCACCCACCAACCAAACAGAAAATGGCTATCCCCAACCATGATTCATCTTTCTAACCAAACAAAATATGGGCTAACTTTATCCACACAACCAAACAGAAAAATTGACTATCCCTATCCAGCTGGATAGGGATGCCCATATCCACCTTAACATCTCCCTCTAACCAAACACATCCTATGTGGATGAAGTTTACGGATTATTTAAGCTTGCAGGTATGCCCGAGGATGTTATCAAGAAGAAGGTCTTCCCTTTATCTTTGAAGGGAAAGGCATTGACCTGGTTTAGGCTATGTGATGATATTGGATCATGGAACTACAAACGATTGAAATTGGAATTTCATCAGAAGTTTTATCCTATGCACCTGGTTCATCGTGATCGTAATTATATATATAATTTTTGGCCTCGCGAAGGAGAAAGCATCGCTCAAGCTTGGGGGAGGCTTAAGTCAATGTTATATTCATGCCCCAATCATGAGCTCTCAAGAGAAATTATTATTCAAAAACTTTATGCTCGACTTTCTCTCAATAATCGCTCCATGCTCGATACTTCTTGTACTGGTTCTTTTATGCTGAAGACTATTGAATTCAGATGGGATTTATTGGAAAGAATTAAATGCAACTCTGAAGATTGGGAACTCGACGAAGGTAAGGAGTCAGGTATAACACCTAAGTTTGATTGTGTTCAATCTTTTATGGATACCGATGCTTTTCGTGAATTTAGCACTAAATATGGACTTGACTTTGAGATAGTAGCTTCTTTCTGTGAATCCTTTGCTACTCATGTTGATCTCCCTAAGTAGAAGTGGTTTAAATATTATCCTCCCATTGAAGTAAAAGTAGTTGAACCTATTAAAGTTGAAGAAAAGACTATCACTTATAATGTTGATCCTATTGTTCCTACCGCTTATATTGAGAAACCACCTTTCCCTGTTGGAATAAAGTATCATGCTAAAGCTTCAACTGTGGTTCGTAAGAGTAATACTATAACACCTACACCCCCTGAGCAAATTAAAGTTGAACCTAGTATTGCTATGGTTAAAGATCTCTTGGTCGATAATATTGATGGGCATGTTATTTACTTCTGTGATGAAGCTGCTAGAACTGCTAGACCCGATACTAAAAATAAACATAGACCTATTGTAGGCATGCCTGTTATTTCTGTTAAAATTGGAGATCATTGTTATCATGGCTTATGTGATATGGGTGCTAGTGCAAGTGCAATACCTCATTCTTTATACGAAGAAATTATGCATGATATTGCACCTGCTGAGTTAGAAGATATTGATGTTACTATTAAGCTTGCCAATAGAGATACTATTTCACCAGTTGGAATTGTTACAGATGTTGAAGTCTTGTGTGGGAAAGTTAAATATCCTACTGATTTTCTTGTTCTTGGTTCCCCACAAGATGACTTTTGTCCCATTATATTTGGTAGACCCTTCTTGAATACTGTTAATGCTAAGATAGATTGCAAAAAGGATGTTGTTTTTGTTGGTTTAGGGGATATGTCTCATGACTTTAATTTTGCTAAATTTCATAGACAACCCCATGATAAAGAATTGCCTAGTAAAGATGAAATTATTGGTCTTGCTTCTATTGTCGTGCCTCCTAATGATCCTGTAGAACAATATTTGCTAGACCATGAAAATGGTATGTTTATGAATGAAAGAAGGGAAATAGATGAAGTATTCTTTAAAAAGGGGCCTATTTTGAAACACAACTTGCCTGTTGAAATTCTAGGGGATCCTCCTCCACCCAAGGGTGATCCCGTGTTTGAGCTTAAACCATTACCTGATACTCTTAAATATGCTTATCTTGATGAAAAGAAGATATATCCTATTATTATTAGTGCTAACCTTTCAGAGTAGGAAGAAGAGAAATTATTGAAAACTCTGAAGAAGCACCGTGCTGCTATTGGATATACTCTTGATGATCTTAAGGGCATTAGTCCCAATCTATGCCAGTAGAAAATAAAATTGGAGAAAGACGCTAAACCGGTTGTTGATCACCAACGACGGTTAAATCCCAAAATGAAAGAAGTGGTAAGAAAAGAAATACTAAAGCTTCTAGAAGCAGGTATAATTTATCCTGTTGCTGATAGTCAGTGGGTAAGTCCTATCCATTGTGTCCCTAAGAAGGGAGGTATTACTGTTGTTCCTAATGATAAAGATGAATTGATCCCACAAAGAATTGTTACAGGTTATAGAGTGGTAATTGATTTTTGCAAACTAAATAAAGCTACTAAAAAGGATCATTACCCTTTACCTTTTATTGATCAAATGCTAGAAAGATTATCCAAACATACACATTTTTGCTTTCTAGATGGTTATTCTGGTTTCTCTCAAATACCTGTGTCAAAAGAGGATCAATAAAAGACCACTTTTACTTGCCCTTTCGGTACCTTTGCTTATAGACGTATGCCTTTTGGTTTATGTAATGCACCTGCTACCTTTCAAAGATGTATGATGGCTATATTCTCTGACTTTTGTGAAAAGATTGTTGAGGTTTTCATGGATGATTTCTTAGTTTATGGAACTTCTTTTGATGATTGCTTAAGCAACCTTGAGCGAGTTTTGTAGATATGTGAAGAAACTAATCTTGTCTTGAATTGGGAGAAGTGCCACTTTATGGTTAATGAAGGTATTGTCTTGGGGCACAAAATTTCTGAAAGAGGTATTGAAGTTGATAAAGCTAAAGTTGATGCTATTGAAAAGATGCCGTGTCCTAAGACATTAAAGGTATAAGAAGTTTCCTTGGTCATGCCGGTTTTTATAGGAGGTTCATTAAGGACTTCTTGAAAATTTCTAGGCCTCTGACTAATCTCTTAAAAAAGATGTTCCTTTTATCTCTGATGATGATTGTGTAGAAGCATTTGAAATACTTAAGAAAGCCTTGATTTCTGCACCTATTGTTCAGCCACCTGATTGGAATTTACCCTTTGAAATTATGTGCGATGCTAGTGATTATGATGTAGGTGCTGTTTTAGGACAAAGAGTTGATAAGAAATTAAATGTTATCCAATATGCTAGTAAAACTCTAGACAGTGCCCAGAGAAATTATGCTACTACTGAAAAAGAATTATTAGCAGTTTTATTTGCTTGTGATAAGTTCAGACCTTATATTGTTGATTCTAAAGTAACTGTTCACACTGATCGTGCTGCTATTAAATATCTTATGGAAAAGAAAGATGCTAAACCTAGACTTATTAGATGGGTTCTCTTGCTACAAGAATTTGATTTGCATATTATTGATAGAAAGGGAGCTGAGAACCCCGTTGCAGACAACTTGTCTAGGTTAGAAAATGTTCTTGATGACCCACTCCCTATTGATGATAGCTTTCCTGATGAACAATTAGCTGTCATAAATGCTTCTCGTATTGCTCCATGGTATGCTGATTATGCTAACTATATTGTTGCTAAATTTATACCACCTAGTTTCACATACCAGCAAAAGAAAAAAGTTTTTCTATGATTTAAGACATTACTTTTGGGATGACCCACACCTTTATAAAGAAGGAGTAGATGGTGTTATTAGACGTTGTGTACCTGAGCATGGACAGGAACAGATCCTACGCAAGTGTCTCTCCGAGGCTTATGGAGGACACCACGCTGGAGATAGAACTGCACATAAGGTATTGCAATCCGGTTTTTATTGGCCTACTCTTTTCAAAGACGCCCGTAAGTTTGTCTTGTCTTGTGATGAATGTCAAAGAATTGGTAATATTAGTAGACGTCAAGAAATGCCTATGAATTATTCACTTGTTATTGAACCATTTGATGTTTGGGGCTTTGATTATATGGGACCTTTTCCTTCCTCTAATGGGTATACACATATTTTAGTTGCTGTTGATTACGTTACTAAGTGGGTAGAAGCTATTCCGACTTGTAGTGCTGATCATAACACCTCTATTAAGATGCTTAAAGAAGCTATTTTTCTGAGGTTTGGAGTCCCTAGATACTTAATGACTGATGGTGGTTCACATTTTATTCATGGTGCTTTTCGTAAAATGCTTGCTAAGTATGCCGTTAATCATAGAATTGCATCTCCATACCACCCACAGTCTAGTGGTCAAGTAGAACTGAGTAATAGAGAGCTTAAATTAATTTTGCAAAAGATTGTTAATAGATCTAGAAAGAATTGGTCCAAGAAACTTGATGATGCATTATGGGCCTATAGAACTGCATACAAAAATCCTATGGGTATGTCTCCGTATAAAATGGTTTATGAAAAAGCATGTCACTTACCTCTCGAACTAAAACATAAGGCATATTCTGCCATTAAAGAGCTCAATTATGATTTCAAACTTGCCGGTGAGAATAGACTATTTGACATTATCTCACTTGATGAATGGAGAACCCAGGCCTATGAGAATGCCAAACTGTTCAAAGAAAAAGTTAAAAGATGGCATGACAAAAGGATACAAAAGCGCGAGTTTAATGTAGGTGACTATGTTTTGCTATACAACTCTTGTTTAAGATTTTTTGCAGGAAAACTCCTCTCTAAATGGGAAGGTCCTTATGTTATCGAGGAGGTCTATCATTCCGGTTCCATAAAAATTAACAACTTTGAAGGCACAAACCCGAAGGTGGTGAACGGTCAAAGAATCAAACATTATATCTTAGGTAATCCAATAAATGTTGAAACTAATGTTATTGAGACCGTAACCCCGGAGGAATATATAAGGGACACTTTCCAGAACATTTCAGACTCCGAAAAGGAATAGGTATGTGCTACGGTAAGTAAACCGACTGCAAAACAGTTCTAATGGCAATTTTTCTCCGTTTTGGAATATTTAAGAAAATAGAAAAATAAGAAGTAGTCCGAAGAGGACACGAGGCATCCACGAGGGTGGAGGGCGCGCCCCCTGCCTCGTGGGCACCTCGTGTGCCCTCCGGACTCCGTTTTCTTGCATGATACTTCTTTTGGCCAGTAAAAATTCATTATATAATCTCCCGAAGGTTTTGACCCTCGTATCACGCAAATATCCTCTGTTTCTGTTTCGAGCTGTTTCTATAGCAGATTTAGAGCAAGATGTCATCTCAAGACTCCGACGGAGAGAGCTATGTCTCACATCTCATTGCTGACCCAAAGACCTATGGGAACCTATCTCCTTGTGGTCGAACTACGGATGATGAGGAGGATGCTCATTTGATGAGGATCAATGATTCAAGTTCGGAGGAGGAGGATGTTCCTCTACCTCAACCTGGGGATATTCACGTGAAGTTCAAGAAGTATAGTCTCCCTAAGAGGGCTAAGCTGTCTAACAACTGAGCTATTCCTTCTCGTTTTCGGCAGAAAAGCAAAGGAGATTTATGTGACAAGATCTTGACGCTGGAATCGGAGATCCGTGATTTAAAGGAGGAAATTGCTCTTCTCAATTACAATATGAAAAAGCTGAAGGCACAATCATCATCAACAACTCCATCATCACCAACTTCGAAGAAAGAGATATAATTACATGGGTATGGGCACTCCCCTTGGCAACTACCAAGCTTGGGGGAGGTGCCCCGGTATCGTATCACCATCACACTCCTATCTTTACCCTTTTTCTTAGTACGATCCTTTTGGTAATATCTTGATTTAGTAGAATAAAGTTTTAGTATGATCTAGTTTTGAGTTTTGCTTTATGATCCTTCTATGTAATCGAGTCTGTGAGCTATATATAATAAAGATTAGTTTTGAGTCAAGGGCTTTGCTATCTTGCTATGATCTTGAGGGAATAAAAGAAAGAATAAAAATAAATAAAAAGATCATATTGATCTTATGGAGAGTAATGACTTCACATATAAAGAGTATGGTGAATAAAAGTTGTTGAGAGTTGACAAACATAGTTTTGGTCATCATTGCAATTAATAGGAAGTAATAAAGAAAGAGAGGTTTTCACATACAAATATACTATCTTGGGCATCTTTTATGATTGTGAGCACTCATTAAAATATGACATGCTAAAAGGTTGATGTTGGACAAGGAAGACAACGTAATGGGTTAAGTTTTCTTATATCCGAAATAAAGTATATTGTCATGGATCATCCAACATGTTGGGCTTGCCTTTCCCCCTCATGCTAGCCAAATTCTCTGCACCAAGTAGAGATACTACTTGTGCTTCCGAATATCCTTAAAACCGGTTTTGCCATGAGAGTCCACCATATCTACCTATGGATTGAGTAAGATCCTTCAAGTAAGTTGTCATTGTTGCAAGCAATAAAAATTGCTCTCTAAATATGTATGATCTATTAGTGTGGGGAAAATAAGCTTTATACGATCTTGTGATATGGAAGCAATAAAAGTGACGGACTGCATAATAAAGGTCCCTATCACAAGTGGCAATATAAAGTGACATTCTTTCGCATTAAGATTTTGTGCATCCAACCATAAAAGCACATGACAACCTCCGCTTCCTCTGCGAAGGGCCTATCTTTTATTCTTGTCTTATACCTTATGCAAGAGTCATGGTGATCTTCACCTTTCCTTTTTACATTTTATCCTTTGGCAAGCACATTGTGTTGGAAAGATCCTGATATATATATATATATCCAATTGGATGTAAGTTAGCATGAACTATTATTGTTGACATTACCCTTGAGGTAAAAGGTTGGGAGGCAACACTATAAGCCCCTATCTTTCTCTGTGTCTGATTAAAACTCCATACCCATAAGTATTGCGTGAGTGTTAGCAATTGTGAAAGACTAAATGATAGTTGAGTATGTGGACTTGCTGAAAAGCTCTTATATTGACTCTTTCCGATGTTATGATAAATTGCAATTGCTTGGATGACCGAGATCATAGTTTGTTAGTTCTCAATGAAGTTTCTGATTCATACTTGACATTGTTACTTTAGCATAAGAAATCATATGACAATATATACATATGTTGTTGTTATAAGAATGATCATGATGCCCTCATGTCCGTATTCTATTTTATTGACACCTCTATCTCTAAACATGTGGACATATTTTTCGTTACCGGCTTCCGCTTGAGGACAAGCGAGGTCTAAGCTTGGGGGAGTTGATACATCCATTTTTCATCATGCTTTTATATCGATATTTATTGCATTATGGACTGTTATTACACATTATATCACAATACGTTTGCCTATTCTCTCTTATTTTACAAGGTTTACATGAAGAGGGAGAATGCCGGCAGCTGGAATTCTGGGCTGGAAAAGGAGCAAATATGAGAGACCTATTCTGCATAACTCCAAAAGTCCTGAAACTCCACAAAAGTCAGTTTTGGAATATATTAGAAATATTAGGCGAAGAAAGCACCAGAGGGGGGTCACCCACCATCCATGAGGGCGGGGGGCGCGCCCTACCCCCTGGGTGCGCCCCCTGCCTCGTGGGCCCCCTGGCAGGCCTCCGGTGCCCATCTTTTGCTATATGAAGTCTTTCGCCCTGGAAAAAATCAGAAGGAAGCTTTCGGGACGAAGCGCCGCGGTCTCGAGGCGGAACCTGGCGGAACCAATCTAGGGCTCCGGCGGAGCTGTTCTGCCGAGGAAACATCCCTCCGAGAGGGGGAAATCATCACCATCGATCCTCTCATCGGGAGGGGGTCAATCTCCATCAACATCTTCACCAGCACCATCTCATCTCAAACCCTAGTTCATCTCTTGTATCCAATCTTTGTCTCAAAACCTCAGATTGGTACCTGTGGGTTGCTAGTAGTGTTGATTACTCCTTGTAGTTGATGCTAGTTGGTTTGTTTGGTGGAAGATCATATGTTCAGATCCTTTATGCATATTAATACCCCTCTGATTATGAACATGAATATGATTTGTGAGTAGTTACGTTTTTTCCTAAAGACATGGGAGAAGTCTTGCTATAAGTAGTCATGTGAATTTGGTATTCGTTCGATATTTTGATGAGATGTATGTTGTCTTTCCTCTAGTGGTGTTATGTGAACGTCGACTACATGACACTTCACCATTATTTGGGCCTAGGGGAAGGCATTGGGAAGTAATAAGTAGATGATGGGTTGCTAGAGTGATAGAATCTTAAACCCTAGTTTATGCGTTGCTTCGTAAGGGGCTGATTTGGATCCACGTGTTTCATGCTATGGTTAGGTTTACCTTAATTCTTCTTTCGTAGTTGCGGATGCTTGCAAGAGGGGTTAATCATAAGTGGGATGCTTGTCTAAGGAAGGGCAGTAGCCAAGCACCGGTCCACCCACATATCAAATTATCAAAGTAACGAACGTGAATCATATGAGCATGATGAAAACTAGCTTGACGATAATTCCCATGTGTCCTCGGGAGCGTTTTCCTTTATATAAGAGTTTGTCCAGGCTTGTCCTTTGCTACAAAAAGGATTGGGCCACCTTGCTGCACCTTGTTTACTTTTGTTACTTGTTACCCGTTACAAATTACCTTATCACAAAACTATCTGTCACCGATAATTTCAGTGCTTGCAGAGAATACTTTACTGAAAACCGCTTGTCATTTCCTTCTGCTCCTCGTTGGGTTCGACACTCTTACTTATCAAAAGCACTACGATAGATCCCCTATATACTTGTGGGTCATCACTCATCAGCATGGAGTTTCTTCATGCGCTTTACACCAATATGACCTAAACGACAGTGCCACAAATAAGTTGCACTATCATTATTAATTTTGCATCTTTTGGCTTCAATATTATGAATATGTGTATCACTACCATCGAGATCTAGTAAACTATTTATATTGAGTGTATGACCATAGAAGGTTTTATTCATGTAAATAGAACAATAATTATTCTTTGACTTAAATGAATAACTGTATTGCAATAAACATGATCCAATCATATTCATGCTCAACGCAAACACCAAATAACATTTATTTCAGGTTCAACACTAATCCCGAAGGTAAAGGGAGTGTGCGATGGTGATCTTATCAACCTTGGAATCACTTCCAACACACATCATAACCTCGCCCTTAACTAGTCTCTGTTTATTTTGCAACTCCCGTTTTGAGTTACTACTCTTAGCAACTGAACCAATATCAGATATCGAGGGGTTGCTATAAACACTAGTAAACTACACATCAATAACATGTATATCAAATATACCTTTGTTCACTTTGCCATCCTTATCCGCCAAGTATCTAGGGCAGTTCCACTTCCAGTGAACATTTCCTTTGCAGTAGAAGCTCTCAGTTTCAGGCTTGGGTCTAGCTTTGGGCTTCTTCATGGGAGTGGCAACTTTCTTGCCATTCCTTTTGAAGTTTCCCTTTCTTTCCCTTGCCCTTTATCTTGAAACTGGTGGTCTTGTTAACCATCAACACTTTATGCTTATTTCTTGATTTCTACCTTCGCTGATTCCAGCATTGCGAAGAGCTTGGGAATTGTTTTGGGCATCCCTTGCATATTATAGTTCATCACGAAGTTCTAGTAACTTGGTGATAGTGACTAGAGAACTCTGTCAATCACTATCTTATCTGGAAGATTAACTCCCACTTGACTCAAGCGATTGTAGTACCCAGACATTCTGAGCACATGCTCACTAGCTAAGCTATTCTCCTCCATCTTGTACGCAAAGTACTTGTCAGAGGTCTCATACCTCTCGACACGGGCATGAGTCTGAAATACCAATTTCAGTTCTTGGAACATCTCATATGCTCCATGGCGTTCAAAACATTTTTGAAGCCCCGATTCTAAGCCGTAAAGCATGGTGCACTAAACTATCAAGTAGTCATCATACCGAGCTTGCAAAAAATTCATAACGTCTGCATCTGCTCCTGCAACAGGTTCGTCACCTAGTGGTGCATCAAGGACATAATACTTCTGTGCAGCAATGAGGATAATCCTCGTATAACGGACCTAGTCCGCATCATTGCTACTATCATCTTTCAACTTAGTTTTCTCTAAGAACATATTAAAAATAAAATAGGGGAGCTATACGCGAGCTATTGATCTACAACATAGATATGCAAATACTATCAGGACTAAGTTCATGATAAATTAAAGTTCAATTAATCATATTACTTAAGAACTCCCACTTAGATAGACATCCCTCTAGTCATCTAAATGATCACGTGATCCATATCAACTAAACCATGTCCGATCATCAGGTGAGATGGAGTAGTTTTCAATGGTGAACATCTCTATGTTGATCATATCTGCTATATGATTCACGTTCGACCTTTCGGTCTCAATGTTCCGAGGCCATATCTACATATGCTAGGCTCGTCAAGTTTAACCCGAGTATTCTGCATGTGCAAAACTGGCTTGCACCCGTTGTATGTGAACATAGACCTCATCACACCCGATCATCACGTGGTGTCTCGGCACGACGAACTGTAGCAACGGTGCATACTCAGGGAGAACACTTATACCTTGAAATTTTAGTGAGGGATCATCTTATAATGTGTCACATCCCTATTCAGTGCATGCATTAGAGTGTTTGCATCATGTTTAAATTTCTTAGAAACTTGAAATGGGGATGACAGAAACCCCAACACCACTTAATCCAACTAGGGTTACTGAAATACTTTTTCAATGAACCTGAAATGCCCTTCTAAAATGTTCATCATCTTTGCCTTGGTCTAGAACCTTTGTAAAAAATGGTTCACATTTTTCTAGGACAACATTGGGTCACTGAATTAAATCATACCTTATTTGCATTTGGGCATTTAAATTTTATATATTATTTTAAATGTCCATATATTCATGAACTGAAATGTTGGCTATTGGAAATAATCCAAACAGTGGCCACAAGCAGTCTCATGATTTTTGAAAATGCCCTGGCATTTTTAATAAATCCAAACCAATTACAGAAAATAGAAAACATAAAGAATTAGAGAGAGAGAAGAACTTACCTGGGCTCACCCGGCACCCCAGCTGGCCCAGCACTGTTGCAGGCCCAGCCCATCACCGCCGTCGTCCTCCTGGCGCCAGTCAGCCAGGCGTGTGGCCGACGCGTGCGCACGGGCAGAGCGCCACGCCACCAACTCGCCTGCCTGCCTCCCTTGCCAGCACGACGCCGTGTTGCTTCTCCTCGGCGCCGCCTTGTCCCCTCTGGCCTATCCACTCCTCCTCTCCCCTCCTCTGCTCTCTCCCCGAGCACCACCGAGCGGAGCTCGTCGCCGTCGTCTGCTGCCACCGGCCACCCCATGCCCCGCCAACGCGCCAAGAAGCTCCGCCACGACACCCTCTTCCTCCTCGTCGAGCTACGCTTCATCAGGAGCTCTACATCGCCGTCCCGCCATTGTCTTCCTCCTCGGGTCGCTGGAGATCCCCCTCGCCGCCCCGCTCGCTCGAGCTCGTCCCCGACCCCGCTGCCTAGCTCGCCGTGACCGCTGTGAGCTTCTGCCTCTCCTTCCCCTCTCCATTCTCGCTGCTGCGCGCCATAGAGACCGCACCGAGCACACCCGCACGCGCCACCGCCTGAGCTTGCTGCCGACGTGGCTCCGGCCACGCAACGGCCTCGCCGTCCTGTCCATTGACCTCCCCGCACCTCGTAGAGCTTGTAGGAGTTAACCCCGAGCCTCCACGCTCACCGTAGCAACGGCTTCGAGTTCGCCCGAGCTCCGGCCGCCGCCAAACTTGTTGCTGCCATCACCACAGGCCACCGTAGCCCCTCTGCTTGCTCCAGTAGATGCGCGCGAGCTCCAGCTAGCCGTAGAGACCAACCACGGCTCAAACCGCAGCCTGTAGGCAAAACCCGAGCCACCCCAGTGCGTCTCCACCACATTTTTGGTCGTCGCCGGTGAAACTCCGGCGAGCCGACGTGGCACACTTAGTTAACACTAATGACGCCATTAGCTAATCATTATGCCACTCACATATGGGCCCCACGTCTTAACTAACCATAGTTTAACTCCTGTTTAGTTTAAGTTAATCACAGTGGCCCCACGCATCGGCGTTGACCTCGCTGACGTGGCTGTTGACCGGACCCACATGTCTGTGTCACTAACTGACACTGGGTCACTGACCAATGGGTCCCATTGGTCAGGTTTGACCTGGACTGGGTCAGTTGACCTGCTGAGGTCAGCATGATGCAATGCTGACGCAGTAATAGGTTTTTCTGGATTTATTCTTATTCAGGAAATTCCAGGAAATAGTGCTAACTTCTAAAATTCATAGAAAATAATCTATAACTCAGATTGAAAAGATTTATATATGAAAAATGATCAAAAAAATCAAATCTATCCATCTGTACTGGTTTCGTGCATGTTAAAGTAACTTAACCCTGCTGTTTATATCAAAACATGATAAATCACTATTTAAATTCATAAGATGAGTTTGGGGTTGAACCTTTGGTTCAAAATGGCTCAAACCCATCTGGTTGTAGCTGCATTAGCCCAACACACTCATTTTACCATGTCATGATCATGCATCATATTGTGCATTGCATTGATTGTGTTTCCTTCTCTGTTGCCAGTGTTTGTCCCCTCTCAGTAGACGACCTACCGACGATGTGATCGATGACACCGATGAAGAACTATACTATCTTCAGAAGTGCCAGGCAAGCAAAACCCCCTTGTTCATTCTGATACAGTCCCACTCTCTTGCTCCTGCTCTCTTTTACTGCATTAGGACAACAACGATTCAACTGTTACATGTTGCGGTAGTTGAACCCCTTTTCCTCTGCATGACCTGTCATTGCCATAGTAAATAGATGAAACCCAGTAGCATGAGTAGGAGTTGTTTGAGCCCTGATGTGCCTACTCATTCATGCTTGTTTGTCATGCCTTCTACTGCTTAGAGTTGAGTCAGGTCTGATTCATCGGGGATGAATTGGAATGGTGATGAACATGTCCTACTTTGCGTGAGCTAAGTGTGTGAACATGATTTGGTAAAGGTAGCGGTGAGAGGCCATGTAGGAGTACATGGTGGGTTATCTCATTGAAGCCATCCTCAGGAACTGAGTTCTGTGTTTGTGATCCATGAACAGCTACTACCACACATTGGGATCCTTAATTGACTCTCTCGACTTATTAATCGCCTTGATCTCTGTCCAGGAGTTGCAACTATTTTCTGGTGTTTGTAGGATATGTGTTGGAGGTCGTGCGTAGTGGTGACCCTAGGGGTGGGCTATGATGCGGTAGATACACCGTGGCACGGTGTACCGGGCGCCCGTTTGGTGTCTCGGGAACCCTGCACACATCGTTTGGGGCTGTGAGAGAAACCCTGGCTGGATCTCCTCGCGGATGGAACCTGAATAGGCGATAAACCTGGACTAGAGACTTGTGTGGTTAGTTAGGTCGTGGCCGACTCCCTCGCCAGGCTTCCGCTTGAAGGTTGTCGAGATACACGACGTGTACATGGTGGTAAGTGGCGAGAGCGTGTGTGAAGAAGTACACCCCTGCAGGGTTATAAATGATCTATTCGAATAGCCGTGTCTGCGGTAAAGGACTTCTGGGTTGCCTTTACAGTTCATAGAAAAGTGGAAGTGGATACTCTAAAATGCGCAAGATAAGCGTGAGTGCTATGGATGGCATTCTCGTAGGGAGACGGGAGCGCTCCCATAGTGGTGTATTGAAATGGTGAATATGTGGACTCGTGTGCGCCACCTCAGAAGAGTTACTTGCAGTAGTAGTTCAGGTTAGCCACTGAGTCAGAGCTGGCTTGCTGCAGTTAAACTCCACCACCCCTTTGTTGATACTGGTGCATATGTAGCTAGTTCTGATGTAAGTCTTGCTGGGTACTTTTGTACTCACGTTTGCTTAATTTATGTTTTTGCAGAGAGACTTCAGTCTCGCTAGTAGTTCCGCGTGGACTTCAATGTTTAGCTTGTTACCTCACCTACGATCTTGTGCCCTCGGCATGGTCTTGTAGTTAGTCAGGCTTCTCAGTCTTTTTCATTTGTAGTTGTCTATACTCAGACAAGATAAGCTTCCGCATGTGCTATTGCTTGTATGACTTGAATTCTGGGTCATGAGACCCATGTTTGTAATATCTGACTCTTCAGTCTTATGATTAAATACTTGAGTTGTAGAGTCATGTTGTGATGCCATGTTGTATTTGCACATATCGAGCATATTGTGTGTATGATTGAAATGCTTGGTAAGTGTGGGATCCGACAACCTAGTTGTCTATCCTTGGTAGCCTCTCTTATGGGGAAATGTAGTCTAGTGCTTCCACTGAGCCATGGGAGTCTGCTACAGCCCGGTTTACCGGAGTCCTGCTAGCCCAGTTGCTACTGCTCCGGAACACTTAGACTAGCCGGCATGTGATCCACTTCGTTCCTGTGTCTGTCCCTTCGGGGAAATGTCACGCGGTGACTTCCGGAGTCCTGCTAGCCTGCTACAGCCCGGGTTCCCGGAGTCCTGTTAGCCCAGTTGCTACAGCCCGGATTCACACGCTGATGACCGACACGTTCGATGTTGGTTCATGTATGCCTGTCCCCGTAAGTTAGTGCCACTTTGGGTTCACGACTAGTCATGTCGGCCCGGGTTCTCTGTAATATGGATGCTAGCGACACTATCATATACGTGAGCCAAAAGGCGCAAACGGTCCCGGGCCAGGTAAGGCGACACCCGTGGGAATACCGTGCGTGAGGCCGCAAACTGATATGATGTGTTGCATGCTAGATCGATGTGGCTTAGGATCGGGGTCCTGACATAATGCTACCACCATACTAAGCAAAATAAGATGCATAAAAGATAAACATCACATGCAATCAAAATATGTGACATGATATGGCCATCATCATCTTGTGCCTTTGATCTCCATCTCCAAAGCACCGTCATGATCTCCATCGTCACCGGCTTGACACCTTGATCTCCATTGTACCATCATTGTCGCCTCGCCAACTATTGCTTCTACGACCATCGCTACCGCTTAGTGATAAAGTAAATCAATTACATGGCGATTGCATTTCATACAATAAAGCGACAACCATAAGGCTCCTGCAAGTTGCCGATAACTTTTAAAAAACATGATCATCTCATACAATAAATTATATCGCATCATGTCTTGACCATATCACATCACAACATGCCTTGCAAAAACAAGTTAGACGTCCTCTACTTTGTTGTTGCAAGTTTTATGTGGCTGCTACGGGCTTCTAACAAGAACCGTTCTTACCTACACATCAAAACCACAACGATTTTTTGTCAAGTGTGCTGTTTTAACCTTCAACAAGGACCGGCCGTAGTCAAACTCAATTCAACTAAAGTTGGAGAAACAGACACCCGCTAGCCACCTGTGTGCGAAGCACGTCGGTAGAACCAGTCTCATGAACGTGGACATGTAAAGTCGGTCCGGGCCGCTTCATCCAACAATACCGCCGAATCAAAGTAAGACGTTGGTGGTAAGCAGTATGACTATTATCGCCCACAGCTCATTGTGTTCTACTCGTGCATATATCATCTACACATAGACCTGGCTTGGATGCCACTGTTGGGTAACGTAGTAATTCAGAAAAAAATCCTACGATCACGCAAGATCTATCTAGGAGAAGCATAGCAACAAGCGGGGAGAGTGTGTCCACGTACCCTCGTAGATCAAAAGCGGAAGCGTTTATCAACGCGGTTGATGTAGTCATACACCTTCACGATCCGTCCCGATCAAGTACCGAACGTATGACACCTCCGCGTTCAGCACACATTCAGCTCGATGACGTCCTCGCCTTCTTGATCCAGCAAGAGGGGCGAAGTAGTAGATGAGTTCCGGCAGCACGACGGCGTGGTGACGGTGTTGGTGAAGAACAATCTCCGCAGGGCTTCGCCTAAGCACTACGAAAACTATGACGGAGGATAAACTAGAGGGGACGGGGTTACCGGCACACGGCTTGGTGTTTCTTGATGTGCCTTTGGTGCTAGCCCTGCCCCTCTATTTGTATGTTGAGCCCTGGGGTCGAAACTTGGAGTAAAAGCCTCCTCAAAGTCGGTTTTGCCCGAAAGGCAAGAGTCCTTCTCGGACTCCAGGGCTAGACACCAGGGTTCCCGGCGTCTACACCCTAGACGCTAGGGTTCCTGGCGTCTAGCCTCCGGACTCCGCAAAACTTCCTTTTGCACTTTCCAAAAGCCTCGTGGGCTTTCCCCTTTGGCCCAAATAAAGCGTTCTCGTACCCAAACATTTCCGGAGACATCCGGAACTCCTTCCGGTGAATTTCGGAACCCTTCCGGAGATCAAACACTACTATCCCATATATCAATCCTTACCTCCGGACCATTCCGGAGTTCCTTGTTATGTCCATGATCTCATCAGGGACTCTGAACAACATTCGGTTACCAACATACGTAACTCATATAATACTATATCGTCAATGAACGTTAAGCGTGCGGACCCTACGGGTTCGAGAACTATGTAGACATGACCGAGACATCTCTCTAGTCAATAACCAATAGCGGAACCTGGATGCCCATATTGTTTCCTACATATTCTATGAAGATCTTTACCGGTCGAACCTTATGACAACATACGTTATTCCCTTTGTCATCGGTATGTTACTTGCCCGAGATTCGATCGTCAGTATCCTCATACTAAAGGAAATATGCCCTAGAGGCAATAATAAAGTTGTTATTTATATTTTGTTATATCATGATAAATGTTTATTATTCATGCCAGAATTGTATTAACCGGAAACTTAGTACATGTGTGAATACATAGACAAACAGAGTGTCCCTAGTATGCATCTACTTGACTAGCTCATTAATCAAAGATGGTTAAGTTTCCTGACCATAGACACATGTTGTCATTTGATGAACAGGATCACATCATTAGAGAATGATGTGATGGACAAGACCCATCCATTAGCTTAGCATTATGATCGTTTAGTTTTATTGCTATAGCTTTCTTCATGACTTATACATGTTCCTCTAACTATGAGATTATGCAACTCCCGAATACCGGTGAACACCTTGTGTGCTATCAAACGTCACAACGTAACTGGGTCATTATAGAGATGCTCTACAGGTGTCTCCGAAGGTGTTTGTTGAGTTGACATAGATCGAGATTAGGATTTGTCACTCCGAGTATCGGAGAGGTATCTCCGGGCCCTCTCGGTAATGCACAGCACTACAAGCCTTGCAAGCAATGTGACTAATGAGTTAGTTACGGGATGATGCATTACGGAACGAGTAAAGAGACTTGCCGGTAACAAGATTGAACTAGGTATGATGATACCGACGATCGAATCTCGGGAAAGTAACATACCGATGACAAAGGGAACAACGTATGTTGTTATGCGGTTTGATCGATAAAGATCTTCATAGAATATGTAGGAGCCAATATGAGCATCCAGATTACGCTATTGGTTATTGACCGGAGATGTGTCTCGGTCATGTCTGCATAGCTCTCGAACCCGTAGGGTCCGCACGCTTAACGTTCGATGACGATTTGTATTATGAGTTATGTGATTTGATGACTGAATTTTGTTCGGAGTCCCGGATGAGATCACGGACATGATGAGGAGTCTCAAAATGGTCGAGAGGTAAAGATTCATATATTGGAAGGTTGCATTCGAACATCGGAATGGTTCCGAGTGATTCGGGCATTTTTCCGGAGTACCGGGTGTTGGAAATATGCCCTAGAGGCAATAATAAATGGTTATTATTGTATTTCCTTGTTCATGATAATTGTCTATTGTTCATGCTATAATTGTATTAACTGGAAGCCGTAATACATGTGTGAGTACATAGACCACAACATGTCCCTAGTGAGCCTCTAGTTGACTAGCTCGTTGATCAATGGATGGTTATGGTTTCCTGACCATGGACATTGGATGTCATTGATAACGGGATCACATCATTAGGAGAATGATGTGATGGACAAGACCCAATCCTAAGCATAGCACAAGATCGTGTAGTTCGTTTGCTAAGAGCTTTTCTAATGTCAAGTATCATTTCCTTAGACCATGAGATTGTGCAACTCCCGGATACCGTAGGAATGCTTTGGGTGTACCAAACATCACAACGTAACTGGGTGGCTATAAAGGTACACTACAGGTATCTCCGAAAGTGTCTGTTGGGTTGGCACGAATCGAGACTGGGATTTGTCAATCCGTATGACGGAGAGGTATCTCTGGGCCCACTCGGTAATGCATCATCATAATGAGCTCAATGTGACTAAGTAGTTAGTCGCGGGATCATGCAGTACGGAACGAGTAAAGTGACTTGCCGGTAACGAGATTGAACGAGGTATTGGGATACCGACGATCGAATCTCGGGCAAGTAACATACCGATTGACAAAGGGAATTGTATACGGGATTGATTGAATCCCCGACATCGTGGTTCATCCGATGAGATCATCGTGGAACATGCGGGAGCCAACATGGGTATCCAGATCCCGCTGTTGGTTATTGGCTGGAGAACGTCTCGGTCATGTCTGCATGGTTCCCGAACCCGTAGGGTCTACACACTTAAGGTTCGATGACGCTAGGGTTATAGGGAATAGATATACGTGGTTACTGAATGTTGTTCGGAGTCCCGTATGAGATCCCGGACGTCACGAGGAGTTCCGGAATGGTCCGGAGGTAAAGAATAATATATAGGAAGTGAGGTTTTGGCCACCGGAAGAGTTTCGGGCGTCACCGGTAATGTACCGGGACCACCGGAGGGTTCCGGGGTCCACCGGGAGGGGCTACCAGCCCCGGAGGCTTGCATGGGCCAAGAGTGGGAAGGGACCAGCCCCTGAGTGGGCTGGTGCGCCTCCCACCAGGGCCCAAGGCGCAGCTTGGAGGGGAAAGGGGGAGACCCTAGGCGCAGATGGGCCTAAGGCCCACCCTAGGGCGCGCCCCCTCTCTCCCCCTCTTGGTCGCCCCCTCCATCCCATCTAGGGCTGCCGCCCCCCTAGGGGTGGGAACCCTAGAGGGGGCGCACCCTCCTCCCCTCCTCCTATAAATAGTGGGGGTTTTGGGGCTGCAGAGGACATGAGTCTCCCTCTCTCTTGGCACAGCCCTACCCCTCTCCCTCCTCGTCTCTCGCAGTGCTTGGCGAAGCCCTGCTGGAGTGCCACGCTCCTCCACCACCACCACGCCGCCGTGCTGCTGCTGGACGGAGTCTTCCCCAACCTCTCCCTCTCCCTTGCTGGATCAAGGCGCGGGAGACGTCACCAGGCTGCATGTGTGTTAAACGCGGAGGCACCGTTGTTCGGTGCTTAGATCGGATTCGGCCGCGATCTGAATCGCTTCGTGTACGACTCCACCGACCGCGTTCTTGCAATGCTTCCACATCGCGATCTTCAAGGGTATGAAGATGTACTCCCCTCTCTCTCGTTGCTAGTTACTCCATAGATTGATCTTGGTGATGCGTAGAAAATTTTGAATTTCTGATACGTTCCCCAACACCGGGAGGTTACCGGAACCCCCCGGGAGAAGTATTGGGCCTATTGGGCCTTATTGGAGGAGAGGAGAGAGGCCACGTGAGAGGGCGCACCCCCCTTCCCCAAACCGAATTGGACTAGGGGAGGGGGTCGGCCCCCCTCTTTCCTTCTCCCTCTCTCTCCATTCCCCTTTTCCCTCTCCGGTGGAAGGAAGGAGGGGGGACCGAATCCTACTTGGCGCCCCCCCTCTAGGGCCGGCCTCCTCCTCCCCCTCCTTTATATACGTGGGGAGGGGGCACCCAAAGGCACAACAGACAATCTCTTAGCCGTGTGCGGTGCCCCCCTCCACAGTTACACACCACGGTCATATCATCGTAGTGCTTAGGTGAAGCCATGCGCGGGTAACTTCATCATCACCGTCGCCACACCGTCGTGCTGAGGGAACTCTCCCTCGGCCTCAACTGGATCAAGAGCTCGAGGGATGTCATCGTGTTAAACATGTGCTGAACACGGAGGTGCCGTACGTTCGGTACTTGGATCGGTTGGATCGTGAAGACGTTCGACTACATCAACCGCGTTACTAAACGCTTCCGCTTTTGGTCTACGAGGGTACATGGACACCTCCCCGCTCGTTGCTATGCTTCTCCTAGATAGATCTTGCGTGTTCGTCGGAATTTTTTTGAAATACTACGTTCTCCAACAGTGGTATCAGAGCCAGGTCTATCCGTAGATGTTATATGCACGAGTAGAACATAAAGAGTTATGGGCGATAATAGTCATACTGCTTACCACCAACGTCTTACTTTGATTCAGCGGCATTATGGGATGAAGCGGCCCGGACTGACATTACATAACCGCGTTCATGAGACTGGTTCTACCGACGTGCTTCGCACATAGGTGGCTAGCGGGTGTCAGTTTCTCCAACTTTAGCTGGATCGAGTTTGACTACGGCCGGTCCTTGTTGAATGTTAAAACAACACACTTGATGAAAAATCATTGTGGTTTTGATGCGTAGGTAAGAACGGATCTTGCTAGAAGCCCGTAGCAGCCACGTAAAACTTGCAACAACAAAGTAGAGGACGTCTAACTTGTTTTGCAGGGCACGTTGTAATGTGATATGGTCAAGACGTGATGAGATATAAATTGTTGTATGAGATGATCATGTTTTGTAACCGTTATCGGCAACCGGCAGGAGCCTTATGGTTGTCGCTTTATTGTATGAAATGCAATCGCCATGTAATTGCTTTACTTTATCACTAAGCGGTAGTGATAGTCGTAGAAGCCATAGTTGGCGATACAACAATGATGCTACGATGGAGATCAAGGTGTCAAGCCGGTGACGATGGAGATCATTACAGTGCTTTGGAGATGGAGATCAAAGGCACAAGATGATGATGGCCATATCATGTCACATATTTTGATTGCATGTGATGTTTATCTTTTATGCATCTTATTTTGCTTAGTACGGCGGTAGCATTATAAGATGACCCCTCACTAAATTTCAAGGTATAACTGTTCTCCCTGAGTATGCACCGTTGCTACAGTTCGTCGTGCCGAGACACCACGTGATGATCGGGTGTGATAAGCTCTACGTTCACATACAATGGGTGCAAACCAGTTTTGCACGTGCAGAATACTCGGGTTAAACTTGACGAGCCTAGCGTATGCAGATATGGCCTTGGAACACTGAGATCGAAAGATCAAACACGAATCATATAGTAGATATGATCAACATAGTGATGTTCACCATTGAAAACTACTCCATCTCACGTGATGATCGGACATGGTTTAGTTGATTTGGATCACGTGATCATTTATATGACTAGAGGGATGTCTATCTAAGTGGGAGTTCTTAAGTAATATGATTAATTGAACTTTAATTTATCATGAACTTAGTACCTGATAGTTTTTGCATGTCTATGTTGTTGTAGATCAAAGGCCCGTGCTACCGTTCCTTTGAATTATAATGCGTTCCTAGAGAAAGCTAATTTGAAAGATGATGGTAGCAATTACACGTACTGGGTCCTTAACTTGAGGATTATCCTCATTGCTGCACAGAAGAATTACGTCCTGGAAGAACCGCTAGGTGCAAGGCTGCAGGAGCAACACCGTACGTTATGAATGTTTGGCTGAGCAAAGCTGATGACTACTCGATAGTTCAGGGTGCCATGCTTTACGGCTTAGATTTGGGACTTCAACGACGTTTTGAACGTCATGGAGCATATGAGATGTTCCAGGAGTTGAAGTTAATATTTCAAGCAAATGCCCGAATTGAGAGATATGAAGTCTCCAATAAGTTCTATAGCTGCAAGATGGAGGAGAATAGTTCTGTCAGTGAACATATACTCAGAATGTCTGGGTACCACAACCACTTGACTCAACTGGGAGTTAATCTTCCTGATGATAGTGTCATTGACAGAGTTCTTCAATCACTGCCACCAAGCTACAAAAGCTTCGTGATGAACTATAATATGCAAGGGATGAACAAGACTATTCCTGAGCTCTTCACGATGCTAAAGGCTGTGGAGGTAGAAATCAAGAAGGAGCATCAAGTGTTGATGGTTAATAAGACCACTATTTTCAAGAAAAAGGGCAAAGGGAAGAAGGGGAACTTCAAGAAGAACGGCAAGCAAGTTGCTGCTCAAGTGAAGAAGCCCAAGTCTGGACCTAAGCCTGAGACTGAGTGCTTCTACTGCAAAGGGACTGGTCACTGGAAGCGGAACTGCCCCAAGTATTTGGCGGATAAGAAGGATGGCAAAGTGAAAGGTATATCTGATATACATGTTATTGATGCGTACCTTACTAATGCCCGCAGTAGTGCCTGGGTATTTGATAATGGTTCTGTTGCTCATATTTGCAACTCGAAACAGGGGCTACGGATTAAGTGAAGATTGGCTAAGGACGAGGTGATGATGCGCGTCGGAAATGGTTCCAAAGTCGATGTGATCACCGTCGGCACGCTACCTCTACATCTACCTTCGGGATTAGTTTTAGACCTGAATAATTGTTATTTGGTGCCAGCATTAAGCATGAACATTATATCTAGATCTTGTTTGATGCGAGACGGTTATTCATTTAAATCAAGAATAATGGTTGTTCTATTTATATGAGTAATATCTTTTATGGTCGTGCACCCTTGATGAGTGGTCTATTTTTGTTGAATCTCGATAGTAGTGATACACATATTCATAATATTAAAGCCAAAATATGCAAGGTTAATAATGATAGTGTAACTTATTTGTGGCACTGCCGTTTAGGTCATATTGGTGTAAAGCGCATGAAGAAACTCCATGCTGATGGTCTTTTGGAATCACTTGATTATGAATCACTTGATGCTTGCGAACCGTTCCTCATGGGCAAGATGACTAAGACTCCGTTCTCCAAAACAATGGAGTGAGCAACCGACTTGTTGGAAATAATACATACTGATGTATGCGGTCCGATGAGTGTTGAGGCTCGCGGCGGGTATTGTTATTTTTCTGACCTTCACAGATGATTTGAGCAGATATGGGTATATCTACTTGATGAAACATAAGTCTAAAACATTTGAAAAGTTGAAAGAATTTCAGAGTGAAGTGGAAAATCATCGTAACAAGAAAATAAAGTTTCTACGATCTGATCGTGGAGGTGAATATTTGACTTATGAGTTTGGTCTTCATTTGAAACAATGTGGAATAGTTTCGCAACTCACGCCACCTGGAACACCACAAAGTAATGGTGTGTCCGAACGTTGTTACTGTACTTTATTAGATATGGTGCGATCTATGATGTCTCTTTCCGATTTACCACTATCGTTTTGGGGATATGCTTTAGAGACGACTGCATTCACGTTAAATAGGGCACCATCTAAATCCGTTGAGATGACACCATATGAACTGTGGTTTGGCAAGAAACCTAAGCTGTCGTTTCTTAAAGTTTGGGGCTGCCATGCTTATGTGAAAAAGCTTCAACCTGATAAGCTCGAACCCAAATCAGAGAAATGTGTCTTCATAGGATACCCAAAGGAGACTGTTGGGTACACCTTCTATCATAGATCCGAAGGCAAGATATTCGTTGCTAAGAATGGATCCTTTCTAGAGAAGGAGTTTCTCTCGAAAGAAGTGAGTGGGAGGAAAGTAGAACTTGATGAGGTAATTGTACCTTCTCCCGAATTGGAAAGTAGTTCATCACAGAAATCAGTTCCAGTGATTCCTACACCAATCAGTGAGGAAGCTAATGATGATGATCATGAAACTTCAGATTAAGTTACTGCCGAGCCTCGTAGGTGAACCAGAGTAAGATCTGCACCAGAGTGGTATGGTAATCCTGTTCTGGAGGTCATGTTACTTGACCATGACGAACCTACGAACTATGAGGAAGCGATGATGAACCCAGATTTCGCGAAATGGCTTGAGGCCATGAAATCTGAGATGGGATCCCCGTATGAGAACAAAGTGTGGACTTTGGTTGACTTGCCCGATGATCGGCAAGCCATAGAGAATAAATGGATCTTCAAGAAGAAGACTGACGCTGACGGTAATGTTACTGTCTACAAAGCTCGACTTGTTGCGAAAGGTTTTCGACAAGTTCAAGGAGCTGACTACAATGAGACCTTCTCACCCGTAGCGATGCTTAAGTCTGTCCGAATCATGTTAGCAATTGCCGCATTTTTTGATTATGAAATTTGGCAAATGGATGTCAAAACTGCATTTCTTAATGGATATCTTAAAGAAGAGTTGTATATGATGCAACCAGAAGGTTTTGTCGATTCAAAAGGTGCTAACAAAGTGTGCAAGCTCCAGCGATCCATTTATGGACTGGTGCAAGCCTCTCGGAGTTGGAATATACGCTTTGATAGTGTGATCAAAGCATATGGTTTTATACAGACTTTTGGAGAAGCCTGTATTTACAAGGAAGTGAGTGGAAGCTTTGTAGCATTTCTGATATTATATGTGGATGACATATTGTTGATCGGAAATAGTATAGAATTTCTGGATAGCATAAAAGGATACTTGAATAAGAATTCTTCACTAAAATACCTCGGTGAAGCTGCTTATATATTAGGCATCAAGATCTATAGAGATAGATCAAGACGCTTAATTGGACTTTCACAAAGCACATACCTTGATAAAGTTTTGAAGAAGTTCAAAATGGATCAGTCAAAGAAAGGGTTCTTGCCTGTGTTACAAGGTGTGAAGTTGAGTCAGACTCAATGCCCGACCACTGCAGAAGATAGAGAGAAAATGAAAGTCATTCCCTATGCCTTAGCCATAGGTTCTATCATGTATGCAGCTGTGTACCAGACCTGATGTGTGCCTTGCTATTAGTTTAGCAGGGAGGTACCAAAGTAATCCAGGAGTGGATCACTGGACAGCGGTCAAGAACATCCTGAAATACCTAAAAAGGACTAAGGATATGTTTCTCGTTTATGGAGGTGACAAAGAGGTCGTCGTAAATGGTCACGTCGATGCAAGCTTTGACACTGATCCAGATGACTCTAAGTCACAAACCGGATACATATTTATATTGAATGTGGAGCTGTCAGTTGGTGCAGTTCCAAGCAAAGAGTCGTGGCGGGATCTACGTGTGAAGCGGAGTACATAGCTGCTTCAGAAGTAGCAAATGAAGGAGTCTGGATGAAGGAGTTCATATCCGATCTAGGTGTAATACGTAGTGAATCGGGTCCAATGAAAATATTTTGTGACAATACTGGAGCAATAGCCTTGGCGAAGGAATCAAGATTTCACAAGAGAACCGAACACATCAAGAGACGCTTCAATTCCATCCGCGATCAAGTCAAGGAGGGAGACATAGAGATTTGCAAAATACATACGGATCTGAATGTTGCAGACCCGTTGAGTAAGCCTCTTCCACAAGCAAAACATGATCAGCACCAAGACTCCATGGGTGTTAGAATCATTACTATGTAATCTAGATTACTGACTCTAGTGCAAGTGGGAGACTGAAGGAAATATGTCCTAGAGGCAATAATAAAGTTGTTATTTATATTTCGTTATAACATGATAAATGTTTATTATTCATGCTATAATTGTATTAACCGGAAACTTAGTACATGTGTGAATACATAGACAAACAGAGTGTCCCTAGTATGCCTCTACTTGACTAGCTCGTTAATCAAAGATGGTTAAGTTTCCTGACCATAGACATGTGTTGTCATTTGATGAACGAGATCACATCATTAGAGAATGATGTGATGGACAAGACCCATCCGTTAGCTTAGCATTATGATTGTTTAGTTTTATTGCTATTGCTTTCTTCATGACTTATACATGTTTCTCTGACTATGAGATTATGCAACTCCCGAATACCGGGGGAACACCTTGTGTGCTATCAAACATCACAACATAACTGGGTGATTATAAAGATGCTCCACAGGTGTCTCCGAAGGTGTTTGTTGAGTTGGCATAGATCGAAATTAGGATTTGTCACTCCGAGTATCGGAGAGGTATCTCCGTGCCCTCTCGGTAATGTACATCACTATAAGCCTTGCAAGCAATGTGACTAATGAGTTAGTTACGGAATGATGCATTACAGAACGAGTAAAGAGACTTGCCGGTAACGAGATTGAACTAGGTATGATGATACCGACGATTGAATCTCGGGCAAGTAACATACCAATGACAAAGAGAACAACATATGTTGTTATGCGGTTTAACCGATAAAGATCTTCGTAGAATATGTAGGAGCCAATATGAGCATCCAGGTTCCGCTATTGGTTATTGACCGGAGATGTGTCTCGGCCATGTATGCATAGTTCTCGAACCCGTAGGGTCCGCACCCTTAACGTTCGATGACGATTTGTATTATGAGTTATGTGATTTGATGACCGAAGTTTGTTCGGAGTCCCGAGTGAGATCACGGACATGACGAGGAGTCTCGAAATGGTCGAGAGGTAAAGATTCATATATTGGAAGGTTGCATTCGGACATCGGAATGGTTCCGAGTGATTCGGGCATTTTTCCGGAGTACCGGGAGGTTACCGGAACCCCCCGGGAGAAGTATTGGGCCTATTGGGCCTTATTGGAGGAGAGGAGAGAGGCCACGTGAGAGGGGCGCCCCCCCTTGCCCAAACCGAATTGGAGTAGGGGAGGGGGCCATCCCCCCTCTTTCCTTCTCCCTCTCTCTCCCTTCCCCTTTTCCCTCTCCGGTGGAAGGAAGGAGGGGGGGGGTCGAATCCTACTTGGACTAGGAGTCCAAGTAGGACTCCCCCCTTGGCGCCCCCCTCTAGGGCCGGCCTCCTCCTCCCCCTCCTTTATATATGTGGGGAGGGGGCACCCAAAGGCACAACAGACAATCTCTTAGCCATGTGCGGTGCCCCCCTCCACAGTTACACACCTCGGTCATATCGTCATAGTGCTTAGGTAAAGCCCTGCGCCGGTAACTTATCATCACCGTCGCCACGCCGTCATGTTGACGGAACTCTCCGTCAGCCTCAACTGGATCAAGAGCTCGAGGGACGTCATCATGCTGAACATGTGCTGAACACGGAGGTGCCGTACATTCGGTACTTGGATCGGTTGGATCGTGAAGACGTTCGACTACATCAACCGCGTTACTAAACGCTTCCGCTTTCGGTCTACGAGGGTACGTGGACACACTCTCCCCGCTCGTTGCTATGCTTCTCCTAGATAGATCTTGCGTGTTCGTAGGATTTTTTTTGAAATACCACGTTCCCCAACACATACCTATTTCAATCTTGTTACCGGCAAGTCTCTTTACTGGTTCCGTAATGCATCATCCCGTAACTAACTCATTAGTCACATTGCTTGCAAGGCTTATAGTGATGTGCATTACCGAGAGGGCCCAGAGATACCTCTCCGATACTCGGAGTGACAAATCCTAATCTTGATCTATGCCAACCCAACAAACACCTTCGGGGACACCTGTAGAGCATCTTTATAATCACCCAGTTACGCTGTGACGTTTGATAGCACACAAGGTGTTCCTCTGGTATTCGGGAGTTGCATAATCTCATAGTCAGAGGAATATGTGTAAGTCGTGAAGAAAGCAATATCAATAAAACTTAACGATCATTATGCTAAGCTAACGGATGGGTCTTGTCCATCACATCATTCTCTTAATGATGTGATCCCATTTATCAAATGACGACACATGTCCATGGTCAGGAAACTTAACCATCTTTGATGAATGAGCTAGTCAAGTAGAGGCATACTAGGGACACTCTGTTTTGTCTATGTATTCACACATTGAAAGAACATGCGGTGCCCCCATGTTTGGTTTTGGTAATTGATGACAATCTCTATGGACTAATGGTTGCCTTGAGTTATATTTGAAGAGTTTGTCCATAGGCATTTCTTGAAGTTCATGTGTTGGTTTCAAGGAGTTTATGTGGTGACCAAGGTGTTATTAAGGAATTATCCAAAGATTGGTCATGTGAGAGTTGAGCTTATTGCAAGCATATCTTGGAGAAAAAGATTGTGTGATCATTCATGTATATCTTCAAGACATCATCCAAATGAAGAGAGTTGAAAAGAGTCATGGTTGATCAAGACTAAGTCAAGAGTGAATCAACTTGATCAACTCACAAAGCGTAGAAGATGTACCGAGAGGGATCAAGCGATCCCATGGTGTGGTAAGCATTGTCAATTACACTTTTGTGTACTAACCCATGATCTTCGTGAGAGTTCTTTGTGGGGTTAGGTTGCGGTGTGCAAGTTCAAGTGAAGCATCATGAAGAGATCAAATGCTTGAAGCTTGCCGTCCATTGTGGTGACAATGGACTTGTGAAGATGTTGCGGTGTGCAAGTTCAAGTGAAGCATCATGAAGAGATCAAATGCTTGAAGCTTGCCGTCCATTGTGGTGACAATGGACTTGTGAAGATGTGCAGAAGAGTGGCTCACCCATAGTGGAGCATGGGGGAGCAATCAACTAGTCTTCATCGAGCCAACGCAACCAAGAAAGGTGGTCCAACTTGAGGGAGTCAAGATCGTCATCATCTAGCTCAAGTGGACCATGTGCAAGGCAAAGGTTTGCTCTTGATAGGTTTTCTATTTTACCGGTCTCATGATGGTAGTTGGGAGACCGGGTTATAGGATCGATTGCCGTACTATCAAGGGGGGCTCTCGATGAGTAGCTTGATCGTATCGTTCATAGAGAGCTCAAACCATTGCATCCTTGCATCATCTTTATTGGTTCTTGTTTGGTTCTTCTCTTTGTGAGTTTTGGAGCTTATGGTCATCTTGATGACAAGCTCGAGTTCATCAAAAACGGAGTTCACTCGCATCTTCTATGATGTTTTCGATGTTGGAGGTTATGCCGGTTCTTCTCGGTTGGAGGTTTCACTCCTCTATTTGTTGGCATACCTCCCCTGTTTTGATGCTACTCGTCTTCCTCTATCCAACAAGCTTGAGTTTGCTCAATTCGGAGCTCATATGCAGAAGTTATGGAAGTTTTGGTTTCCTAGCGGTAGTACCGCGGGCTGGAGCGGTAGTACCGCTTGGGTGCTACAAGCGGTAGTACCGCTCTAGAGCGGTAGTACCGCTCCTGAGCGGTAGTACCGCTGGTAGCCCCCAGCCGTAGTACCGCTGCGGTCTCGTGCTAGTACCGCCTTGATTCGAGGGGTCTTTTTTGTGTCGGGTTTTACAGTACTGGCCACGGCAGTGGGGGCCGTTGTACCGCTCGTATGCGGTAGTACCGCCCTGCCACCGCGGTAGTACCGCTCTGGGCCCAACGGCAGTACCACGAGGGGGAGCGGTAGTACCGCTTATAGGGGCAAGCGGTAGTACCGCTGGCCAAGCGGTAGTACCGCTCTCTGCGGGGCTGAAGTGGGGGTAACGGTTGGATTGTTCCCCCCACTATATAAGGGGGTCTTCTTCCCCATTCTACATTATCTCTTGAGCTCGTGTTCTTCCTCCATTGTTGACCTTCTTCGAGCTTGCTAACTCTCAATCCCTCCATGGATTCTTGCTAGTTTTTGAGGGAAAAGAGAGAGGAGATCTAGATCCACATTTCCACCAATCACTTTCTCCTCTATGTGAGGGTAACCCATTGGATCTAGATCTTGGAGTTCTTGGTGTTCTCCTTCTTGTTCTTCCTCTCATTTTCCTCCCTAACATTAGTTGCTTCGGTGGGATTTGAGAGAGAAGGACTTGGGCACTCCGTGTGCCCTTGCCATTGCATTTGGTGCATCGCTTTGAGTTCTCCACGGTGATACGTGGAAGTTACAAGTTGAGAAGCTTATTACTCTTGGGTGCTTGGTGCCCTTGAGCTTGTTCCTCTTGGGTGCTTGGGCGCCCCAGACGGTTGGTGGTGTTCGGAGCTCAATCATTGTGGTGTAAAGCTCCGGGCAAGCGTCGGGGTCTCCAATTAGGTTGTGGAGATCGCCCCGAGCAATTTGACGGGTTCCGGTGACCGCCCCCAAGGGTTGCCAAAGTGTACGGGTTCGGTGACCGCCCCCAAGGGTTGCCATTTGTACGGGTTCGGTGACCGCCCTCAAGGGTCCCTTAGTGGAATCACGGCATCTTGCATTGTGCGAGGGCGTGAGGAGATTACGGTGGCCCTAGTGGCTTCTTGGGGAGCATTGTGCCTCCACACCGCTCCAAACGGAGATTAGCATCCGCAAGGGTGTGAACTTCGGGATACATCGTCGTCTCCGCATGTCTCGGTTATCTCTTACCCGAACCTTTTACTTATGCACTTTACTTTGTGATAGCCATATTGTTTCTTGTCATATATCTTGCTATCACTTAGTTGTTTATCTTGCTTAGCATAAGTTGTTGGTGCACATAGGTGAGCCTAGTTATTGTAGGTTTTGTGCTTGTCAAATTAACCGCTAGGTTTATTCCGCATTTGTTCAAGCCTAAGCCGTAATTATTTTAAAGCGCCTATTCACCCCCCTCTAGGCGACATCCACGATCTTTCACACATGTAATAAGTTTCCGGTTAATACAATTCTAGCACGAATAATAGATATTTATCATGATATAAGGAAATATAAATAACAACTTTATTATTGCCTCTAGGGTATATTTCCTTCACTCCGACATTGCAGACGGCTGGGTGGCCGACGAGCCAGCCTGATACAGGTTGGCTTGTCAGCAAGCTCTCCGGAGCTGGCGCCACTGCCACCAACATCGCCAGGATGTCCTTGCCAATCCAGGTTGGCAACGCCATCTCCCGATAGATCCACTGTGAGCGATGGCGGCAACGCGTCAGGCGGAGAAAGAAGCCATTTCCATGGAGGTTGACGTGACAGAGGAGGAATTTGACTTGGGCACTGATGACGACGTTGCCAACTTCGCTGTTGCCACCGATAGCGAGGAATGGTAGACCATGGGAGGCCGCCACCGCTTTAGTCCCATGAAGGCCACCACCACCGTCTTGCCGGGCTACAGCTGGTGACTTGCACACTTCACGGGGGCAGGCCCACGACCGTCTTTTCCCGCCTCAAAAACCAACCTTGGCACGTGCTTCTCGGAAGCAGAGGTTACTCTTCCCCTTTCACTGAAGCATATCCCTCCGGTCTCACGGCGGTCCTGTGAGCTTGATGTCGGACATGGGGAAGATAAGTCGTGTGAATGAGGCTCCCCCACGGCCGGCGATAGACTAGGTTAGAATAGCCTAGCATTGTCCACTACAATTTAGTTGAAATATGTCCGAAATGTAAATGTTTTCGTCTGGTCAGATGAAAATCGCCCGGTTTGCATGCAATTCATTCGGTTTGCTGAAATCCAGTTTGAATTATATGTTGCTACGATTGGATGGCCGGCTTCTTCATCAATGTCCACGGACTGGTCCCCCGATCCGTGGACGAGTGCGGTGTCCGGTTTAAAGGTGGGCGTTGTAGATGCCCTAATAACGCAAAGACAAAAAATAGAGGCATCTGGTGTGACATAGCACATGTCGACATGAACACGGTTCAAAAAAACATGTTCACATACGTGGCCCATAGTACAAAGCCATGGAGAAAGAAAGAAAGTAGAGTTATGTGAAAGAGATGATTACCTCAAGCTTGTGCAATAAAAAAGAAAGCAACATTTCCACGTTATTTGGATTTTTTTGACGTACATCGATAAAGAAAAACAAGGAAATGATAATGTAGCCACAACATTCAGTAGTTCACCGGCATAAAATTAGCATATAGAGCAAGCAGATTTAAGAGCATATAAAGTTAGGCTTGACAAATCCGCCCTGTTCGAGGAGGAGCGCACGGCAAGGCAACAAACGCGGTATGACCGACGCAATGCCGCTCGCCACTCCATGTTTGTCAAGTCCGACGGGGCATCAGAATGGGTCCGCAACGATCCGGACCTAGCCGCCACATGGGCCCTCAACCACCCCGTCACCACTGTGGAGACGTCTGCTCGCCGCCGCCGCCTTAACGACGAGTTCGCCAAGATCGGCGAGGAGTGGTCGCTTAGATGTCGAGGGTGCCTGGTTCTGCGGGAGGTGACCCCAATACCTCCCGCCGCTTTTAGGGGACACACGTGAGCTTGCATCATCTCCCTGCTCGCGTGAGCTCGACGCAGCGTTACCCTTTACCTGCATCACTCGAGCCTGTCACGGCCAATTTGACCGTCCCTAGCAAGCCTGGCTGGGGTGCTCTAAGATTTGTGCTATGTATGCCAAACAGTGAACACATGCTATCAAACATGCCAATTTTGCATCACACGGTCCGAATGAACCAACCAAGCACGATAAATGCATATGATCTCTTGGGTGCCCGTGAAGACGTTAGATGTGTACCCTATATAAATAGTAAAATAAAAAAATACTAGACAAAAATAAAATAAAAACCTGAAATTTTGGTGTCTCAAACCTGATCAATCATTCTACTTATGTGCGAAGCTTGATGAAGAAATGACATCCATGGTATGCTTACCGGAGAAAATACAGTCCGATCTACGATTTGATCAAACATTTTTTTTACACAACCAACCTTTTGACTTATCTACTGAGAATATCAGAGATGCCACTACTTCATGAAACTTCACACGTGAGTATAACAAATAAGTAAACACAATACAGACGCAAGCGCTCATATATACGCACATACACTCATCCCTATGAATGCACATTCTATCCCTGTGAGCACCTTCGAGAAACTGAGTCAGCATATCATATTGAGATTTTACGAAGTGGCGCCATGTAGTCGACGGAAACGTCTCCTCCATCTGAACACGCATTATCAGAAATTCTGAAATAAATCCAAGATAAACGCAAGCAGCAGGACTTAAACCCTGGTGGGCTGGGATACAACTGTCTTCCTAACCATCCAACCACAGTTTGGTTCACACATGAATATAATTGGTTGACCAGGTCTGACACCCCAATTTTTTTTCTGATTTTTTTAATTTTACTATTCTTGTAAGGTTCACGGTTGGAACCTGCCCGAACGGAAACCTTATCCAGACCCGCACTTCGTCGTCTCCCTCAACATTGCAAAACCTCGCCGCCTCCCACGCCACCTCCACCTCTTCTCATGAGCGAGAGCCGGCCGGAAGGAAGGGTGATAAGTCTTGCTGGTAAGTGTTTTGTTCTCTCGATCTCCCCATCCATCCTCTCCGATTTACCCTGATCACTAACCCTAACCCTAACCACCGCCTAGCGCCTTGCTCTTCTCTACGGCTGTTTAACAGCAAGTGTTTGATGGTAAATTAGTTTATTCCTGCCTGTCAATTTCCTTATACATTGTGCTCTTCACACACGCTTTTGCCAATCAACATGTAAATTGATTAATTTGCCATCCTGCCACTGTCATCACCCTGCACTTGTACTAATGTTTGCTAATCTAAACTGCTGTTGCTGTTCTTGTACTATCTCCGCTTCGATTTCAGTGTTTATAATTTGTTCGGTTTCTTTCTTGTGCACTTTTACTTTGTTTAGCTTAGCCTACAACCATGATACCTTCATTTGGCTTCTCGGTGGTCCTAATTTATTTGTAAAATAAATAAAACAAAAAAAATGCACTATATGCTTCTCGTTGGTCCTTATTTATTTGTTTAATTAAAAATAATAATATATGCATCTCTCAAATCAGCTGAAACAAAACAAAAACAGACAAATACTCTACTTGTTGGCTATTAAGTAGCTTATCAATGTTACTTTATCGGTGTGGTGCCTCGTTTACATCTTATCTTGATAATCATAATTTGCCAAAATTAAACGCTCTTTTGAACAATCCTTTACTGTTCTTGTGTGCATCTCAATGCGAAAGTCCGACTAAGTTATTTCAAACGGACCTATCAATGATAACCATAACTTGTGAAAACAGCTCTTTTGAATAATCCGTGACTATCCTTATGTGTGTCTCGATGCAGAAGTCTTACTAAGCTATGTCAAACTATCCTATTGGCTCTTAATTAGAAGTTAGAACTATTGATGTATAATAACATTACTTTTTTTGTGTGTGTCTATCTTTTTTTTCTTTCCCAAACTGACAAGTTCCACTTGTCTGATGTTTTGCCAGGATAATTGATACAGCCATGGATCTCAGACAAGTGGAACTTGTCAGGATATAATGTTCTTGGTTGTGCTTCAGCCAACTTTGAAATGAGGATGTGAGAAATCATATAAAGGGCGCAGTTTGTGAAATACTAGCAAAATCCGAAGATCTGGAGATCCAACAGGCAATATTCGAATGCCTTGCTAAAATTGCATCCACATATTATATGCTGTTACAACCTTATTTGAGAACCATACTTAGTCTGACAGAATCAATTGCACCCCAATGTATGGTGTTCTGGTGCACTGTTTGTAAGGAAGTGATTAAACTCCGAGAAGAACAACACATTGGCGCTGTCGATGCTAACTCTAAATATTGTTGCTTTATTTATGAGGCCCTCGAGTTACATGTTCCAGTGCTGCTAAAGCATCTGTTCAAGCGAGAGAAAGATCAGGAAGGACTAGTTCGAATGCTGCTACAACATCTGTTCAATCAAGAGGAAGATCAAGACGGACTAGTTCCAATGCCACTAGAGCATCTGCTCATGCAAGAGGAAGATCAAGGAGATGATGTCATGCAAGAGGAAGATCAAGGAGATGATGTCATGCAAGAGGAAGATCAAGAAGGAGATGATTGTCTTCTGAACATTGACATCGACTGTGTGACTCTTCTAGGCCTCATTGCTAGAACTATCAGGGATGCAATTGTCCCCCTTGTGATGCAATGTATTGAGGGTAACATTAAAGAGCCAGATTGGCATAGTCGCATGGCCGCTGTTTCTGCAATTGGTTTTATCCTTGAAGGCCCTTCTGTTAAGGGACTCGCTCCACTGCTTGATTTGTTGCTCGACAAGATGGAAGATCCAAACAGCAAGGTAAAAGGAACCACTGCATGGATTCTTGGCCGGATGTTTAAGCTTCTGCATTTTCCGGCAAGTGCAAATGGAATTATAACGAAAGCAAACCTTCCTCGCATCATGGATGTGTTGGTACACTGTAGTAAAGATATTCCAATTGTGTCCGAAAAAGTATGCGGAGCTATATATTTTCTTGCCCGAGGTTACGAAGATGCAGAGTCAATGCCATCTGAGCTTTCATTGTCTCTTGATCGTGTTATTGATGCTCTCCTTTCTGCTTCACAACCTTCTGATGAGACCCCTTTCAGGCTTGGAGCGTCTGCCTATGAAGCATTGTGTGCAGTTGTGAGAGTCAGCAATTTAGAACAACCTGTTGTTTGGAGCGCTATAGGAGATTTAATGCATCGTATCATGAAAAGATTGGATATGACGCTTGATCGCCAAGCACTTACTTTGGGTCATAAGTTGAAGAAAAACAATCTTCAGATTGTGCTGTGTGGTGTACTGCAGGTCATCGTCCAGAAACTGGCCAATTCAGCTACAGTGAAGATAGTTACGAACGCTGCTCATCATTTGTTGTTTTCTTTTTGCCGTGTCTTGGTTTGTGACAGTTCTACCGCACAGAGTGAAGCAATGTCTTGGTTTGCCATTGCTGCTCTTGCTAATGCCACCGGTCCAGGGTTTGGGAAACATATGCCTATACTCATGCAGGTACTTGATGCTCACCCACTCTCCCCCATCTCTGTAGGAGTGATCGGCGATATCTGCCTTGCCTTGGAAGGTAAAATATTGCCACACTGTGATAAAATTATGCAAGTTCTGTACAAAGGTCTTTCTAAGTCGACTCTCAGAGCTCCAATTTTCTCATGCTTTGGAGACATTGCTCTTGCTATTAGCAATGATTTTGAGAAGTACCTGCAGTATGTTCTGGAAAAGCTTCAAGAAGCTGCTAACTCACAGGACTGGGCTGATGTTCAAGAAGAGGACAAGACTGAATATGTGAACCAGCTTAGACAGGGAATATATAAGGCATACTCTGGCATACTACGGGGTATAAAGGACCCAAGAATTGGGTTTAAGGTAGCAACCCATCTATTTAAATTCATGGAAGCTGTCTGGGTAGACCGGAGCAGGTGCACATATTTTTCTTTGCCTTGTCGTATTTTATTATATGGATGACCGTTCCTTTTCCATAGCACCACCAAGATGTAAAAAATTTCATCATTTTCATTGCCTTGCACTTCTTTCTTAGTATATGGGTGACTGTTCTTGTTCCTTACCATTGTGTGTATCTACTTTCAGGGATAAAAGTGTGATGCATGCTGCTGTTGCTGTTTTGACCGATTTTGATTTGACAATTGGGTCATGGACAGAAGAAATGACTAAGGAATTGCATAACTAACTATTATGATTTCATCTGAAGCAGATGCATATCCGGAACTCTGCTCCAAAATGTACTCGTTATGCTGATTTCTCTAATGGAAATCGGAGGGGAAATCCTCTTTTGCTCAAAAGAAAATCTGAAGCAGATGCACCGCTTGCTATTATATGTCAACTTTGCTGTAGGTAGTTGAATTTTGATTTAACTCGTCTTCTTTTCCCTTTCTTACTAAAGCATGGATATAGTTAGAACTGACCAGTAGAATACTTGAGGTAAAGCGCAAAAAAGGCACTCACTTTTTTCTGGAATTATTTTAGGCCTTCCGATGACGTGCGTTCAGCGGGAGGAGATGTCCCTGTCGACTACGATGGAGTCTGGCGATTTTGTCAATCTAAGATGATGTGCTGGCTCAGTCTCTCGGTGGTGCTCATAAGGATATGGGTGTGTGTGTGCGTGCGTTCATAAGGGTGAGTATATGTGTATGTACGAGTATCTGTGTAAAAAAACATAATCTTTGTTCTTGATTTTTGAAAATCCATCTCTGCACCCGAGCTCATCTGCACTCGAGCTGACGAAAAAAATCAAAACAAATACTAGAAAAATTCAAAAAATTCCAATTTTTTTCGTGTGGTAGAAAATTTGTTGCGTGAGACCTGCTCCAAATTTCAAGTCATTTGGATATATGAGCAGCTCTCGGCAAAAAAGACAAATTGGGGGTCTGTAAAAATGTTTACTGTTCATGTACTTTTTGACCCGATTTGTCTTTTTTGCTGAGAGTTGCTCAGATGTCCAAATGGCTTGGAATTTGGAGCGGGTCTCACGCATCAAATTTTCTACCACACAAAAGTTTTTTGGATTTTTTTGAATTTTTTACGAATTTTTTTCCTAACCGGGTGCAAATGAGCCTGGGCACCGAAACGCCCTACTCCTTGATTTTTGGTTACAAAGAAAAAGAAATTAATAAGAGGAATCGATCATAATTGAAGTTGGAATTAATAGCAACTGAGCCATGCTCAGCTGATTAGTTTCCTTGCATTTATTACAGGCTTATCTATGACAGATGACGTTCCTGCTGACTATGAGGCAGAAGTTGAATCAGACTACCCACAGTGGGAGTAACATAGGTAGTAATATCACACATATCTAGATAAAATAGATGATGTGGCAAACAATAAATGAAGAAAGAGAGACATGTGGTAACATAGCTAGTTACTACTAATATGAGTAACATCACACATATCAAGGCAAGATGAGTCTATAGTGTAATAAATGAAGTGTTACATGTTACCACACATATGTTACTCCCCACTATAGAGGTAGTAACATAGAGTAGTAACATGGGCATGTTACTACTCTATATTACGCTTCTAAAAAGCACTATTTGGCTTGGCCGAATTGGAGGAATCAAAGATCCTTACTTGAGGAACTTAACTGGCACTCTACTGATTGGAATTTACCGACTTCAGAAACCAGACAAGGTGCAAAAGGAATGCACCCGAATAAATCAATGAATGAAGCTCAGGCCACGAATTCTGGAATCTAAGAGCGGGTGGTGAAGTTGGGCACTCTCGAAACCTCACTACTTACGATGTTTTTCGTTCTATTGAAATGCTGCGTCGAGGCATTAGTTTTCGACTATGAACGAGTCAATCAGCTAGATCTACTTGCGGCAAACGGCACCTTCCTTTCCCAGCCAATGGTACGTAAGGCAATCCTTCGAAGTGCCCACCACCAGGGTTGCCTGCAGTGAAATTGCAAGAATCACTTTATACGCTATTTCGAAATCGAATGAATTGAGCAACATTAGTTTCCATTGGAAAAGGGCTATCCATTGTGGCTAGTCTCAGAGTGCTAACTGTTTTCAGGGTGTCAGGCCTATCCGGGCATTGCTAGGCAGGCTACTGATGGTATGCTTCGCCGTCCGATCGAAATCGTGAAGGTCCTCCAATCTAGTGGTCAGATCCACGTGAGATTTGCTCCTTCTGCTTCGTGACTGTTTCATGGTTATACCGAGTTGAAGGAAAAATGGCAGAGCTGACCCACAAAATTGACTACTTCAAGGCCGTTGATAGGAAGCATGGAGGTTTTTTTTTCGAGGTAAAGTGATTGCATCACTCAGTCAAGTACTTGTTCTGAGTAAGCTTGCACTGTTTGACCTAAGAGCATCTACAACTGAACCCTGAATATCCGTCCCAAATGTCCGGGTGGTCAGTCCGGACAGAAAAAAGCCACTCAACCGGCCGCCCCAATATTCAGCCCATATGTGAGGCGGACATGGGACGCCTGGACGTGTCTGCCATGTCGGATTCGGCTCATTATGGTCCACCTCGGCCCCACATATTTTCATCCATATCCGTCCTTCGGACCAAGCCCTAGCAACCCCACTTCACTACCCTCCATCCCCAAGCTCCTGTCAAGCGAACTCCAGCCTTCCTTGGCATGGCGGGCAGTGGATCAGACTCCGAGATCTCCCGGTTTGCTTGTTGCCGGGAACCAAGAAGAAGAACTACCGGGCCGGGGACGTCAAGGAGAAAGCGTCGTCTTGGTATTTTCATCCCTATCCGTCCTCTGGACCAAACTCTAGCCACCCCACTTCACTTCCCTCTGTCCCCAAGCTCCTGTCCAATGAACTCCGGCCTTCTTTGGCATGGCGAACAGTGGATCCGACTCCGAGATCTCTCGGTTTACTTGTTGCCGGGAACGACACGAAGGAGCGTTGCTAGGGGACGCCGAGGAGAAGCGTCGCCGTGGTCGGAGACGACGAGAAAACGTAAAATATGTTTACTAGAATCTCACCGAAGGCGGTGGTTGGAGGGAGGCGAGGCTGTCGGAAGGCCCCACATGAGGCGGCAACAGTGGCCACGGCCCACGGCCCACGCGCGGCACTGTTCATTCTCATTTTTACCGAGAAGTGACTTTCCTAGAGAAAAATAGGCTTGGAGGTTGAGTTTTAAGGAATCAAAATCCATATTTTTAAGAAACTAAACATTTGAGGGATCTGTTAGATACTTTTTTTTGCGGGTAGGATCTGTTAGATACTAGTAGCACTTAATCCCTCAAAAGATAATCTCTCACTTAAGTTAAGCTACCGAGGGCTCTGATTGAAATACTCTCAGCAATGTATTCATACTTTCTGCAGGTGACTAGTTAATTAAGCGAAAAAAATATAATTGCAACTCGCCAAATCTCAAAGGGCACTCGGTCAAGAACAAAGAGATGACTTTTTTACATACAAACAGAGGAAGATTCGCCGCGTGGCGGTGTCAATTCTCTAACCACCCCTAGAATAATGCAAGTGCCTTGCGGCTGGCGGCCACACCGGCCGTCGTGACCCCGTCCACATGACGAAACACTTGCACCAAGCCACCAACTCACATCGACCAACCACCGGGTCGATTAGTCAACGTACGCGCTGCAGATTTTCCTGATCTCCCCGTTGTCGCCGGTGAGCACCTCCATCCTGCCCATGTTGATCATGGCGGCGGCGTAGTCATGGAAGTACTCCTCCGTCGACTCGGCGGCCGCCATCCTCGCCACGTAGTCCCTCGTCAACTTGTCGTCGAGCAGCGCCTGGTCGGAGACGAAGAGAGTCCTGTTGCTGAGCACGTCCCGGTAGTAGCTGAGGTCGAACTCGTAGGGGCTCTTGGGGTCCATGTCCACGCGCGTCTCGTCTTTCTCGTTGCCTGGCTCGCACCTCTCCCGCAGCTCCGGTGCGTACGCCTTGTCCAGCGTCGGGTCCTGCACCCCTTTGCCGCTGTTGTTGTAGAGCCGGTCCGGCGCGAACGCGTTGCACTGCGCCCTCCCGATCGTGTGGCTCCCCGACAGCACGACAAGGTCCTTCCACGACAGGTTCTTCACGCTGAAGTAGGTCTTGAGGTCCACAATGTTGGCGTTCGGCGGCGCCAGGTCGTTCTCGGCGTCGACGCACGACGACACCTTGCCGTCCCGGCGTCCGGTCTCCACCGGGAACCGTGGCCCGTTGGTCTGGAACAAGGAGGCGGTTTGGTCAGGTAACAAGAAAGCTTGAGAAAATCCATGGAGCCGATGAAGGGGGGGGATTATCGATCTGCTTGAATTACCAGGTACACGGCATCCCGCGCGGCCATGATGATGATGTCTGCGCAGGAGACGGTGAGCGGGCACTCGTCCTCCAGCTTGGCCTTGATCCTCTCGACCTCGTGGAAGCCGCGGAGGCTGTAGCTCATGGGCTTGGCGTCCCTCTCCCCCTTCTTGCTCCTCGATTTCAGCATGATCGACCCGTCGCACCCCTGCAAACCACGCATCCAGTTCAGGTTAAGCAAAACATATCCAGACGGCTCGTGCACGCGACGCGGCACGGCAAAAGAGCAGCGCAACACGCACCCTGACGAAGCAGTCGTGGAAGAGAAGCCGCAGCAGCGCCGGGCCGAGGGTCCTGTCCTCGTGGACGATGTCCCGCATCTCCTCGAGCACCAGCTCCTCGGCTTTCGGGCACGTCTTGTCGTAGAACCCGATGGCGAGCCCGGCGCCGGCGGGATCCGCGGCGCCCGGCATCGGCATGGCGCTCGCGACGGCCGCGAGGATCAGCAGCCTGAGGAGCACGTCCAATGCCATCCGGCCGGACCGGAGGAACAGAGCCGAATCGAGTTGTCGACGAGGTTGCTTGGTCGTGACGAGGGGAAGCAGAAGCTCAAGAAGCGTTGAAACTATCTCGGCTTCGGGTCAGCCGGGAACTCGCGGAAGGGGAAGGAGATTAAATTTGCTGGCCGGCGTCGACCGCCCGCGCATGAAAACCCCGGAATGGCGAGAATAAAGAAAGAGTTGGAGAGGCACGGGTGGGTTGGCGATCGCTGTCGAGAAGCTCGGAATTCGCAAGTTAGTTAAAAACTGAGGCGGACAATGGCTGGCTAGCTGGGAATGGGAATGGGGTGTTGGAGGCTACGCGCAAAGGCGGAGCAGAACGGAACAAAAATTCCCCCATTTCACGCGGCACATGAGATGAGACTGGACCAGGGGGCGCGAGTGCGCCGAGCAGATTGGTTCCGCGTCTGGACTGGACGGCGGTCGTGGATGCGGGCTTTTGCACTTGTCAACGCACGCCGTTCACACGCCTCGGCCGACTGCGAGATAGCTTTTCTGCACATCCATGAACAGTTGAACATGGCAGTGCATATATGAAGGCAATATTAACGAACCGATCGATGCATTTGTAGAGGTATGCGAGCATCTAATGGAAAATGAGCTGACCAAATGAACAAACAAATATTCAGGCGCATGCATTTTAACTGGTCTCTGGTGGATGTGCTGACCAGGGGTAGTGGACAGGCTGTGCAGGCATACAGTTCTTCGTGGTGAGCTACTCCACCTGCCGGTTATCGCCGTTTACGCAAACTAGGACTTGTCAAGGTCAAAGTACAGTACTGTTTTTAACAGAACCCAGTTCTAAAATCTGACGGCCACCATACTTGATTTGTTCCTTACTTTATTTGTATGCTGGAGGGAAATGTCCTTGGTTGAATCGAGTTACAATTTAGTTTAGCAATCAAGAAGAGGCTACCTATTTATTATGTTACACGGAATAGGTATAAGATTTTGTGACTTTTTTGTTCTACAATTATAATTTAACTGAGGCACCTATTTGGGGGAACTGGGGACTGTACTTACCAGAATTAACAATTCATTCGGCCACGATCCGCTACCTCCTATAAATCGGGCGCTAGGGATATGCATCTCTGATTCAAGAGTTGGAGGTCGGTGTTCATGAATCAATTGTTTCCTATCCGATAACACTAGTGCAGGTACGTGAGAATAGTGCCACAATAGATCCAAGATCAATGGGATCAACCAAAACCGTTTGCCAAGGGTGCAAGTAAAAATGTGAGAGACGTGGAGAGATGATGAGTGCTGTAGGCTTAGGCCACAAGGGCTCGCCTTATCGATCGTTACTGATGTCACTACCGGTAGGTGTCGGGCACTTCTGGTGGAATCTCAAGGGGGCTAGATATATGATGAGGTAGATGTTGGGTCTCGTGAGGCTCCCGTACTTGAGGGAGAGGCAGTCCACGACCAACGCTCCCCCACCCGCCCCACCGTATGCTGATTCAAAACATGCGGGCGCGAGACTGGTCACGCTGCTCAAGCTCATCGTCGCGGAGTCACTTGTTGCGCCGTAGGGGCGGTGTGGTGGTGTCATCTCCATGAAAGCGGGTTGTGTCTTTCAGTTCGATCACTGTTAGGGGTAATTTTGAATGTACTTCTCCCATTCCCTCATGCCTTACTTTTGATGCAACTTTTGCTCAGGCGCTCGAATGCCGGGTGGTCACCATGCCAGATGCATATGAGCTCAAGGAGAGTGGAATGGAGGTTTAGAAGAAATTTTGAATGGGCTCGGTTTGGGTAGCCTAGGCTCGTGTAAGACAACTACTTTGACTTGACCCGTTCCACAAGGCAAACCATGGACCTTGTCGACAATACACAAACTCTTGCGCCACATCTGGGTTCAGGGCCTAAGGTAAGGATGTGGTGAGGGGTGGTGTGGTGGCAGCAGATGATGTGAATGAGAGTTCTTACTATGTAGGGTGGTCATGATTACTGGCAAGCTGAGAGATGGGTGGGTGGTGGCTTTGTTGGGGATGGAGTAGCAAGATCTGGAGTATATAGATGGTAGCGGTGGCACGCTAGACGTTTGTGGCTTCAGCCAATACCAGAATCCTATGCAGTTCTAGGGTGTGCCACAATTGCAAGGTGAACATCAATTCCAAAACAAGGGTCAATTCAAGTCCTAGAGTTCTCCCGATATGTTTGGCTCACTCGATCCGATGTTGTGCGGAGCAACTCCAGCCAACAAACCAGCAAGGAGGGCGGATCATCCCCTTTGAGCCAAGATATCAATTCCAAAGGCAGGGAAATGGAGGCACTGCTCAAAGAAGTGGGGTGACTTCTGGAGGACGGTAGATGGCAATCAACTTTCATTCTTTGGTAGTGTGCATGCACAACAAAAATCATCTTAGGGTGAGGACATGAGTATAGATAACAAGTTGTAAGGTGCATGCCAAGAAATGCTAGACGTTTTAGATGTACTTTGCCTGGTCGCGTAGTGGGAGACTACAAAACAATGTTGCTCTGCATTAACTGTGGCAAAAAGGACTGCCACATCTCTGAGCGATGTGGTGTGATTAACAAACCTACTCATGTGATGAAATTGGTAGGTTGCGCAAAAGGTCTACATATGTTACTTGCTCAAATTGGGAGAAAACCTAAGCGTGATAAGTTGGTTGAAGCTATAAGTCTAGTTCAAGTGATTGAGGGCAGTGTCTATTTGAAGATTTAGCAGATGCTCTGGAAGTCCAATTCCTTTGGGTTAATCCCTTGAAAGTCTAAGAGTATTGTTAGTGCATCTAGTGCCCCTTAGTGATTTTGGTGTATTGAAGACTTATTGGTTAAGGGACTAATGAGTTTGTGAGTGTACACAGGTCTATAAGTCTATGAGGAGTTTGATATTTACGATGAAAGTCGACCCCTAAAAATGAATGTCTTCAGCTGAAGACTTTGATTTTCTTGAAGACTTTGAAAGTGAGGAAATTGGTGTGACCTTGAAGACTTCGATATTCATGCGAGGATTATGAAGCATGAATACTTTTGTTTTTGTAGTTTCATTTTCTCTTTCTTGAGTCATAGGAAACACCGTACTGTTAAAGGGGGTCGAGGTAAAACTAAGGAAAAGTTTCCAAGTGATGCTCATCTCAAAATCCTACACCTACCCAAACCTTTCGAGTGAAGCCATTGGAAATCTCATATAGCTCAGTCAATTTCTTCAGTGGTAGAGACGAAGATCTTCTGGTCTCTGAGGAATTTGTTCTGACTGAGGAGTTAGGAATTCGCCAGTGCGGATTGCCTACAAGTGAGGAACATGATAACCCTGGAGAATTTGATACTCAAATATCCGACCGTTGCTGTGATATGCGCCAGCTGTCCTAAAATATCTATCCACCCAACGGTCATATCATTGAAGGGCATTTATGTCTTATCATGCTGGGCTGCTCCCTAGGCTATAAATAGCCGCCCCCTACAACCACTAGTTGGTTGGCTGCTTCGAGAGAAAGTGACACTTGTCATTGAGAGCATCCCATCCTCCGAGGACTTTGAGCGAAAATCACCAAGTGAGTAAAACCCAAACCCAAACACCTTCAAACCCAAGTGATTGAGCATCACTGAAGAGATCGTTCCTGTGTGGAACTGACGCTTGTTACCTTTGAGGACTGTGCATCCTCCAGACGGTTAGACGTCATGGTCTAGAGCATCCAAGAGGAAATTGTGGATCGCCGAGTGACCGAGTTTGTGAAGGTTTGGAAGTCACCTGAAGACTTCCACGAGTGATTGGGCGAGGTCTGTGTGATCTTAGCTCAAGGAGAATACGGTGAGGACTGTGTGTCCGGGACTGTGTGCCCTCAGGTTTAAATACCTAGCCGCTCCAACCAGACGTACAACTGTCACAATAGTTGGAACTGGTCTACCAAATCATCGTCTTCACCAAGCCACTGGTTCTATTTCCTCAACCCTTTCATTTCCTCGTTCATGTGTTGATGAAATTGATCGTTACTGTTTGAAGACTTTGACTGAAGACTTTCTCAATTTCTTCAATCCTAATTCTTCAGTCACTTTGTCTTCAGCTTGCTTATCCTGTTAATTTACACACTACTTGTACTCTGTGCTTGTTTTCATTTCATCATGATGAACCTATTTCTACTCTGTTACGCTTGCATCTGAGTACTTATTCCGCTGCTTGTTGTTCGTGACTTAGGAAATTCCTCACCTTGAATTTCCTCAGTGATGAATTTGTAAAAGTCGCCTATTCACCGCCCTCTCTAGTCGATATAACGCACTTTCAATTGGTATCAGAGCAAGGTACTCCCTTGTTGTGTGTGATTTTGGTTTAACCGCCTAGAGTTTTAGTTATGTCGATTGCAGGCATGATCAAGGTCTCGGCTGGGTGTCCTACCTTCGATGGGACGGACTACCCCTACTGGAAGAATAAGATGCGCATGCATCTTGAGTCAATTGACAATGATCTCTGCTACGTTGTGGAAAATGGCGTTCCCTCCATCACTCCTTCTGTGAATGCTGCTGATGTGAAGAGATTCAAGCAACTTGACTCTCAAGCAAAGAATATCATATGTGGCCATCTGAGCAAAGGGCAGTATGGCAGAGTGAGTGCTTTGGAGATAGCTAAGCTTATCTGGGATAGGCTGTCAAAGGTCAACGAATGAGTCTCAACACAACGTGACTCTTGAGTTGACGTTCTTCGCAATCTCTTCAACCGCTTCAAAAGACTCGACAATGAAAATGTTCAGCAAACCTTCGATCGCCTCACTGACATCTCAAATGAGCTTCAAGCACTTGGCGCCACTGACATCACCAACCATGAGGTGGTGAAGAAATTGCTGAGATCGCTTGATTCCTCATTTGACACTCTTACACTAATGATTCTAGAACATGGAGACTACAAGTCACTTGATCCTGCTGACATCCTCGAGAGGCTAAATACTCATGAGTTTCAACTTGCTGAGAAGAGAGATCTCTATGGACCAAGCTATGGCAGATCACGCACACTGAAGGCCAAGGCAGTCTCTGAATCTGAAGGAGAGGATTCTGGTAGTAGCCTTGGTGATCCTGAAGAACTGAGTCAGGAGCTAGCAATGCTCGTGAGGAAATTCCAGAAGTTCTCAAGGCGTGGTCGCTTTGGTAAATCCTCAAGAGGTGATGACTTGAGATCGGATTCCTCATCCCGTGATTACAAGAAGAGAACTTGCCACAAATACAAGAAACCTGGTCACTACATTACTGATTGTCCTCAGTGGGAGAAGGAATCAAAGAAGGAGAAATACAAGGATGACAATACTAATGACTCAAAGAAGGAGAAGAAATCTTCAAAGTCCTCCTCGTCAAAATTTTATCTCACAAGAAGAGCAGCTCCAAAAAGGCTCGGGCATTCATTGGCAAGGAAATGGACTCTGAAGCTGAATCTGAGGAAAATGAGGAAGAGGAGGCATCTGAGGAGTCAGACTCTGGTGTGGCGAGCCTAGCTCTCGCTACTGCTTTCGTCAGCAAGTCCATCCTCAACTCTAAGGAAAATGACTTCCCCAACACTGCTGATGACTGCGATGATGACTATGCTCCCACGAGTCAGAATCTGGTGTGGCGAGCCTAGCTCTCGCTACTACTTTCGTCAGCAAGTCCATCCTCAACTCTGAGGAAAATGACTTCCCCAACACTTCTAATGACTGCGATGATGACTACGCTCCCACCTATTGCTTCATGGCAAAAGGTGCCAAGGTACTCAAATATCCCTCCTCTGAAATAAGTGAGGATGAATCTGATGAAAATCTCAAGCCTAGTTATTCTAAACTTGCTAAGATTGCTGTGAAACAACAAAAGGCTTTTGAAAAGGTTCAAAATATGCTAGACAAAAGCGATGACATGTTGGGTGAAAAAATGGATCGAACTCAAACTCTGATTGATAATCTTCAAAGACTTCAGTCTAAGTTTGATAACCTTCAAAGTCATCATAACACTCTGTTAGCTGATCATGAAAAGCTTTCTTATGAATTTCTTCAAAGAAAGCAAGATCTTGAGAAGCTAAGGGTGAGTTATGAAGATCTTTAGAAGGAACGTGATCCATTACTTGCTCAACAGATCAGTTCCGCTCAGGATGAATTCATTCCACCATGTATGAAATGCATTGAACGTGAATCTGCTAATTCTTCACCTGAAAGTTCAAATGCTTCTATTGCTGCAAATTCTTCAACTGTCTCTGTTGTCACAAATTCCTCATCTGAGGATACCACAAGTATCACTGACAATACAGGGTTGAAGGAATTGTATGTGACAGGCATGTACAAAATCCTCAAAGGGCATCAGGCTCTTTGTGATGTGCTTAAAAAGCAGATCCTCAACAGGAACCATAGGAAAAAGGGTATTGCATTTGAGAGGAAACTCAATGCTGATGGGACCTACTGGAAACCTGAGCAGTATCCCAAAACCTCATGGGTTGCTGCAAAGGGACCTCCCGTAGATCCATCCACTTTATCTAGCTTTACATCTGAATCTTCATATTCTTCTGATGAGTCATTTGATTCCAACTATAAACTATTCAAAAATCAGAATGGTGAAGTATTTGCTAGATATGTTGGAAATAACTGCAGGAATGGCCCCCCTATGAAGAAAATTTGGGTTCCCAAAAGGTGCCTTGAAAGTCTTCAGGTGAATGTCATCATGACACCACCTATGAAGAATAGGAGCCCCAGATCAAATTCTTCATATGGACCAAAGTCTTCATATGGATCCAAGTCCTCATATGGACCAAATTCCTCACGTGGATCAAATTCCTCATATGGATCCAAATCCTCATATGAACATCATCATGCTAACACTTCTGTTTCGCAGGGAAAGCATAAGGGCTATGAATATGTGCATTATTCTTCAAATCATTATGTTCATAAGTCCTCGAAGAATTTCTCTGCTTATTCATATGCTTACTCTAACCCCTCTTCTGTGAAACGAAGTGGACTAGCTTCTATGCCACCTTTTTCTTATGGAGCTCGCAGAATGATGAACTCATTACCACCCCTCCAGATGTGGGTGGTGAAGGAAAAGAACTAATCTCTTATGCAGGGTCAAGTCTCCAGACGAACTTAAACGTCTGAAGAAATTACTGGAGACCTGAATATGCTTGAAAGGACGCAAGCTAATCATGAAGACATGAATATTCATTTCTCACGTCCTCATACTGCTAGATCTATTGTATTGATTGATGAAATTCAATCTGATGAATTTGATGTCATATTCTTCACTGATGAAGTATATGAGTTCGTAAGTTGCACTACACTGGTACACGTCGGTGCTATACAAACGGTTTTTAACCCCTTTCTGCGACGGCATTTGGGACCGTCACCAAGTGAGTGTGTGCGATAGGGTGTCCTTCCGACATGACCCAGAAACCATCGGGGATACGGATCAGTGATCCAGAGGCCTTCCAAAATGTATTCGTGTGTGATGCAGCACACACTAAATTCTTTCGCATGTGTGGTATCGGTAATTAAGCGTTTGTAATGACGGAGTGAAACCATACGTCTGTCGTAACGAACCATTTGGGAAACAGTATGTAAGGCACACGGGCCAACATATGAACTGTGTGCGATTTGTGCCCCATCGCACACGAGTTTTCTGCGTAACCCGTCTGCCATGCTAGCCATCACACACGTTTGCCAACAATTACCGTCTGCGATAATGTTCTATCACAAACGGTTCAGGAGCCCCTTCACACACATACAAGTGATGCAGACCATTTGTGATTTGTTGGGTATCACCGACGGTTGCCGCAAGAGTGACGTGTGCTTTTCGTTTGGGATCCTACACGTTTCCTGAAAAAATTACGACTGAGATTGTATTTTGCATTGGGCACGGTTTATTCCCAGTTCTCGTGTGCGATAACGCGATATCCCAAACGGTTTTGGAGACCCTACGCACACGTAGTAGCGCTGCAAATCGTTTGCGATCTGCTGTGTATCATCGACGGTTCCGCTACGAATGACGTATGCTTTCCGATGTGTATCACACACACTCATTTAGTTGAACCATGTGTGGAGAAATTGCCAGGTTAAAACAAAAATATCCCATTTTGAATCGGCACGCAAAAAGAAAATTCGCCACAATATTCAACTGAACAAATAAACAAAAATATCCCATTTTTAATCGTCACGCAAAAAGCAAATTCGCCACAATATTCAATTGAACAACTAGTGTCCACAGGAAGAACATTCATCAGATTTCGCAACAATTGCAATTGAACATATGGTAGCTAAATTTCAATGATTTGTCCACACATATATGCATTACATAATTAATCATAGTGTACAAAATACGAAGACCCCATCAGATGGAAAACAATGGATCCATGCGTTATATGTTTCGGCTAACTCTTACTCAATGTTTCAGGAGAACGCATGCTGAAATCTTCATTATCACCAGTGGGATTGATGTAGTGATCCAGGAAGAAGTCGCTGATAAATCTCCGAACCATCAGCAATTCACCAACCGGGAGCGGTTCAGGGTCCTCGGTTTTAAGACGAGCTGCAGTATTTAAGATCAGAATGTGCCATATGAGTGGAGTAGAAGATATTAATTAAGATAGACTTACTAGTACTAATTCGCGAGGATTGTCACAACTATCAGCAGATTTGCAGATGGAGATCATGTGTCCGCAAACATAGTATCCACAAAGGTTGGTCCCTGCTTCTTGCTGAGTACGCTGAAATTTTTCGTACAAAATTAGTCATGTATTTGTCCAGTTAGGAACAACCTAACCGGTGTTAGATGTATTATTTTTTCTTTGGACAAAATAGAAAAGAGGTTTATTTAGAAGCTTGAACATTTGACTAGCGTAAGGAAAGGTATTGGCAGACTGTTTGATAAATTTTCCGAAAATAATGGATTTCGGTGTGTTACCAGAGAAACGATCTCGTGCTGCAGAGGTAGTTCCCTCTTGAACAGGTTCCCTGGTTTAGTTTTCCACAATGCGAGCACACTGCAAATGATGATGAATTTTGACAACATCAGTTATTGAACCAGATATGAATGCAAATTAATTTCAACATCATAGAATTCAATACCTATCCAAGAATTGTTGAACATGTGTCAGATCCTGAGCGTTTGTTGACTCTCTGAGAGGATCAATGTAGTAAACTGTGTTCTTGTTTGGAACAATGAATACCAATATCCAGTGATTGCCACATATTAAGAAAGCCATGAACTTACGAATGATGTCGAAATATGAAAGACAATCAGTGTATGCGTGGTTGTTTACTTGACTTACCGTTCATGATATGGCCAGAGAAATGATTCTGCATGGGACGTGTTTTTGAAGATATGGACGACCGTGTTAACGGCCCAGTCCCGTCGATCCTTACCATCTAATGATGTGCCATTTGCTAATGCAGGATCTATGAAATACACACTCTCCCTTTTTCTTCTCTGCGCGTTCAATCCCTTGAGAGGAATAAAATGCAGTTAGCTGTTTATCATTTATAGCTTTGTATGGAGAAGTTGATCAGAGTTTGTTAAGTACTTACAAAATCAGGCATCTAACAAGAGTGGCATCGAGCACGTTGAAGTTGAAGAAGAGATGTAAGTCCTCGAAACTCACATTGATGGAACCAGCATCGTGTCGCAAATGATGTCTATTGTAGTGGACTAGCAAAGCATGATGACCTGCTGACATTTGATCCATGCAATATTCATGTAACCCAGGGCAACTGGAGCTGCACTCATCAAAGTATTCGCCAACAAGAAATGGCTGGCCATGGACGTAATTGCGTGCTTCAAGTACGTCTGCTTTACTTTTAGCAAGCAACAATTCTACTTCTTCATCACCCATGGCGTCAGAAATAATATTACTCCCCGATTCGAACAAGTTGTTGTTAATTTGGTTCTGGGCGATGAGTGCTTTAAGTAAGAGGCAATCGTTCTCTTTCCTCTTCACTCTCCCGCTGCGCTTCCTCATGGTCGTGGGTGTAGCCTTTTTGGCCACTTCCTTCTTGGTACTTGAAGCATTTCTGGCAGAACGTCTGGTTGGTTGCAAGGTAGACTGCCGAGCAGACGGTGAAGCTTGGACGGACTGCTTAGCAGACAGTTTATCTATGCCGGACCACTGAGCTAGCGGTGCTGCTGTGACGGACTGTTGGGTCGTAGGAGCAGAGACATCAGACTGCTGACCATGCGTTGAAGCTATGTCGGGTTTCTGCGCAGGTGGTGCCAACTTGTCGGTGTGCTGAGGAGGCCGTGCCAACGCGTTGGTTTGCTGAGCAGGAAGTGCTGACGCATTGGTATGCTGATCACGCGCCTGCGGACCGACAGACTGATGAGCAGTCGGTTCTGGACCTATAGACTGCTTAGCAGGCGGTTATGAAGCATCAGACTGCTTAGCAGTCTGTTCCACCAGGTTGGTCTGCTGAGCATGTGCTGCAGCTGGGTCTTCCCCCGCTGCTTCAGCGGCCGGCATCTGAACCGATGGTGCGTCATCAGCAGTTGTAGGCCTTGCCACTGGCTGCTTTGGGGCGGAGGATGACATGGCCTGTACGCCACAAAGTCGGGCCGACTGATCATAGGTTGATGCATCAGCCCGCGAGAGCTACTGTGGCAAGGAGAGAGTCATCGGTTGAAGGGCGACAGTGGTTGCTCTTGGCGGGGCTTTAGTAATCTCATCGATGAACTCTATTTCCTTTCGTGGCCACTTGATGTGATGTAACAGTGTTTCTCCCAAGTTCCTTTGCTCATCGAAGTCTCCTAGGACATTCTTCAGGGAAAATTCATTGAATCCAGGCTTTACTTCAGTCACGTAGCACTTCACACAGCCCGACTTTAATGGCACATTGTCCAAGAAGAGGCCATCTTCCAAGAAGAGTGGGAAAACCCAGGCTGTTGCACATTTTAATGTACCTTCATAATGTGTAAGCATGCCCTTCAGTTTGTCTTTCATTTCAGATAGATCAGATATAGCATCATCATGAGCAGCTGCAGTCTCAGTGTCACTGGGGTCAGCTGATGCACAGCTACTCTTGTGCAGTGTTGTCGCGCAATAAGAAGCATCCTCCATGCCCGCCTCCCCTCCCATCTGCTGGCTATCTGTCAATGTTAGAGTCTTCTGCATCATCATTGACTCCTCAACATCCTTTCAAACAGTCAGATAAATCTCCTTCTTCAACCTTTCATACAATGCATTCTGCTTCATTTCACTCCTCGCTTTTTTCATGCTGAGCCTCTCTTCTTTGCTGAGTGTGAAAGCCCTCTTGTGCGGGACATTAACACCTATACCCCTTGCACGTCCAGGGGGCTCTTTTGTGTCCAGAGCAATGGACAGAATGTCACATGGCACTGAGTTCATGTAGAACCTTCCAGGGATCTTGGAAGCCTCTAACATCACTTCATATAGTTTGGCGTCACGTGCATTTTCAAAGTAACAAGTTCCGTCATCACGCCTCTTTACACGTGCTCGCAAGTAGTCTCTGGCGCGTTCGCCCCTGATTTCACTAAAGGCCGGATTCCCACCCGCCGCTACTGCTTCTTTGTCCTCCTGTTCCCATATCAGTTTCATGCCGTAGTATCCTGCCACACCCATACGGTGGGGGTGTATGTTCTTCTTCTGAAGTTCCGATTGCTTGAAACTCTTCTCAGCAAACTCTGTAGTTGCCCTGACCCTTTTGAACTCTGCCCCGTCTGCCTTTGTAATTTGGGGGTATGCGGGGATTGTGTCCTTGCCTTCACTCAAGTACTTCTTGTACAACACGTGCTTGTGACGCCCCCGATTCAATCGTACACTAATCATACATGCAAATGTGTACGATCAAGATCGAGGACTCACGGGAAGATATCACAACACAACTCTAGACACAAATTAAAATAAAACAAGCTTTATATTACAAGCCAGGGGCCTCGAAGGCTCGAATACATAAGCTCAAAAACACAAGAGTCAGCGGAAGCAATAATATCTGGGTACAGACATAAGTTTAACAAGATTGCCTTAAGAAGGCTAGCACAAAAGTAGCAACGATCGAAAAGGCAAGGCCTCCTGCCTGGGACCTCCTAACTACTCCTCGAAGCCGAACTCACGTAGAATCATCCTCGGGATCTCTAGCTCCTGGACTCCAACATCTGGTTGCGACAACCAGGTATAGAAAGGGGAAAAGAGGGAGAAAAGCAACCGTGAGTACTCATCCAAAGTACTCGCAAGCAAGGAGCTACACTACATATGCATGGGTATATGTGTAAAGGGCCATATCAGTGGACTGAACTGCAGAAAGCCAGAATAAGAGGGGGATAGCTAATCCTGTCGAAGACTACGCTTCTGGCCACCTCCATCTTGCAGCATGTAGAAGAGAGTAGATGGTAAGTTCACCAAGTAGCATCGCATAGGATAATCCTACCCGGCGATCCCCTCCTCGTCGCCCTGTTAGAGAGAGATCACCGGGTTGTATCTGGCACTTGGAAGGGTGTGTTTTATTAAGTATCCGGTTCTAGTTGTCATAAGGTCAAGGTACAACTTCGGGTCGTCCTTTTACCGAGGGACACGGCTATTCGAATAGATAAACTTCCCTGCAGGGGTGCACCACATAACCCAACACGCTCGATCCCATTTGGCCGGATACACTTTTCTGGGTCATGCCCGGCCGCGGAAGATCAACACGTCGCAGCCCCACCTTGGCGCAACAGAGAGGTCAGCACGCCGGTCTAAATCCTATGCGCGTAGGGGTCTGGGCCCATCGCCCATTGCACACCTGCACGTTGCGTACGTGGCCGGAGAGCAGACCTAGCAACCTCCATTTCAAAGGAAGTCACGTTACGCGGTCCAACCCGGCGTGCGCCGCTCAGTCGCTGACGTCACGAAGGCTTCGGCTGATACCACGACGTCGAGTGCCCATATCTTTCCCACGTAGTTGGTTAGTGCGTATAGACCAAATGGCCAGACTCAGATCAAATACCAAGAACTTGTTAAGCGTGTTATTATGAAGTAACCACGGACGCCGACCAGGGCCAGGCCCACCTCTCTCCTAGGTGGTCTCAACCTGCCCTGTCGCTCCGCCACAAAGTAACAGTCGGGGGCCGTCGGGAACCCAGGCCCACCTCTACCGGGATGGAGCCACCTGCCCCTTCAGCCCCCATCTCCGAACAGTATCATAAGTAATGTAACAGTATAAAGTATATAGCATATGCCCGTGATCACCTCCCGAAGTGATCACGGCCCAGTAGTATAGCATGGCAGACGGACAAGAGTGTAGGGCCACTGATGGAACTCTAGCATCCTATACTAAGCATTAGGATAGCAGGTAAGGGTAACAACTGTAGCAACAATGACAGGCTATGCAACAGAATAGGATTAACCGAAAGCAGTAACATGCTATGCTACTCTAATGCAAGCAGTATAGAGAAGGAATAGGCGATATCTGGTGATCAAAGGGGGGGCTTGCCTGGTTGCTCTGGCAAGAGAAGGGTTCGTCGTCGATGTAGTCGATCACAGGGGTACCGGCAGCGGTCTCGGGGTCTACCGGAAAGAAGTAACGGAGGGGGAACATAATAAATAACAGAGCAATCAAAGCATCACAAAGCATAACATGGCAATACGCGGTACTAGGGGCGACCTAACGCAGTAGGAGGTGATACCGACGAAGGGGGGAAACATCCGGGAAAGTATCCCCGGTGTTTCGCGTTTTCGGACAAATGAAACGGAGGGGGAAAGTTGCGTGTTTGCTATGCTAGGGATGTGTGGCGGACGAACGGGCTGCGTATCCGGATTCATCTCGTCGTTCTGAGCAACTTTCATGTATAAAGTTTTTCCATCCGAGCTACGGTTTATTTTATATTAATTTTAAAAGATTTAAATCATTTTTAGGATTTATTTAATTATTTTAAATCAACATTATCCAGAATAGTGTTTGCTGACGTCATCAGGACGTCAGCAGTCAACTGTGACCATTGACCGGTCAAACCGACAGGTGGGCCCGTTCGTCATTGTCTTAGACTAAGTAAGCATGTTTAATTAGTTTAATTAATTCATTATGTTAATTTAACAGATTTAATTAAGTTAATTAATTATCTAATTAATTAATTAATATTTTTCTAATTAATTTTCTAGTTCTTTTTTTATTAAACGTTCTGGGGGCGGCCCCACATGTCAAAGGCACGGAGACCTTAGCGGGCACAGGGCGGTGCGGGTGCGGGCGTGAGCGTTGGCCCGACTGGGCACTGGGCGAGGCTAGCCGCGGGGTGGGGCTCGAAGTTCGGCGAGGCACGGCCGACCGGAGTGGCGCAGGGCGGCGGAGCGGTGCAGCAGCGGTTGCGGTGGTGGGAGCGGGCACACGCGGCTAGGCGCAGGTGGGTGTGGCGAGGGCGCGGAGGGAGTGGAGCAGGCGCAGGGGAGCAGAACTCCGGGCGCGGCCACGGGAGGTCGCGGGCACGACGAGCGCGTCCCCGGAACGAGGCAGGGCGCGGCCACGGCGCGCACGGGCCGCGGGGACACGCGGGCAGGGGCGGAACACAGAGGCGCGGGACGAACTACAGGGGCGGCGGCGACTAGGCTAGGGCGTTGCGGCGAGCGCGCTCGAGCTCGAATCCGAGCTCGATAAATTGCGGGGAAGTGGCGGTTCTCACTATGGTTGCGTAGGGATGCTTGAGGGAGCCGGAGATGGTCTGGACGGCGTGGATCGAGGCGAGGCATGTGGCGGCCGTCGTCGAAGAAGATCGTCAAGGGCGCCGTCGTTGGGGCGTCCTAGCTCGCATGCGCCAGTGTAGATGACGAAGGCGACGAGGCAGACCTCACAGATGCGATGGGTTGCTGATTCAGTGGCGGTGGTTTGCGGCGGTTCCTCGGGCGCGGGCGCGCCGGCGAGGTGGTGCTCCTGCGCGGCAAGGGATCGGGCACGGGGTGCCTGGCGACGCTGGAGAACGAGAGGGAGTGGGGGTCTCAGTCGGGAGGAGTGGAGGTCGTGCGGGAGGAGTGGGGGGATCGTGCGGGGCGACGGGGATGGGCGCCATTTAGATCCAGGGCGAGGGGGAGTGAGAGGGGAGAGGGGAGGGGAGAGGCCAGGGTTTAGGAGTCGGCAGGCCATATAGGCCAGGGGCGCGGTTGGGCCGGTGGGCCGGCCGGCTGGGTCGTGGCCCAGTTGGCCAGGGGGGTTCTATTTTTTATTTCTCTTTTGTTTAAGTTTTTGGTTTTTATCTATTTCCCTTTGTTTTATTTATTTATTTTAGTTTGAATAAAATACATAATTGGTTCCTAAATTAGTCTAACAATTATACTACTGCCACATGACTTTGGACATCCAAATAAAATAGTCTAATATTTTACAAAATACAAAAGGCATTTAATTAATTTATTTTGCTGATGTTTTATTCATTTTTGAGTATTTACACATTTTATACAAGTGTGGTTTCTCCACCATTATTACTTAGGATTTATTTGTCCCATTTTGAACATTTTAGTTTTAATGTTTGAAAACCTTTATTGTTTGCCTTGATTTTGAATTTTGAATTCGAACCGGTTTTAAACTAACACGAGATTAACAACAGTAACAGCGGCGACAAGGCATCATTACTAGAGGGTTACTGTAGCTTGATTATCCGGGCGTCACAGTGCTTCCAGTTTCTCCAAGCATCCCTAGCCTTCTTCAGTGCAGCGTGTTCCACCTGCATTCTCCACTGCTCTGGAACGTTAAAGTGATCCATGATCTCCCGGACTATCCTTTGCCGTGTTTCTGTGTCAGCCTTCCGAAACCCCGGCAGATTAATGTTGAGCTTTGCCCTGCCAACAAATCCACACACACTCCTGAACCTCATGCGTGCTTTATCTGGTTTAGTTGGAGCCCAGGACTTTAAATCAATCTCGGTTACTTCATATACACCTTTAGGCTGGTGTGTGGGCTTCCTTGGAGCGTTCCTCCGTGTCCTGACCAGAAGGGTAATTGCTGCAGCTCTATCCCGTTCAAGACTACTTGATCCCTCACAATCTGCTGAAGACCTAGGGTTGTCCGAATCAGATGAAGATACATTGCCTGAATGAGTGTTCTCGCTGCTACTTGGCATCTACAGAGAACACATGCGAAACTCAGGAAAGGAGGATAAGCATAAAACTAACAACTTGGTATCAAGCTTTCTAAACATGGCATGCAATAATTTAGAAAATGTACGGCTAATTTGTTAAGTTTGTGTGACTCGGGCGCCCGTAATCTGTAAATAGGCAGTAACTTATTGGAACAAATTCTAACATCCCAAATTTTCAATTTGGAATGTTATACATTAGATCATCATTGCATAGCATATTTTATTGCATTTTGGCAAATCCTCGATAAATCCTAAGCAACTCATGGACCCTCGGAGAGAGTTGGGGATTTTCCCGATTTTTCACATTTGATTTTTATCAAATAATAAAACGAGGATTTTGGTTTTAACTATTTTTCTCTCCGAAAAATATTTCATATTAAAATAAATGAGAGGAGAAAATATGACTTCTCCAAAACAATTGAAATATTGGAGGAAAAATATTAAAATCATATATTGGATTTTATTCGGATTTTATTTGCAATTTTACTTGCATTAAAAAAATTGCACGTTTTTCAAAACTGCATTTTTGGGTCAAAAAACTGTTCACCTTGTTCTAATTATTTTAATTAGACGGGGAAATTTTGTTTTATCATTTTTTGATTTTTATTTATTTTTCTGCGAATTGTTTTTGATTCGGCGGAATATTAAAAAAAAACGCGCCCGACCGGGCCGAGGCCCAGCCGAGCCAGGCCGGCCCAGCTCCCGTCGTCTCCCTCGCGCGCACGACGCCGCCGCCGCCCGAGTCCGCCAGGGACACGCCGCCCGCCGCCGCCTTGCCCCCTCCTCCACGCCACCCCCCTCCCCCTCTTAAATACCCCCCACACCGCCTCCTCTCCTCACCCCGCCGCCGCCCCGACCCGCACCCGCCGCCGCCCGCTACAGCGCCGCCGCCGCTCGCGCCGCAGCCCGCCGCCGCCCGCGCCCCGCCGCCCCGCCGAAGTCCCGCCGAGGTAGCCGAGCCGCCGTCGCCCGAGTCCGTTTTTTTAAAACCGATTCGGTTTATTTTATTATTTAAAAAAAACCCTAGTTTTCGTTTTTTTTCAGATCGGTTTAATTTTTTTCGGTTTTATTACTTAGTGAACGTTCACTGACCCGTTCGTTTTAACGAACGTGTTCGTCGGATTGCCGCTGTTAACGAACGTCCGTTCGTTTAACTGTTCGTCAGTTTTCTTTTTCGTCGGATTTTTCCGCGATTATTCCAGATCGTGATTTCAGATCAGATCTTCGTTTTCGTTTAACTTTTCGCTCGTTTATCGGAATCAGGCGATTCAAGCGCCTAGAGTTTCGTCTCAAAATTCTCTTTCCGTTTAACCTACTCAAACAAGTTTTTGCTACTGTAAAATTTGACCTAGATCCAGATTAGTAAACGAAGCTTGTTTCTTTCGCCGTTTGACTTTCGTTGCTTCGTTCGATTTGATTGTTTTTGCAAACCGGAGTTCTTAAGTTGAACTTTCTGGTTGGATCTTTTATTTGAGTTTTACTTATGCATTAGATGAGTACTTATTGTTTGCTTGTTTGTTTGCGATAGAGTATCCGGAGTGCGCCGCTTGTTACTTCGAATCTCTAGGTTTCGCGGATCATCAGCAAGGCAAGTAACACTTTGATCATACTCTTCCATACCTAGTTTTTATTGCATTAGATCAATCCTCAAACACTGCATGGTTAGGATCCAATTTAAATTGTGGGTATTGGGAAGTAGTTGAGGTAGTACCTATTACCTGTTTTATTTATCAAACCCTTGGGAGTTACTTCTACGTTTGCTTATATTGCCATGCTATGCTCATAGACGTGGATTGGGTTTGAGAGATATTCATGACAGATGTGAGATTGTTAATTAATGGTTTACTTAAGGTGGCAACTAAAACTCACATCTGGGTGGATTGAGGCACCTGGAGAACCCAGTGTTGCCTGTATTTTTTGGATATCCGGGAGTACCCGTGTGATCATCCTATGGACCGCCACCCAGGCTCAAAGGGATCATGAGATTATTCATGCTAGAAACTTCCGTGTGCAGCCACAAGCTATTATGGGCTCTAGCATAGTTGATTAAGTTGTGTGAGCTCTTGAAGAGGTAGACTAGCAGATGTAGGGGATGTAGGTTGTACGGTCTACCCAGAGTAGAGAGTTAACGCTTCTGAAAGACTGTGTCTCGGTCATCCGTTTCTCAAACATCATGCAGTGCGAGAATCAAGCGGAGGCGATCGAGTCTTGTGGGCAAAAGTGCACAAACCTCTGCAGAGTGTACAAACTAATCATGGTTAGCCGTGTCCCCGGTTATGGACAACTTGAGTATCTAGTATCTGGATTATCATGTGAATCTCATCACCATGTTACTTTAATTAATTTTGCTGGGTTAAAGATGGCACTTAATTGGGATTGAGTTGGAGGTACCTTCTCAATGTTTAACAACCACCATGATAGTTAAATAAAATTTATTCCTTTGCAGTAGGGAAAAATTGGCTTTTCGCAAAAACTGTAACCATAGAGCTTTCCACCAGCCATATATGCATGTAGTATAGCATTATTATGTTCATTATTCTCTATGTGTTACATTGCCAGCATATTCCATGTGCTGACCCGTTTTCGGGCTGCAACGTTTCATGTTGCAGACTTTTCAGACGACGAGTAAGGTGCCTTAGGTCGTGGTCTTATACTCAGTGATGCCGTTGGAGTTGATGGACTCACTTATCTTCCAAGCCTTCCGCTGTTATCGTATTTAGATGGCCTTAAGCCATATTTATCATACTTATTCTCTTTTGAGATATTCGTTGTAATAAGTGTGTGATTGCTGCTCTGTTATAAATCCTCCATTTGTATTGTGCGTGTCAGCATTACTGATCCAGGGATGACACCGGTGCACAGCAGCACAGACTGTTTGAGGTCTGGTCGCTACAAAGGTGGTATCAGAGCACACGCTGACTGTAGGACACGACCACTAAGCTTAAACCCTAGAACACTTCTCTCTTCTCATTTCTAACCCCTCTCCACTTTCTACTCTTTTAGGAATGGCGGATGCAAGGAGCAAGTTCATGCAACCAGATGAGGATACGCCTTTTGGACGTCACTTGAAGGAAGTCACCAAGTACTTGAATATAGGAATACCAAGCATCACCGGAACCTACAACGCCACATTACCTGAGCTGGCAGATTCAAATTCAAGTTCCAGGAAGGACGATTGCGCCAGTTACTGAGCCTATAAAGTTGTCTTTTGAAGCACCAACCTGGAGTTTAGGGAAGAGCATGGCAGCCCACATCACTATGGGACGCATTGGAGAAGTCTACCACAGGGAGCTTAAGGATACTATTTATCAGATTTGTGGACGCCGAGACGAGCAATGGGAGATGATCAGCACCAAGAAGGATGGATCAATTGCAGCTTTCATCCAGGAGCAAAACCAACACATTCGTCGTCAGGAGAACCAGATGTGCTCAGACAAGATAGATCTGAAGAAGGCATTGACGAAGATCAAGGAGCTGGAGGAAGAACTCAAGGCTACACGCGAGGATTATTTGGAGGAAATCGTCACACTAGTAGGGAAGAATGACGACCTGGAGAAGAAGATTGGAGTATTCATGGGAAATCCAGTGCCAAAAGCAGAAGATGATGAATGCGCTTGCCCGGATAACTACATCATCATCGACGACACCGACTCGGACCCCAGTGAAGATGACTTTGTTGATGAAGCTGGAGCAGATATCATGGAGTCTTCAACTGATCAGAATTTCTAGTAGACCACCATATCAGTAGTAGTTTTTCCCCATTTTTATAGTATAGTTCAAGCACTTTTGTAACGCTAGATAGATCGATTGTATGCCTTGTTTGAATTGATTGAGTGTTATTGATTTTATTTGTCTCATGAGCATATGGGCAGTGTTTTCTCTCTAGACCTCATTCTATTCTAAACTCTCATCTTTTCTAACCTATCAGATGCCTCCGAGACGTGACACCGGATTTGTTTTCCCACCGGAGATCACACAGTTGATTCAGCAACAGAATGCCCTGATGCAAGTGCTAGTACAGAACCAAGGCAACAACAACAACAACCCACCACCACCACCTGTTGATCACTTAGCCCGTTTCTTGAGGCTAAATCCGCCGGTGTTTTCCAGCAGCACCGAGCCGATTGTTGCAGATGATTGGCTCCGCAAAGTTGGAAGGGAGTTGGCCACTGCAGGATGCACAGATGCGGAAAGAGTGCGTTTTGCCGCACACCAGCTTGATGGACCCGCAGCATCATGGTGGGAGAATTACACAGCCACACACCCTATTGACACTGTCACATGGGACCAGTTTCAGCAAGCTTTCCGTACAGCTCATGTTTCAGCAGGAGCTATGGCCATGAAGAAGCGTGAATTTCGTAACCTACGCCAAGGAGGACGCACCGTAGGCCAGTATGTGGAGGATTTCAGTAAGTTAGCTCGTTATGCACCAGATGACGTTGCTACAGATGCAGCCAAGCAGGAGAAGTTCCTCGAAGGATTGAATGATGAGCTGAGCATGCAGCTAATGGTAGCAACCTTCAACAACTACCAGGAGTTGGTAGATAGAGCACTCATGATTGAAGGGAAGCAGCAGCAGATTGAGAACCGTAAGAGGAAGTATGGACAAGGGAAGTTTAATTCTGGATCTCAGCAGAAGCCACGTTTTACCCCGAAACCGGGAGGACAGTTTCAGCATACCCATGGAGGAGGTAGTTCGCACAACCATAATGGCTCCAAGAATGGTAATGGGAATGGAGGAAGCAACGGACAGAACCGTAATACCCCATCTAGCCCAGCCAAGAGGGATCTAAGCCACATTACTTGTTTCAAGTGCCAGAAGACTGGACATTATGCAACTGATTGTCCTGAAGCCCAGAATGGAAATGGCAATGGAAGCTCTGGGAAGAAGCCGAACCCTTTCAATAAAGGACATGTGAACCACGTGAGCGTGGAAGAGGTTGAAGCACAGCCTGATGCAGTAATAGGTAAGTTTATGGTTAAGTCATTTACTGCACTCGTTCTTTTTGATACTGGTGCATCGCATTCATACATATCAAGGGGATTTGTGGATAAGTATAAACTGCCAACCCAAGCCCTTAGGTCACCCATGTTAGTAACCTCGCCAGGAGCAGAGTATATGGCTAGTTTATGGTGTGAACGGTTACCATTAAGGATTGGTAACTACCTGTTTCCCTCAGACCTAATAATATTGGAATCGCAAGGATTGGATGTGATATTAGGCATGGATTGGTTATCAAAGTATGAAGGGAACATTGAGTGCGCCAGTAAGTCGATTTTGCTTACCACCCCAGAAGGAAGAAGGATTAAGTATGTATCCCGGCATATGCCGAAGAGGACTCAAGTGAATTCCTTATCAGGAGTTGTACAGGAGGAAGTGCCAGTGGTGAAGGATTACCCGGATGTATTTCCAGAAGAGTTGCCAGGCATGCCACCGGATAGAGACATTGAATTCTTGATTGAACTTTTGCCAGGCACAGGGCCAATATCTAAGAGACCGTACAGGATGCCCGCAAAAGATTTGGAGGAGATTAAGAAGCAGATTAAGGAGTTATTGGATAAAGGCTATATTCGCCCAAGTTCGTCACCTTGGGGATCACCAGTACTTCTAGTGGAGAAGAAAGATGGATCGTTGAGGATGGTTGTTGATTACCGTGGATTGAATGAAGTGACCATCAAAAACAAGTACCCACTGCCGATGATCAATGATTTGTTTGACCGCTTACAAGGAGCTAAAGTATTTTCCAAGATCGATCTACGATCAGGATACCATCAGTTAAAGATTCAAAAGCAGGATATACCTAAGACGGCTTTTACCACCAGATATGGGCTATATGAGTATACCGTTATGTCATTTGGTCTGACTAACGCACCTGCCTATTTCATGAACCTGATGAACAAAGTGTTTATGGAGTTTTTGGATAAGTTCGTCGTGGTGTTCATTGACGATATTTTAGTCTATTCCAAGAATGAAGAAGAGCATAAGGAGCATTTGTGTTTGGTACTTGAGAAGCTCAGAGAACATCAGTTATACGCCAAGTTCAGCAAATGCGAATTTTGGCTGAAGGAAGTTGGATTCCTCGGACATGTTATATCCGGAGAAGGAATAGCAGTAGACCCCGCCAAAGTTGACACAGTAACAAGTTGGGAATCACCCACGTCAGTTGGAGAGATCCGGAGTTTCCTTGGACTTGCAGGATACTACCGGAGGTTCATTGAGAATTTCTCAAAGATTGCAAAACCCATGACTGAGCTATTGAAGAAGGACACCAAATTCAATTGGACTGAGGAATGTGAAGCTAGTTTCCAAGAGTTGAAGAAACGATTGGTTACATCACCAGTGTTGATTCTGCCAGATCAACGCAAGGATTATGAAGTTTATTGCGACGCCTCTCGTCGAGGACTTGGAGCAGTGCTTATGCAGGAAGGAAGAGTTGTGTCATATGCTTCACGACAACTTAAACCCCATGAGAAGAATTATGCCACGCATGATTTGGAGTTAGCAGCCGTAGTGCATGCGTTGAAGACATGGAGACATTTTCTCATCGGAAACCATTGTGAGGTGTACACGGATCACAAGAGTTTGAAGTACATTTTCACGGAGAAGGAGTTAAATCTCAGACAGAGGAGATGGTTGGAGCTGATTAAGGACTATGATATGAGATTGCATTATCACCCAGGGAAGGCTAACGTAGTAGCAGACGCGTTGAGCCGCAAGAGCCATGTCAACACCCTCATGACAGGAGAGTTACCCCAGGAGTTAGCCGAGGATCTTCGCGAGCTAGGTTTGGAGATAGTTCCAAGAGGCTATTTAGCAACATTGGAGATTCAGTCTACCTTGATGGAAAAGATCAGAGAAGCTCAAAAGACAGACAAGGAGATTGAAGAGATAAAGGAAAAGTTGAGCAAAGGAAAAGCCAAGGGATTTCGTGAGGATGAGCACGATACCTTATGGTTTGAGGACCGCGTTTATGTGCCCAATGATCCGGAGATCAGGAAGTTGATCTTGCAAGAGGCCCATGATTCACCGTATTCGATTCACCCAGGAAATACCAAGATGTATTTGGATTTGAAGGATACTTTCTGGTGGACCGGAATGAAGAAGGATATTGCGTAGTATGTAGCAGTTTGTGATGTATGTCAGAGAGTGAAGGCAGAACATCAGAAGCCAGCGGGATTGCTACAACCATTTCCGATACCCGAATGGAAGTGGGATAAACTAGGCATGGATTTTATCACGGGATTGCCCAGGACTCGTTCAGGCTATGACTCAATATGGGTTGTAGTCGACTGTTTGACGAAAGTAGCTCATTTCATCCCAGTGAAGACCACTTACACCAGTGCTAAGTTGGCAAAGATATACATGACCAGAATCGTATGTTTGCATGGAGTTCCGAGGACCATTGTATCAGACAGAGGAACCCAGTTTACCTCGAAGTTTTGGAATCAGTTACATGAAACGTTGGGAACCAGGCTAGAATTCAGTACAGCCTTTCACCCACAGACAGATGGACAGACCGAGAGAGTCAATCAGATTTTGGAAGACATGTTGAGAGCTTGTGCGCTAGATTATGGATCTAGTTGGGACGACAATTTGCCATATGCAGAGTTTTCTTACAACAACAGTTATCAAACCAGTTTGAAGATGGCCCCTTTCGAAGCTTTGTACGGAAGAAGGTGTAGAACACCATTGTTATGGGACGAAGTTGGAGACCGTCAGTTGTTTGGACCAGATTTGATTAAGGAGTCTGAACAGAAAGTGAGGTTGATTCGCGATAGGCTCAAGGTAGCCCAGTCCAGGCAGAAGAGTTATGCGGATTCTAAACGTAAGGAGACAGTTCACGAAGTCGGAGACAGAGTTTATCTTCGAGTATCACCACTTCGAGGAGTGAAGCGCTTTGGAGTTAAGGGAAAGCTAGCGCCCCGTTTTATCGGACCATACAGAGTTTTGGAACGTATGGGAGAAGTTGCCTACAAGATGGAATTGCCTGAAGCATTGTCAGGAGTTCATGATGTATTTCACGTTTCCCATTTGAAGAAGTGCCACGCAGAGATGGCTGAGATACCACTGAGAGATACAGTGCCACTGGAAGCGATTCAGCTGGAAAGTGATTTGACCTATGAGGAGAAACCAGTTAAAATTCTTGAGTATGCCAGCCGAGTTACCCGCTGTAAGGTTATCAAGTTTTGCAAAGTCCAGTGGAGTCACCATACGGAAGATGAAGCCACCTGGGAGCGAGAGGAAGATCTACGGAAGAACCACTCTCACCTATTTTCTAGCCAACCCGAACCTCGAGGGCGAGATTCATCTTAAGGGGGTAGGTTTGTAACATCCCAAATTTTCAATTTGGAATGTTATACATTAGATCATCATTGCATAGCATATTTTATTGCATTTTGGCAAATCCTCGATAAATCCTAAGCAACTCAAGGACCCTCGGAGAGAGTTGGGGATTTTCCCGATTTTTCACATTTGATTTTTATCAAATAATAAAACGAGGATTTTGGTTTTAACTATTTTTCTCTCTGAAAAATATTTCATATTAAAATAAATGAGAGGAGAAAATATGACTTCTCCAAAACAATTGAAATATTAGAGGAAAAACATTAAAATCATATATTGGATTTTATTCGCAATTTTACTTGCATTAAAAAAATTGCACGTTTTCAAAACTGCATTTTTGGGTCAAAAAAATGTTCACCTTGTTCTAATTATTTTAATTAGACGGGAAAAATTTGTTTTATCATTTTTTGATTTTTATTTATTTTTCTGCGAATGTTTTATGATTTGGCGGAATATTAAAAAAAATGCGCCCGACCGGGCCGAGGCCCAGCCGAGCCAGGCCGGCCCACCTCCCGTCGTCTCCCTCGCGCGCTCGACGCCGCCGCCGCCCGAGTCTGCCAGGGACACGCCGCCCGCCGCCGCCTTGCCCCTCCTCCACGCCACCCCCTCCCCCTCTTAAATACCCCCCCGCCTCCTCTCCTCACCCCGCCGCCGCCCCGACCCACACCTGCCGCCGCCCGCTGCAGCGCCGCGCCACCGCCGCTCGCGCCGCGGCCCACAGCCGTGCGCCGCCGCCCGCCGCCTCTCGCCGAGCCCCGCCGCCGCCCGAGCCCCGCCGGAGCTGCCGCCGAGGTAGCCGAGCCGCCGTCGCCCGAGTCCGTTTTTTTTAAAACCGATTCGGTTTATTTTAAAAAAAACCTAGTTTTCGTTTTTTTTCAGATCGGTTTAATTTTTTTCGGTTTTATTACTTAGTGAACGTTCACCGACCCGTTCGTTTTAACGAACGTGTTCGTCGGATTGCCGCTGTTAACGAACGTCCGTTCGTTTAACTGTTCGTCAGTTTTCTTTTTCGTCAGATTTTTCCGCGATTATTCCAGATCGTGATTTCAGATCAGATCTTCGTTTTCGTTTAACTTTTCGCTCGTTTATCGGAATCAGGCGATTCAAGCGCCTAGAGTTTCGTCTCGAAATTCTCTTTCCGTTTAACCTACTCAAACAAGTTTTTGCTACCGTAAAATTTGACCTAGATCCAGATTAGTAAACGAAGCTTGTTTCTTTCGCCGTTTGACTTTCGTTGCTTCGTTCGATTTGATTGTTTTTGCAAACCGGAGTTCTTAAGTTGAACTTTCTGGTTGGATCTTTTATTTGAGTTTTACTTATGCATTAGATGAGTACTTATTGTTTGCTTGTTTGTTTGCGATAGAGTATCCAGAGTGCGCCGCTTGTTACTTCGAATCTCTAGGTTTCGCGGATCATCAGCAAGGCAAGTAACACTTTGATCATACTCTTCCATACCCAGTTTTTATTGCATTAGATCAATCCTCAAACACTGCATGGTTAGGATCCAATTTAAATTGTGGGTATTGGGAAGTAGTTGAGGTAGTACCTATTACCTGTTTTATTTATCAAACCCTTGGGAGTTACTTCTACGTTTGCTTATATTGCCATGCTATGCTCGTAGACGTGGATTGGGTTTGAGAGATATTCATGACAGATGTGAGATTGTTAATTAATGGTTTACTTAAGGTGACAACTAAAACTCACATCTGGGTGGATTGAGGCACCTGGAGAACCCAGTGTTGCCTGTATTTTTTGGATATCCCGGAGTACCCGTGTGATCATCCTATGGACCGCCACCCAGGCTCAAAGGGATCATGAGATTATTCATGCTAGAAACTTCCGTGTGCAGCCACAAGCTATTATGGGCTCTAGCATAGTTGATTAAGTTGTGTGAGCTCTTGAAGAGGTAGACTAGCAGATGTAGGTGTTGGGGATTGTAGCAGAATTTTAAAATTTTCTACGCATCACCAAGATCCATCTATGGAGTATACTAGCAACGAGGGGAAAGGAGTGCATCTACATACCCTTGTAGATCGCGAGCGGAAGCGTTCCAATGAACGAGGTTGATGGAGTCGTACTCGCCGTGATCCAAATCACCGATGACCGAGTGCCGAACGGACGACACCTCCGCGTTCAACACATGTACGGAGCAGCGACGTCTCCTCCTTCTTGATCCAGCAAGGGGGAAGGAGAGGTTGATGGAGATCCAGCAGCACGACGGCGTGGTGGTGGATGTAGCGGGATCTCGGCAGGGCTTCGCCAAGCTTCTGCGAGAGGGAGAGGTGTTGCAGGGGAGGAGGGAGGCGCCAAAGGCTGTGTTATTGCTGCCCTCCCTCCCCCCTTTATATAGGCCCCCTGGGAGGGGGGGCGCCGGCCTGGAACCCATCTACATGGGGGGCGGCGGCCAGGGGGGAGACTTGCCCCCCAAGGCAAGTGGGGCGCCCCCCACCCTAGGGTTGCCAACCCTAGGCGCAGGGGGGAGGCCCATGGGGGGTGCCCCAGCCCACTAAGGGCTGGTTCCCTTCCCACTTCAGCCCATGGGGCCCTCCGGGATAGGTGGCCCCACCCGGTGGACCCCCGGGACCCTTCCGGTGGTCCCGGTACAATACCGGTGACCCCCAAAACTTTCCCGGTGGCCGAAACTTGACTTCCTATATATAATTCTTCACCTCTGGACCATTCCGGAACTCCTCGTGACGTCCGGATCTCATCCGGGACTCCGAAAAACTTTCGGGTTTCCGCATACTCATATCTCTACAACCCTAGCGTCACCGAACCTTAAGTGTGTAGACCCTACGGGTTCGGGAGACATGCAGACATGACCGAGACGCCTCTCCGGTCAATAACCAACAACGGGTTCTGGATACCCATGTTGGCTCCCACATGTTCCACGATGATCTCATCGGATGAACCGCGATGTCGAGGATTCAATCAATCCCGTATACAATTCCCTTTGTCAATCGGTATGTTACTTGCCCGAGATTCGATCGTCGGTATCCCAATACCTTGTTCAATCTCGTTACCGGCAAGTCTCTTTACTCGTACCGCAATGCATGATCCCGTGACTAACTCCTTAGTCACATTGAGCTCATTATGATGATGCATTATCGAGTGGGCCCAGAGATAGCTCTCTGTCATACGGAGTGACAAATCCCAGTCTCGATTCGTGCCAACCCAACAGACACTTTCAGAGATACCCGTAGTGTACCTTTATAGTCACCCAGTTACGTTGTGACGTTTGGCACACCCAAAGCACTCCTACGGTATCCGGGAGTTGCACGATCTCATGGTCTAAGGAAAAGATACTTGACATTGGAAAAGCTCTAGCAAACGAACTACACGATCTTTGAGCTATGCTTAGGATTGGGTCTTGTCCATCACATCATTCTCCTAATGATGTGATCCCGTTATCAATGACATCCAATGTCCATAGTTAGGAAACCATGACTATCTGTTGATCAACGAGCTAGTCAACTAGAGGCTTACTAGGGACACATTGTGGTCTATGTATTCACACATGCATTACGATTTCCGGATAACACAATTATAGCATGAACAATAGACAATTACCATGAACAAAGAAATATAATAATAACCATTTATTATTGCCTCTAGGGCATATTTCCAACAGTCTCCCACTTGCACTAGAGTCAATAATCTAGTTACATTGTGATGAATCGAACACCCATTGCATCCTGGTGTTGATCATGTTTTGCTCTAGGGAGAGGTTTAGTCAACGGATCTGCTACATTCAGGTCTATGTACTTTACAAATATCTATGTCTCCATTTTGAACACTTTCACGAATGGAGTTGAAGCGACGCTTGATATGCCTGGTCTTCCTGTGAAATCTGGGCTCCTTCGTAAGGGCAATAGCTCCAGTGTTGTCACAGAAGAGAGTCATCGGGCCCGACGCATTGGGAATCACCCCTAGGTCGGTAACGAACTCCTTTATCCAGACTGCTTCCTGTGCTGCCTCCGAGGTTGCCATGTATTCCGCTTCACATGTAGATCCCGCCACGATGCTTTGCTTGCAACTGCACTAGCTTACTGCTCCTCCATTCAAAATATACACGTATCCGGTTTGTGACTTCGAGTCATCCAGATCTGTGTCGAAGCTAGCGTCGACGTAACCCTTTACGACGAGCTCTTCGTCACCTCCATAAACGAGAAACATATCCTTAGTCCTCTTCAGGTACTTTAGGATATTCTTCACCGCTGTCCAGTGTTCCATGCCGGGGTTACTTTGGTACCTTCCTACCAAACTTACAGCAAGGTTTACATCAGGTCTGGTACACAGCATGGCATACATAATAGACCCTATGGCCGAGGCATAGGGGATGACACTCATCTTTTCTCTATCTTCTGCCGTGGTCGGGCATTGAGCCGTGCTCAATTGCACACCTTGCAATACAGGCAAGAACCCCTTCTTGGACTGATCCATATTGAACTTCTTCAATATCTTGTCAAGGTACGTACTCTGTGAAAGACCAATGAGGCGTCTTGATCTATCTCTATAGATCTTGATGCCTAATATATAAGCAGCTTCTCCAAGGTCCTTCATTGAAAAACACTTATTCAAATAGGCCTTTATACTTTCCAAGAATTCTATATCATTTGCCATCAATAGTATGTCATCCACATACAATAAGAGAAATGCTACAGAGCTCCCACTCACTTTCTTGTAAACACAGGCTTCTCCATAAGTCTGTGTAAACCCAAACGCTTTGATCATCTCATCAAAGCGAATGTTCCAACTCCGAGATGCTTGCACCAGCCCATAGATTGAGCGCTGGAGCTTGCATACTTTGTTAGCATTCTTAGGATCGACAAAACCTTCCGGCTGCATCATATACAATTCTTCCTTAAGGAAGCCGTTAAGGAATGCCGTTTTGACGTCCATCTGCCATATCTCATAATCATAGTATGCGGCAATTGCTAACATGATTCGGACGGACTTCAGCTTCGCTACGGGTGAGAAAGTCTCATCGTAGTCAACCCCTTGAACTTGTCGATAACCCTTAGCGACAAGTCGAGCCTTATAGATGGTCACATTACCATCCGCGTCTGTCTTTTTCTTAAAGATCCATTTATTTTCTATGGCTCGCCGATCATCGGGCAAGTCAGTCAAAGTCCATACTTCGTTTTCATACATGGATCCTATCTCGGATTTCATGGCTTCTAGCCATTTGTCGGAATCCGGGCCCGCCATCGCTTCTTCATAGTTCGAAGGTTCACCGTTGTCTAACAACATGATTTCTAGGACAGGGTTGCCGTACCACTCTGGTTCGGAACCTGTCCTTGTGGACCTACGAAGTTCAGTAGTAACTTGATCCGTAGCTTCATGATCATCATCATTAACTTCCTCCCCAGTCGGTGTAGGCACCACAGGAACATCTTCCCGCGCTGCGCTACTTTCCGGTTCGGAAGGGGTGACTATCACCTCATCAAGTTCCACTTTCCTCCCACTTAATTCTTTTGAGAGAAACTCTTTCTCCAGAAAGGACCCATTCTTGGCAACAAAGATCTTGCCTTCAGATCTGAGGTAGAAGGTATACCCAATAGTTTCCTTAGGGTATCCTATGAATACGCATTTTTCCGACTTGGGTTCGAGCTTTTCAGGTTGAAGTTTCTTGACATAAGCATCGCATCCCCAAACTTTTAGAAACGACAGCTTAGGTTTCTTCCCAAACCATAATTCATACGGTGTCGTCTCAACGGATTTCGACGGAGCCCTATTTAAAGTGAATGCGGCAGTCTCTAAAGCATAGCCCCAAAATGAGAGCGGTAGATCGGTAAGAGACATCATAGATCGCACCATATCCAATAGAGTGCGATTACGACGTTCGGACACACCGTTTCGCTGAGGTGTTCCAGGCGGCGTGAGTTGTGAAACGATTCCACATTTCCTTAAGTGCGCACCAAATTCGTGACTTAAATATTCTCCACCACGATCTGATCGTAAGAATTTTATTTGCCTGTCACGTTGATTCTCAACCTCACTCTGAAATTCCTTGAATTTTTCAAAGGTTTCAGACTTGTGTTTCATTAGGTAGACATACCCATATCTACTTAAGTCATCAGTGAGAGTGAGAACATAACGATATCCTCCGCAAGCCTCAACACTCATTGGACCGCACACATCGGTATGTATGATTTCCAATAAGTTGGTTGCTCGCTCCATTGTTCCGGAGAACGGAGTCTTGGTCATCTTACCCATGAGGCATGGTTCGCACGTGTCAAATGATTCGTAATCAAGAGACTCCAAAAGTCCATCTGCATGGAGCTTCTTCATGCGCTTGACACCAATGTGACCAAGGCGGCAGTGCCACAAGTATGTGGGACTATCGTTATCAACTTTACATCTTTTGGTATTCACACTATGAATATGTGTAACATCACGTTCGAGATTCATCAAGAATAAACCATTGACCAGCGGGGCATGACCATAAAACATATCTCTCATATAAATAGAACAACCATTATTCTCAGATTTAAATGAGTAGCCATCTCGAATTAAACGAGATCCAGATACAATGTTCATGCTCAAAGCTGGCACTAAATAACAATTATTGAGGTTTAAAACTAATCCCGTAGGTAAATGTAGAGGCAGCGTGCCGACGGCGATCACATCGACCTTGGAACCATTCCCGACGCGCATCGTCACCTCGTCCTTTGCCAGTCTCCGCTTATTCCGCAGTTCCTGTTTTGAGTTACAAATATGAGCAACCGCACCGGTATCAAATACCCAGGAGCTACTACGAGTACTGGTAAGGTACACATCAATTACATGTATATCACATATACCTTTGGTGTTGCCGGCCTTCTTGTCCGCTAAGTATTTGGGGCATTTCCGCTTCCAGTGACCACTTCCCTTGCAATAAAAGCACTCAGTCTCAGGCTTGGGTCCATTCCTTGGCTTCTTCCCAGTAACTGGCTTACCGGGTGCGGCAACTCCCTTGCCGTCCTTCTTGAAGTTCTTCTTACCCTTGCCCTTCTTGAACTTAGTGGTTTTATTCACCATCAACACTTGATGTTCTTTTCTGATCTCCACCTCCGCTGATTTCAGCATCAAATATACCTCAGGAATGGTCTTTTCCATCCCCTGCATATTGAAGTTCATCACAAAGCTCTTGTAGCTTGGTGGAAGCGACTGAAGGATTCTGTCAATGACCGCGTCATCCGGGAGATTAACTCCCAGCTGAGACAAGCGGTTGTGTAACCCAGACATTCTGAGTATGTGCTCACTAACAGAACTATTTTCCTCCATTTTACAGCTGAAGAACTTGTCGGAGACTTCATATCTCTCGACCCGGGCATGAGCTTGGAAAACCATTTTCAGCTCTTCGAACATCTCATATGCTCCGTGTTTCTCAAAACGCTTTTGGAGACCCGGTTCTAAGTTGTAAAGCATGCCGCACTGAACGAGGGAGTAATCATCAGCATGTGATTGCCAAGCGTTCATAACGTCTTGGTTCTCTGGGATTGGTGCTTCACCTAGCGGTGCTTCTAGGACATAATCTTTCTTGGCAGCTATGAGGATGATCCTCAGGTTCCGGACCCAGTCCGTATAGTTGCTGCCATCATCTTTCAGCTTGGTTTTCTCTAGGAACGCGTTGAAGTTGAGGACAACGTGGGCCATTTGATCTACAAGACATATTGTAAAGATTTTAGACTAAGTTCATGATAATTAAGTTCATCTAATCAAATTATTCAATGAACTCCCACTCAGATAGACATCCCTCTAGTCATCTAAGTGAAACATGATCCGAGTTAACTAGGCCGTGTCCGATCATCACGTGAGACGGACTAGTCAAGATCGGTGAACATCTCCATGTTGATCGTATCTTCTATACGACTCATGCTTGACCTTTCGGTCCTCCGTGTTCCGAGGCCATGTCTGTACATGCTAGGCTCGTCAAGTCAACCTAAGTGTATTGCGTGTGTTCCGAGGCCATGTCTGTACATGCTAGGCTCGTCAACACCCATTGTATGCGAACGTTAAAATCTATCACACCCGATCATCACGTGGTGCTTCGAAACAACGAACCTTCGCAATGGTGCACAGTTAGGGGGAACACTTTCTTGAAATTATTATAAGGGATCATCCTACTTACTACCGTCGTTCTAAGCAAATAAGATGCAAAAACATGATAAATATCACATGCAATCAAATAGTGACATGATATGGCCAATATCATTTTGCTACTGTGATCTCCATCTTCGGGGCACCATGGTCATCTTCGTCACCGGCATGACACCATGATCTCCATCATTGTGTCTTCATGAAGTTGTCACGCCAACGATTACTTCTACTTCTATGGCTAACGCATTTAGCAATAAAGTAAAGTAATTTACATGGCATTATTCAATGACACGCAGGTCATACAAAATAATAAAGACAACTCCTATGGCTCCTGCCGGTTGTCATACTCATCGACATGCAAGTCATGATTCCTATTACAAGAATATGATCAATCTCATACATCACATATATCATTCATCACACCTTCTGGCCATATCACATCACATAGCACATGCTGCAAAAACAAGTTAGACGTCCTCTAATTGTTGTTGCAAGTTTTTACGTGGCTCGTATAGGTTTCTAGCAAGAACGTTTCTTACCTACGTAAAACCACAACGTGATATGTCAATTTCTATTTACCCTTCATAAGGACCCTTTTCATCGAATCCGTTCCGACTAAAGTGGGAGAGACAGACACCCGCTAGCCACCTTATACAACTAGTGCATGTCAGTCGGTGGAACCTGTCTCACGTAAGCGTACGTGTAAGGTCGGTCCGGGCCGCTTCATCCCACAATACCGCCGAAACAAGATAAGACTAGTAGCGGCAAGAAGAATTGGCAACATCTACGCCCACAACTGCTTTGTGTTCTACTCGTGCATAGTAACTACGCATAGGCCTGGCTCATGATGCCACTGTTGGGGATTGTAGCAGAATTTTAAAATTTTCTACGCATCACCAAGATCCATCTATGGAGTATACTAGCAACGAGGGGAAAGGAGTGCATCTACACACCCTTGTAGATCACGAGCGGAAGCGTTCCAATGAACGAGGTTCATGGAGTCGTACTCGCCGTGATCCAAATCACCGATGACCGAGTGCCGAACGGACGACACCTCCGCGTTCAACACACGTACGGAGCAGCGACGTCTCCTCCTTCTTGATCCAGCAAGGGGGAAGGAGAGGTTGATGGAGATCCAGCAGCACGACGGCGTGGTGGTGGATGTAGCGGGATCTCAGCAGGGCTTCGCCAAGCTTCTGCGAGAGGGAGAGGTGTTGCAGGGGAGGAGGGAGGCGCCAAAGGCTGTGTTATTGCTGCCCTCCCTCCCCCCTTTATATAGGCCCCCTGGGAGGGGGGGCGCCGGCCTGGAACCCATCTACATGGGGGGCGGCGGCCAGGGGGGAGACTTGCCCCCCAAGGCAAGTGGGGCGCCCCCCCACCCTAGGGTTTCCAACCCTAGGCGCAGGGGGGAGGCCCATGGGGGGTGCCCCAGCCCACTAAGGGCTGGTTCCCTTCCCACTTCAGCCCATGGGGCCCTCCGGGATAGGTGGCCCCACCCGGTGGACCCCCGGGACCCTTCCGGTGGTCCCGGTACAATACCGGTGACCCCCGAAACTTTCCCGGTGGCCGAAACTTGACTTCCTATATATAATTCTTCACCTCTGGACCATTCCAGAACTCCTCGTGACGTCCGGGATCTCATCCGGGACTCCGAACAACTTTCGGGTTTCCGCATACTCATATCTCTACAACCCTAGCGTCACCGAACCTTAAGTGTGTAGACCCTACGGGTTCGGGAGACATGCAGACATGACCGAGACGCCTCTCCGGTCAATAACCAACAGCGGGATCTGGATACCCATGTTGGCTCCCACATGTTCCACGATGATCTCATCGGATGAACCACGATGTCGAGGATTCAATCAATCCCGTATACAATTCCCTTTGTCAATCGGTATGTTACTTGCCCGAGAGTCGATCGTCGGTATCCCAATACCTTGTTCAATCTCGTTACCGGCAAGTCTCTTTACTCGTACCGCAATGCATGATCCCGTGACTAACTCCTTAGTCACATTGAGCTCATTATGATGATGCATTACCGAGTGGGCCCAGAGATACCTCTCTGTCATACGGAGTGACAAATCCCAGTCTCGATCCGTGCCAACCCAACAGACACTTTCAGAGATACCCGTAGTGTACCTTTATAGTCACCCAGTTACGTTGTGACGTTTGGCACACCCAAAGCACTCCTACGGTATCCGGGAGTTGCACGATCTCATGGTCTAAGGAAAAGATACTTGACATTGGAAAAGCTCTAGCAAACGAACTACACGATCTTTGAGCTATGCTTAGGATTGGGTCTTGTCCATCACATCATTCTCCTAATGATGTGATCCCGTTATCAATGACATCCAATGTCCATAGTCAGGAAACCATGACTATCTGTTGATCAACGAGCTAGTCAACTAGAGGCTTACTAGGGACACGTTGTGGTCTATGTATTCACACATGCATTACGATTTCCGGATAACACAATTATAGCATGAACAATAGACAATTACCATGAACAAAGAAATATAATAATAACCATTTATTATTGCCTCTAGGGCATATTTCCAACAGTAGGGGATGTAGGTGGTACGGTCTACCCAGAGTAGAGAGTTAACGCTTCTGAAAGACTGTGTCTCGGTCATCCGTTTCTCAAACATCATGCAGTGCGAGAATCAAGCGGAGGCGATCGAGTCTTGTGGGGAAAAGTGCACAAACCTTTGCAGAGTGTACAAACTAATCATGGTTAGCCGTGTCCCCGGTTATGGACAACTTGAGTATCTAGTATCTGGATTATCATGTGAATCTCATCACCATGTTACTTTAATTAATTTTGCTGGGTTAAAGATGACACTTAATTGGGATTGAGTTGGAGGTACCTTCTCAATGTTTAACAACCACCATGATAGTTAAATAAAATTTATTCCTTTGCAGTAGGGAAAAATTGGCTTTTCACAAAAACTGTAACCATAGAGCTTTCCACCAGCCATATATGCATGTAGTATAGCATTATTATGTTCATTATTCTCTATGTGTTACATTGCCAGCATATTCCATGTGCTGACCCATTTTCGGGCTGCAACGTTTCATGTTGCAGACTTTTCAGACGACGAGTAAGGTGCCTTAGGTCGTGGTCTTATACTCAGTGATGCCGTTGGAGTTGATGGACTCACTTATCTTCCAAGCCTTCCGCTGTTATCGTATTTAGATGGCCTTAAGCCATATTTATCATACTTATTCTCTTTTGAGATATTCGTTGTAATAAGTGTGTGATTGCTACTCTGTTATAAATCCTCCATTTGTACTGTGCGTGTCAGCATTATTGATCCAGGGATGACACTGGTGCACAGCAGCACAGACTGTTTGAGGTCTGGTCGCTACACAAATACAACTTATATGTAGTAAGGAAGGTAGATAATGAACATATATACACTCTCCGTTATTTTATAGCCAATTTGGGAACATACGGAACGAAATTGGAAGAGGGATTGTGAGGAAATATGCCTCACCGCGATGGAGAGCAGTAACTAACAGGCTTCTTAATGCAAACTCGGCCGGGCCACAGGAGAGGCAAGGGTTACTACATCGATATGCTCAAGGGTGGCTGGCGAGCAAACGAAGACGGCAAGGCGCGGGCCGCCGCGTGTTGGGAACGACAGTGGAGGTAGGCTTGACGCCGAAGAGAGGGCACATGGCCGGGGTGAGCACGGTGGCGTTGGAGAGGGTTCTGCTATGGATCTGGGGGAGGGGGAGCTGGCGAAGGAGATTGGGTGGACTAGTTGAGTGAAACGCGGGCGGACGGTGGGGGTGTTGGGGACTCCGGGGGTTGGCGGCCTAGGTGAAAAAGGTGAAAAATATCCCCGGTCACCGCGCGCGAAAAGGCCTATGCAAACGGTTGTCTCTAAGCGCTCGTGTGCACAAACAGAATAATTTCATTTGAAATGAAGATGTACTAATTTTGAAATGAAGACGTGAGTTCACCGTTTCGCCTCTAAATTTTTCCCACGTAAACCAATCACAATTTTACCACGGGTTTGATTTGCTGGCGCATTTCAGGTCTCGTGTGCTATATGTAAGACATTTTTTGGCAGTTACCGTGCATGTTGGCATATAAATCAATTTCTAGCCGGACTACATTTCCTGTCGAAAGGTATGAGGATTGTCGTTCGATCTGGGAGCATCCAACGGTGCAGATGTACGATCCGTGGGGTTTGGGTTCTAGCCAATCAGAACGCACGACTCAGATCGTGCGCGCAGCAAGGGGGGCATCGGCCACGGTTTGGTAGGCACACGACTTTCGTGTGTGAACCGTGTGCTATTTGAGAACATTTTTTTGGGAGGGGCTATTTGAACACATGTACATGTGTTGTCAAAAGGGATGAGGATCGCCGTTCGATCAAGGAGAATCCAATGGTGCAGACGTATGATCCGTGGTTTGGCTTCTGGCCGATCAGAACACACGACTCATATCGCGCGCGTGGCAGAGAGGGGTGGGGGGGTGCATGGCCACGGTTTAGTGGACACACGGCTTTTGTGAGTGAACCGTGTGCTCTTTGAAAACATTTACATTACCAAACATCATATTTTTGTTCGAATGAAAACATGAGTTCATCGTTTCACCTCCAATTTTTTCCACGGTAAGAAATCACGAGTATAGTGGAGAGTGTCATATACTAGTATCATGAATATACAGTATATATGATACTAGTGTATGATACTACCTTTAATTAATTATAACGCATAGTATAATACATAGAGTATAGTATTATATATCAATCATATTTATTGCCATGCATGACACAAATTAGCATCGCATTTAACATGATACAGTATCTACCTATATGTTACTCTAACCCTCTTTATATATATTTAATTATTTGCCACATCAACATACTTGCTATTTCCGAGTGCATGACATCGTCGGCTATGATACCACCACTATGACCAGCCTTATATAGTGGGGAGTATCATATACTATATATATATAGTATCATGCATATGATACTAATGTATGATACCACGTACGTACCTTCATAGTGCATATATAGTATCATAGAGTAGTACTAGCTTCCTCTGTAAACTAATATAAGAGCGTTTAGATTACTAAAATAGTGACCTATTAGCTCTTATATTAGTTTACGGAGGGAGTATATATCATAGATGACCGTATTTATGGCCATGCATGACACAAAGTAGTATAGCATTTATTATATATATATATGTTACGGTATCTACCTATGTTACTGGTTCTTTGCCACATCATTATATTTTCTATTCCCGAGTGCATGATACCAGCTATGGATCCCCCACTATGGCCACCCTAATAACGCTGGTCGTAATATGGGAGTATCAAGCGGTATGATGCATGCCAACTAGACTTTTTGGATGATGTGGCACACAGTTAAATGATGAAAGAGAGAGTGTGGTATCATATTATGATACCGCATCATATTAAATGTTGTACTACTTTGTGTCATGCATGGTAATTAATAAGGAACCTAAGATACTAACTTATGATACTATGCATGCGCGCATTACGGAGGTATTGCCGATCATATACTAGTATCATGCATATATACTCCCTCCTTTCCGGTTTATAGGCTTATCTCAAAATTTTAGTTTTTCCATTTTATAAGGCTCTGTTTGGTTGTTCCCCATCACATGTCCAGATTCCAAGGTGCATTAAATCATTGCATGCAAGTATTAAGAGAAAGTTGACCAATGCATGTACTTTATATATGCACGCATGTATTGCAATTAATACACTGGAAAACATAATTTTTTGAGGAAAACAAAATCATTAATTGGGTGTTTTTGCAAACTACAAAAAGTATTCCACCACTCACCATCTACCTTGGTTGGTGAGAATTTTGAATTGAGCCCTATAAGGCTGGTTGTAATGGGGAGTATCATGCATATGATAGTGTAGGATACTACTTCCGTAATGCATAGTATCATAAGTTAGCATCTTAGGTTGCCTTACTAATTGTCATGCATCACACAAAGTAGTAGTACAACATTTAATATGACACGGTATCATGATATGATACCACATCCTCTCTTTCCTCATTTAATTGTGTGCCACATCATCCAGAAAGTCTAGTTGGCATGCATGATACCGCTTATGATAATACCATTACAACCAGACTAAACTGTAAAGGAGGGAGTATGAGACTAGCCATAATGGAGAGTACACTAGTAACATACACATATCCCTAGACTATATATGTTACTACCTTCATAGTGGGTAGTAACATAAGTGTACTGTCATGCAAAGCTTCATTTATTAGGTTATAGACTCATATTGCATTGGGACATGTGATGTTACAGTAACTAGCTAAGTTACTGAAACTATCTCTCTCCTCATTATCTTATTGCCACATAAGCAAGTTTGCTGAGTTGGAGTCAATGTTACTACTGAAGTTACTCCCACTATGGCTAGTCTGATACTAGCTAGTCGTCTATGATATACTAGCTACCTCACTAAGAGCATGGTTAATAATACAGCCAAGGGTCGGCTATAAGAAGTTGCCATGTCATATACAACCAACCTCTTAGCGGGCATGTACAATAATAAGTTTTATATGCGTACTAGTTTATCAATAGTTGACCCACCTTACATCCTCACAAAGTGTCTTGGGTCTCGTGTTGCAGCTGGCTCTACTAACCAAGAGCCTGCTTCTCTTCTCTTTCCTCCAACTAATAAGCACATACATATATTATTCTATTCCTTATAGCCTGCTTAGACTACCCACAGTGGGAGTAACATAGGTAGTAACATCACACGTATCTAGATAAAATAGATGATGTGGCAAGCAATAAATGAAGAAAGAGAGGAAAGTGGTAACATAGCTAGTTAGACTGGCCACAATGGGTAGTAACATATGTGTGGTAACATGCAACACTTCATTTATTAGACTATAGACTCATTTTGCCTTGATATGTGTGATGTTACTCATACTACTAGTAACTAGCCATGTTACCACTTTCCTCCATTTCTTCATTTATTGCTTGCCACATCATCTATTTTATCTAGATATGTGTGATGTTACTACCTACGTTACTCCCACTGTGGGTAGTCTGGCCACAATGGGTAGTAACATGCACATGTTACTACCTTTATAGTGGGGAGTAACATATGTGTGGTAACATGCAACACTTCATTTATTAGGCTATAGACTCATTTTGCCTTGATATGTGTGATGTTAATTACTCATACTACTAGTAACTAGCTATGTTAGTACTTTCCTCCATTTCTTCATTTATTGCTTGCCACATCATCTATTTTATCAAGATATGTGTGATGTTACTACCTATGTTACTCCCACTGTGGGTAGTCTTACTAGTAGTATGAGTAACATCACACATCTCAAGGCAAGATGAGTCTATAGCCTAATAAATGAAGTGTTGCATGTTACTACACATATGTTACTCCCCACTATAGAGGTAGTAACATAGACTAGTAACATTCTTATGTTACTACCCATTGTGGCTAGTCTTATGTCACTCTATTGTGTACTTGCTCTAATGCATACTATCATAGAGTAGCTAGTATCATATGTAGCACTTTATTTATATTGTCATGCATGACACATAGTAGCATAGCATTTATTATGATACGGTTTCATGATATGATACTTAACCCTCTCTTTCTTCATTTAATTAATTCTATGACAGCTCATCGAAATTGCCTAGTTGGCATGCATGATACTAGCTATGATACCCCCTTACTATCAGCCTAGCAAAGGTGTACAGATCATTTGTGCGTCGCTTTGTGAGTTTTCATCCGTTTGTTCGAGAAGCAGGGAGAAGTTTCAAACATTTCGGCCGCGAGGTGCGGCCACTGGCGTAGTCCTAGTTGGTATTTTAATTATAGGAAATTCAGATGGAGTTCGGACATCATCAAAATCGACGTGTGCATGTGGCGTGCTCTCACGACCCCGTGGAAAAAATTTGGTAAAGTTTGGCACAAGTTTTGATGACCGCTCCTTCCAAACCGGAGCATCTCACATGAAGGATCATGGTTTTCCAAAAGGAGACGTGTCAATTCAAACTCCTGTGGCTGGTGACTTCATCGTTTGGCCTCATAAAAATTTCCACAGTACGCAATCACCATTATACCACGGGTTTGATTTTCTGGCGCATTTCAGGTATCGTTAGCTATATTTAAGACATTTTTTGAGATTAACATGCATTTTGTGCATAAAAATAAAATTACGAAAGGGATGAGGATCGTCGTTCGATCTGGGAGCATCCAACGGTGCAGACGTATGATCCGTGGGGTTTGGGTTCTGGCCAATCAGAGAGCACGACTCAGATCGTGGGCGGGGTGGCGGGATTTGGTCGGCACACGGCTTTCATCAACGAACCGTATGCTATTCGCAAACCAGATTGCATATTTTTGTTCACACATACTATAGTGAGATCAATTGAGAGTGATACCTCTATGATATAATAATAATAATAACAAAAAACAGTTCATATTCATTGCCTGAGCTGACAGAATATCAAGGTCAACATATTAACGGTTCTTACATCATCAGAAAACCGGGCATAACTCACAAATTCAGTACACGCGACAGTTCTAAATTGAACGAATTAAGTTGCAGGGTAGGCATAAAGACTTGTCTTACGGCTTAAGTCCCATGTACATGGGGGAACTGTGATCATTAAGTTGACCCCGAATGAACTTGGGGTTTTGGATGATTTTACGATGCTCTGTTACACGGGTGCGTGATTCCTTGGTTGGCAACTCATCAAATTAATCGTACTCGTCCTCATCGGCAACATCGTCGAAACCCAGTACCCTTCTCTTCCCATGCATCGCTAAATGGCCGTTCTTATGCAAGGGGTCTTCCACAAAGAAAATCTTGGAAGCATCGCTGGCAAAAATAAATGGGTCCGCGTGATATGCCATCGTTGTCCTGTTAACATAGGTCTTCCTGTACTCATCAACCCTTACCTGACCAAGAGGGATCCATGCGCACCTGAATAATGCCACCTTAACTTTCACATAGTCAAGCTCCCAAATCTCTTTGATGGTTCCATAGTATACCCTTTTATCAGCTTCATTTATAGTCATGCATTCTATTCGAACAGAGCTGTTCTGATACGAGGTCTTCTTATCACGTTCCTCAGTGTAGAACGTGTATCCATTTATGTCATATGCTTGGTACGTCAACACCGTAGGTGATGGCTTTTGTGCCAACTACGTAGCAATGTCATTGATGGATCCTTGTGCCAAATGATTCTTCAACCATTCGGCGTAGTTCTTAGTGTGCTCCTTCATCTCCACATCTAATGAAGGCACCATTGGTAAGAAGCTTTGGCGTATCTTCGCCAAGTGTTCTTCGGCATAAGCGATGAGAACTGGGCTATTAAGCAGTACCGTCAAATGGGCTTTCTCTGCCAATTCTCTGGGTGCAGCCATTTGCGTGCCAGCAAGGATCGGCTTACCTTTCAGCCTTCCCTCGTGGTGAGAGAGGGGCAAACCTATAGGTCTTTGTTTTCATGTATTCGGTGCAAAACTCAACCACCTCCTCCGCGGTATAACCTTGTAGGATACTTGCCTCTGGATGGTTTCGGTTCCAACAAAAGCGCTTCAGTATTCCCATGAACCGCTCGAAGGGATACATGTTGCGAAGAAACACAGGACCACGATACTTTATCTCGTTGATAATGTGCATAGTGAGATGGACCATGACATCAAAGAATGTCAGTGGGAAAAATATCTCTAGGTTGGACAATATTCTTGCAATATCATCTTGCATATGATCCAACTCTTCAGGATTTACAACTTTCTGCCATAGTTGGTTGAAGAAATCACAGAGGTCAATGAGTGCGTTTCTTATATCTTTGTTCATCAGATTCCTGATGGCCACCGGGAGGATTTGTGTTAACATTACATGGCAATCATGTGACTTCATGTGTCCCAACTTCATTTTACCTGAGCTCACATCCACGAGACTTCTGATGTTTGCGCAGTAGGAAGAGGGTGTCTTAACTGACAACAAATAGGTGAAGAACTGTGTTGCTTCTTTTGTACTGAAATTGTAACTCTGGCGAGCTTTGATGAATTTGTCATCATCTTCTGCTTCACTCTTGCATTGTGATTGATCAGCAAGCATATCGAGCCGTGAACCGTCACCATCCTTTCTTTTACCTTTAATCTTGAGCAGAGCACCAAGGATGCTTTCACATACGTTCTTCTCTACGTGCATGACATCATGCAGTGACGTACACGTAGAATCTCCCAGTAAGGTAATTTCCAGAACACCGATTTCTTCTTAAACACTTGATCCTTGGGTGTTAGTTTCACCGTCAAAGGGTGGTTCTTGCCAAGCACAACATTAATTTTTTTAGCCATGTTGTGGACCACCTCCCCGTCATAGGGTCTTGGGCCCGCACCTGCCTCTGCTGTACCATCAAATTTAGATTTCATCTTTCGGTATGGGTGATTTTTCCGTAAGAACCTACGATGATGCAAATACACTATTTTGCGCGAGTTGGGACATCTTCTGCTAGCTGTCCTATCCATGCATGTGACACACCCTACATCTCCCCTTGTTTTCTGCCCCGATGTGTTGCCTAATGCCGGCATATCTTGAATGGTGTGCACCAGCATCACATGTAGATCGAAAATCTCCTTTCTGTAAGCATCATAACATTTTACAGCAGGCGCACCTATCCACATTGTCAGCAGTTCTTCTACCAGTAGCTGAAAGTAAATGTCGATGTCATTTCCAGGTTGCTCCGAGCCTTGGATAATCATTGACATCATAATGTATTTTTTTCTTCATACACAACCAAGGAGCTAGGTTATATATGCACAGAAGCACCGACCATGTGCTGTGATTGGTGCTCATATCGCCAAAAGGATTCATCCCGTCAGTACACTCCCCGAGCCATATACTTCTAGGATCCTTGGCAAATTTTTCAAAGTTTTTGTCGATTAATTCCCACTGAGCCCCATCTTTTGGGTGCCTCATAAACCTATCCGCAATTCGCTCATCATGATGCCACCGCAACCTCTTTGCCTCTCTAGGGTTTGCAAACAAACGCCTCATCCTTGGAATTAAAGGCAAGTACCAAACAACCTTGAACGGGATTCCTGTCTTGATCTCATCGTCCAATTTGTACTTGTCCTTTGCTCTCCCGCGATTGTATCGTGCATGCTTGCATGTGGGACAGGCACACAAATCTTTGTACTCACCACGATACAATATACAATCATTCACACAAGCGTGTATCTTCTGTACTTCAAGTTCCAATGGGCAAACAATTTTCTTCGCTTCATTCGTGCTTCTGGGGAGCACATTATCTTCCAGAAGAATTTCTTTGAAAAGACCTGACATCTCTGTAAAGCCCTTGTTTGATAGACCATTTGCTGCTTTAAATATGAGAAGCACCAGGGTGTCACTCAACCTAGAATATTTCTTTTTGCAACCTGGATACAATTCTTTCTTGGAGTCCGCATCAATGTTTGGCAGATCCTTGCACCCAATCATATCCTTTTCTGTGCCCTCGAAATCCGCAATCATAGCAGCAAAATCTGGCATATCAAGATTGTCGTCATCTGCGTCGATGTCTTGGTTTTCCAGTGGGCGTTTCGGCTTTCCGGTGTTCCATTGGTAGCCTGACGCCTCTGCCCTGATGTTAGATTCAACATCCATGTGACACTGATCGGGATTTGGCATCTCGCTGCCCTGGGTATCTTCATCCATGACCTCCTCTTCACCGTGTCTGGTCCAACATGTATATCCATCCATGAATCCCCTAGAGACTAAGTGCATCTGGACATCTGCAACTTCATGTGACTCTGTAGCACAATCAATACATGGACACAGGATGTAATCCGCATCACCAATTCTCCTCTTTGTACTTTCAGCCAAATTCATGAACTCTGTCACGCCAGTGATAAAATCTGCGGTTGTTCGATTCTTCATCCATCGAGATCGTTCCATCTGCAGCACATGAATGGTAATTAAAAACAAAACAACAACATTAATACACGGATTACCTGCTGCCCAAAGATGCGTGCATAAATCACAAGGTTTTATTTTAATAATTACTGAGGGCACTCCATGTTGTTATCCAGACGTGCAATGACAAAAATTAATGGCCAGTCAATTTACACGCAGAGTACTAGTACAACACTACGCTTAGGAATTGAATACCTTAATTAAGCCACTCACGAAAAGAATACCTTAATTAATTAGCCGCGCGGCGACCTCCACCCAGCAGACAGACAAGCGCGATGCGGCGGCACACCGAGAAAGCAGGGTCGAGGAGCAAAGCTTAGTGCGGCTGCCGCCTGAAGTTCGACCTCCACTATCCCGCCATCGACCGCGATGGATGTGCTCGAATCACGCCGCCGCCGACCTCGATGGTTGAGCTCCTCCTATCTCCCACCGCAGACCGAGGATTGACCTCCTATCACGCCGCCACCGCCCACCGACCGAGGATTGACCTCTTCTCCGGTAGCCGGTGCCTAGGCCGCCGCCACCATCTCTATAGGCAGAGCAGTTGTTTTTTTGACGGATATCCGCGGAGCGGCTATTTACGCGGTATCTCACCGTAACTCAATTATATGGACATGGTAGTACATCACATACGGTTATGTAACGGCAACCGTGTCTAACCTTGATACGTCTCCAATGTATCTATAATTTTTGATTGTTCCATGCTATTATATTATCTATTTTGGATGTTTATGGGCTTTATTTTACACTTTTATATTATTTTCGGGACTAACCTATTAACCCAGAGCCCAGTGTCAGTTCCTGTTTTTTCCCTTATTTCAGTGTTTTGAGGAAAAGGAATATCAAACGGAGTCCAAACGGAATGAAACCTTCGGGAGAGTTATTTTTGGAACGGAAGCAATCCAGGAGACTTGGAGTGTACGTCAGGGAAGCAACGAGGTGGCCAAGAGGCAGGGATGCGCGCCTGCCCCCCCCCCCCCCGGGCGCGCCCCCCACCCTCGTGGGCCCCTCATGGCCCTCCTGACCGACTTCTTTCACCTATATATATCCATATACCCTAAAAACATCGGGGAACAGAATAGACCGGGAGTTCCGTTGCCGCAAGCCTCTGTAGCCACCAAAAACCAATCGGGACCCTGTTTCGGCACCCTGCCGGAGGGGGGATCCCTCACCGGTGGCCATCTTCATCATCCCGGCACTCTCCATGACGAGGAGGGAGTAGTTCACCCTCGGGGCTGAGGGTATGTACCAGTAGCTATGTGTTTGATCTCTCTCTCTCGTGTTCTTGAGGTGGTACGATCTTGATGTATCGCGAGCTTTGCTATTATAGTTGGATCTTATGATGTTTCTCCCCCTCTACTCTCTTGTAATGGATTGAGTTTTCCCTTTGAAGTTATCTTATCGGATTGAGTCTTTAAGGATTTGAGAACACTTGATGTATGCCTTGTCGTGCTTATCTGTGGTGACAATGGGATATCACGTGATCCACTTGATGTATGTTTTGGTGATCAACTTGCGGGTTCCGCCCATGAACCTACGCATAGGCGTTGGCACACGTTTTCGTCTTGACTCTCAGGTAGAAACTTTGGGGCACTCTTTGAAGTTCTTTGTGTTGGTTGAATAGATGAATCTGAGATTGTGTGATGCATATCATATAATCATACCCACGGATACTTGAGGTGACATTGGAGTATCTAGGTGACATTAGGGTTTTGGTTGATTTGTGTCTTAAGGTGTTATTCTAGTACGAACTCTATGATAGATCGAACGGAAATAATAGCTTCATGTTATTTTACTACGGACTCTTGAATAGATCGATCAGAAAGAATAACTTTGAGGTGGTTTCGTACCCTGTAATAATCTCTTCGTTTGTTCTCCGCTATTAGTGACTTTGGAGTGACTCTTGCATGTTGAGGGATAGTTATATGATCCAACTATGTTATTATTGTTGACAGAACTTGCACTAGTGAAAGTATGAACCCTAGGCCTTGTTTCCTAGCATTGCAATACCGTTTACGCTCACTTTTATTATTAGTTACCTTGCTGTTTTTATATTTTCAGATTACAAAAACCTATATCTACCATCCATATTGCACTTGCATCACCATCTCTTCGCCGAACTAGTGCACCTATACAATTTACCATTGTATTGGGTGTGTTGGGGACAAGAGACTCTTTGTTATTTGGTTGCAGGGTTGTTTGAGAGAGACCATCTTCATCCTACGCCTCCCACGGATTGATAAACCTTAGGTCATCCACTTGAGGGAAATTTGCTACTGTCCTACAAACCTCTGCACTTGGAGGCCCAACAACGTCTACAAGAAGAAGGTTGTGTATTAGACATCAAGCTCTTTTCTGGCGCCGTTGCCGGGGAGGTGAGTGCTTGAAGGTATATCTTTAGATCTTGCAATCGAATCTTTTTGTTTCTTGTTTTATCACTAGTTTAGTGTATAAAAGAAAACTACAAAAAAAATGGAATTGAGTTTGTCTCATAAGCTTTATCTTTTTAATTTCTTTCGTGGGAATGATGGGAAGGAAAAATGTGCTCAAGTGCTAGAAGAAGAAGTCTATAAAAATGTTTGGCACTAAATCTTTGAATGATGAGCATGATTGCAATGTTGTTAGTATGAAATCTTTGAATTTCCATAGTACTAATGATGATTGCACTAGTCATGATGAAAATATCTCCTATAAGCATGTCGATTTCTGTGGAGTGCATAGAGTTTGCAAATACATACCAAAAAGCGAAGATAGATTTTGTAAGAGGCACAAGTACTTAGAAACTAAATGGTTGCAAGAGAGGCTAGATGTTTGTGCTGAAAATTTAAACTTTCTTAGCCGTACTTGTGAACTTTGCAATGAACGTGATCATTTCAATACCCAATGCAAATTGTTTCATGATCGTATCGTGTCCAAAAATTGTGATGATTTGATTTCCCTTACACATCATAATGAACTTAGTTTGCTCTTGGGTTATGAAGAAATGAAACGTATAACTAAGGTTATTCCAGAATTTTCCCTTGATAGAGTTCTTGATGTTGACCTAGAGGAAATTTATATGTATTGTGCGGTGAATTGCATCGAAAATCCTTATATTGCCAATTACATAAAGAAAAGAAAACAAATAGAAGATGAAGAGAACACTAATGAAAGGGAAGATACTTCCCAATATCCTCCTATTATTTCTTATGATGAATCAGGTAACGAGGAGGAGTCTTCTATTCAACCAATCTCATCAATAAAGAGCTCAAAAAAGAGGGTTAAACCCACACATGACGTGAAGAAGAAAAAGAAAAGACGGAGAAGCAAAGGTAAAAAGGTATCTCTCCCAAATGATGATGCTCCTATTTCTCATTGTGATGATGATAATTGCTATACTATTGGTGCTATCCATACTATTAATGATGAGAGTGATTATGCTTATGATATGAAAAGGCCCAAGCTTGGGGATGCTATGTTTGATGAAGATGATGTTTTTGAGAATATATTTGCTGCAATCAATGTTTGTCCCAAGCTTGGGGATGCTATGTTTAATGAAGATGGTATTTTTAGTCTCCCAAGTTTTGATATGCAAATTTATAATGATGACAGCATGCCTCCTACTTATGATGATTATATTGATGAAAGTGGGTTTGGAAGAGTGTCAACTTTAGGAAGTAATGATCCCACTATTTTGGAGGGTGTTGAATCTTATTGTTACAATTATGAAAGTGGATTTGGAGAGGTCATGGCTTTATTTAGTAATGATTCCACTATCTTGGAAGAGGTTTCAATCGATTATGATGAGAACAAAGTTGCTACTTATGACGATTATTGTGATGAAAATTATGCTATAAAAAGTAGTGATGATTATATTTATAAAACTTGTCCTGATTATGGTTACCCTTTTTTTGAACATTACTCTTTTAATGTGGAAACAATTTATAGTATTCGAGTCTCTTATGATACTCCCACTATTCCGAAAGAGAAGAATTTTGCTTATGTGGAGAGTAACAAAATTTCTATGCTGGTGGATCATGAAAAGAATGCTTTAGGTGCTGGTTATATTGTTGAATTCATTCATGATGCTACTGAAAATTATTATGAGGAAGGAACATATGCTTGTAGGAATTGCAATAATAACAAGTTTCCTCTCTATGTGCTTAAAGTTTTAAAGTTATGCTTGTTTTGCCTTCCTATGCTAGTTGATTATTGTTCCCATAAGTTGTTTTATCACAAAATCCCTATGCATAGGAAGTGGGTTAGACTTAAATATGCTAGTCATATTCTTCATGATGCTCTCTTTATGTTTCAATTCTTATCTTTTATGTGAGCATCATTGAAATCATCATGCCTAGCTAGGGGCGTTAAACGTTAGCGCTTGTTGGGAGGCAACCCAATTTTATTTTTGTTCCTTGCCTTTTGTTCCTGTTTAGTAATAAATAAATCATCTAGCCTCTGGTTAGATGTGGTTTTATGTTTTAATTAGTGTTTGTGCCAAGTAATACCTATAGGATCTTCTTGGATGATAATTATTTGATCTTGCTGAAAAAGACAGAAACTTTCTGCTCACGAAAACAATTGTTAACAATCACCAGAAAGTGATAAAATAATGATTCCAATTGCAGTAGATCAATAATCAAATTATCTAGGTCGTCCTATTTTGGTAGATTTTTATGAGTTCCAGAAGTTTTAGTTTGATGCAGATTACTACAGACTGTTCTGTTTTTGACAGGTTCTGTTTCTATGTGTTGTTTGCTTATTTTGATGAATCTATGAGTAGTATCGGAGGGTATGAACCATAGATAAGTTGTAATACAGTATATATTACACCAATATGAATTTAGAATGAGTTCACAACAGTACCTAAGTGGTGATTTATTTTCTTATACTAACGGAGCTTACGAGTTTTCTGTTAAGTTTTGTGTTGTGAAGTTTTCAAGTTTTGGGTAAAGATTCGATGGACTATGGAATAAGGAGTGGCAAGAGCCTAAGATTGGGGATGCCCAATGAACACCAAGGTAATATTCAAGGACAACAAAAATCCTAAGCTTGGGGATGCCTCGGATGGCATCCCCTCTTTCGTCTTCGTTCATCGGTAACTTTACTTGGAGCTATATTTTTATTCACCACATGATATGTGTTTTGCTTGGAGCGTCATTTTATTTTCTTTTGTTTTGCTTGCTGTATGAATAAAATACCAAGATCTGAAATCCTTAAATGAGAGAGAGTCTTCACATAGCTACATAATTATTTAACTACTCATTGATCTTCACTTATATCTTTCGGAGTAGTTTGTCATTTGCTCTAGTGCTTCACTTATATCCTTTTATAGCACGGCGGTGGATTTATTTTGAATAAATATATGAACTCTCATGCTTCACTTATATTATTTTGAGAGTCTTTAGAACAGCATGGTAATTTTCTTTGGTTATGAATTTAGTCCTAATATGATGGGCATCCAAGAGGGATATAATAAAAACTTTCATATAAAGTGCATTGAATACTATGAGAAGTTTGATTCTTTATGATTGTTTTGAGATATGAAGATGGTGATATTAGAGTCATGCTAGTTGAGTAGTTGTGAATTTGAGAGATACTTGTGTTAAAGTTTGTGATTCCCGTAGCATGCACGTATGGTGAACCGTTATGTGATGAAGTCAGAGCATGATTTATTTATTGATTGTCTTCCTTATGAGTGGCGGTCGGGGACGAGCGATGGTCTTTTCCTACCAATCTATCCCCCTAGGAGCATGCGCGTAGTACTTTGTTTCGATAACTAATAGATTTTTGCAATAAGTATGTGAGTTCTTTATGACTAATGTTGAGTCCATGGATTATACGCACTCTCATCCTTCCACCATTGCTAGCCTCTCTAATACCGCGCACCTTTAGCCGGTATCATACACCCACCATATCCCTTCCTCAAAACAGCCACCATACCTACCTATCATGGCATTTCCATAGCCATTCCGAGATATATTGCCATGCAACTTACCACCGTTCCGTTTATTATGACACACTTCATCATTGTCATATTGCTTTGCATGATCATGTAGTTGTCATCGTATTTGTGGCAAAGCCGCCTTTCATAATTCTTTCATACATGTCACTCATGAGCCATTGCATATCCCGGTACTCCACCGGAGGCATTCACATAGAGTCATATTTTTGTTCTAAGTATCGAGTTGTAATTCTTGAGTTGTAAGTAAATAAAAGTGTGATCATCATCATTATTAGAGCATTGTCCCAGTGAGGAAAGGATGATGGAGACTATGATTCCCCCACAAGTCGGGATGAGACTACGGACTAAAAAAAGAGGCCATAAAAAAAGAAGAGAAAAGGCCCAAAAAAAAATTAAAAAAATGAGAGAAAAAGAGAGAAGGGACAATGTTACTATCCTTTTACCACACTTGTGCTTCAAAGTAGCACCATGATCTTCATGATAGAGAGTCTCCTATGTTGTCACTTTCATATACTAGTGGGAATTTTACATTATAGAACTTGGCTTGTATATTCCAATGATGGGCTTCCTCAAAATGCCCTAGGTCTTCGTGAGCAAGCAAGTTGGATGCACACCCACTTAGTTTCTTTTGTTGAGCTTTCATACACTTATAGCTCTAGTGCATCCGTTGCATGGCAATCCCTGCTCACTCACATTGATATCTATTGATGGGCATCTCCATAGCCCTTTGATACGCCTAGTTGATGCGAGACTATCTTCTCCTTTTTGTCTTCTCCACAACCACCATTCTATTCCACCTATAGTGATATGTCCATGGCTCACGCTCATGTATTGCATGAAGATTGAAAACGTTTGAGAACATCAAAAGTATGAAACAATTGTTTGGCTTGTCATCGGGGTTGTGCATGATTTAAATATTTTGTGTGATGAAGATAGAGCATAGCCAGACTATATGATTTTGTAGGGATAACTTTCTTTGGCCATGTTATTTTGAGAAGACATGATTGCTTTGTTAGTATGCTTGAAATATTATTGTTTTCATGTCAATATTAAACTTTTATCTTGAATCTTATGGATCTGAATATTCTTGCCACAATAAAGAAAATTACATTAAGAATTATGTTAGGTAGCATTCCACATCAAAAATTCTGTTTTTATCATTTACCTACTCGAGGGCGAGCAGGAATTAAGCTTGGGGATGCTGATACGTCTCCAACGTATCTATAATTTTTGATTGTTCCATGCTATTATATTATCTGTTTTGGATGTTTATGGGCTTTATTTTACACTTTTATATTATTTTTGGGACTAATCTATTAACCCAGAGCCCAGTGCAAGTTCCTGTTTTTTCCCTTGTTTCGGTGTTTCGAAGAAAAGGAATATCAAACGGAGTCCAAATGGAATGAAACCTTCTGGAGAGTTATTTTTGGAACGGAAGCAATCCAGGAGACTTGGAGTGTACGTCAGGGAAGCAACGAGGTGGCCACGAGGCAGGGAGGCGCGCCTGCCCCCCCCCCCATGCGCACCCCCACCCTCGTGGGCCCCTCGTGGCTCCCCTGACCGACTTCTTTCGCCTATATATATCCATATACCCTAAAAACATCAGGGAACAGAATAGATCGGGAGTTCCGCCGCCGCAAGTCTCTGTAGCCACCAAAAACCAATCGGGACCCTGTTCCGGCACCCTGCCGGAGGGGGGATCCCTCACCGGTGGCCATCTTCATCATCCCGGCGCTCTCCATGACGAGGAGGGAGTAGTTCACCCTCGGGGCTGAGGGTATGTACCAGTAGCTATGTGTTTGATCTCTCTCTCTCTCTCTCTCTCTCTCGTGTTCTTGAGGTGGTACGATCTTGATGTATCACGAGCTTTGCTATTATAGTTGGATCTTATGATGTTTCTCCCCCTCTACTCTCTTGTAATGGATTGATTTTTCCCTTTGAAGTTATCTTATCGGATTGAGTCTTTAAGGATTTGAGAACACTTGATGTATGTCTTGCCGTGCTTATCTCTGGTGACAATGGGATATCACGTGATCCACTTGATGTATGTTTTGGTGATCAACTTGCGGGTTCCGCCCATGAACCTATGCATAGGGGTTGGCACACGTTTTCGTCTTGACTCTCCAGTAGAAACTTTGGGGCACTCTTTGAAGTTCTTTGTGTTGGTTGAATAGATGAATCTGAGATTGTGTGATGCATATCGTATAATCATACCAACGGATACTTGAGGTGACATTGGAGTATCTAGGTGACATTAGGGTTTTGGTTGATTTGTGTCTTAAGGTGTTATTCTAGTACGAACTCTATGATAGATCGAATGGAAATAATAGCTTCATGTTATTTTACTACGGACTCTTGAATAGATCGATCAGAAAGAATAACTTTGAGGTGGTTTCGTACCCTACAATAATCTCTTCGTTTGTTCTCCGCTATTAGTGACTTTGGAGTGACTCTTGCATGTTGAGGGATGGTTATATGATCCAACTATGTTATTATTGTTGAGAGAACTTGCACTAGTGAAAGTATGAACCCTAGGCCTTGTTTCCTAGCATTGCAATACCGTTTACGCTCACTTTTATTATTAGTTACCTTGCTGTTTTTATATTTTCAGATTACAAAAACCTATATCTACCATCCATATTGCACTTGTATCACCATCTCTTCGCCGAACTAGTGCACCTATACAATTTACCATTGTATTGGGTGTGTTGGGGACACAAGAGACTCTTTGTTATTTGGTTGCAGGGTTGTTTGAGAGAGACCATCTTCATCCTACGCCTCCCACGGATTGATAAACCTTAGGTCATCCACTTGAGGGAAATTTGCTACTGTCCTACAAACCTCTGCACTTGGAGGCCCAACAACGTCTACAAGAAGAAGGTTGTGTAGTAGACATCAAACCTACGTTGTCTTCTCACGCGGTTTGGTGCGGAAATCGTGTGTGACGTTGTAATACCTGACACAAACGACATGTACAAACAGTGTGCCGTATACAACATATATATATAGTGCCATTAGTAGTTCCCGATCGTTAGCTTATTTCCACAGTTTCCCCATTTCCCCCAAATCCCTACATAGCCTCCAAATTCCCTCGCGTGGCGCTGACATTGGGGGAATGCGGACGAGTGGTGCTGATGGTTTCGGTGCGGCTGTTCTTGCTCGTATCGCCGCCACGACGGCGGTCGCCGCCGAGCACTTGCCTAAGGTCATCAGAAGGCAGGTGTACTACGGATCCGAATCGTCCTGTGAGGTTCCAATCTATCCCGATCTTTTTTAGCATGTCCAAAGTATAGATACTTGCTGAATCCATCCTGAATGACCCCCCCAGGAAAGCGATCTGCCGCTGGATCCGGAGCTTGACTCCAGACTCCCACAACATGAGTTCGACTCCGAGTTTTGCGCCACCGAGAAGTACCAAAAGCTGAGTTGTGTGCACGGGCACACTCCCACTCGACGTGTATGCACGGAGGGATTCGACATTGGCAGGCGGTTTCTCAGTTGCCCCTTAGAGGTTAGTGCTAATTAAGTTCATCATTTACTTCGGTTAATGCCACCGCTCATCCAGAATACTATTTAACATTGACAGGGATATGAGGCTTGTGCCTTTGTTAACTGGCTGGATGAAGAATGGCATGGCAGGGCTCGGAGTGTTATCACCAAGCTCGCAGAAGATAACGTAAAGCTGAAGAAGAAACTGGCTGATCTAGAATGTACAATCAGTACGATGAAGCAAGAAATAATCAATCACAAGCAACAGATGAAAGCAAGAGACAAGAAGGAACTAGCATGTGTAGTTGTGGTTGTCGCATTAGCCATGTTCTATGCGCTGTTTGCAATGATGATCAGGGGTTTTCTTTGACAGTATTGCTAAAGCACATCTAGATGTGCTCTAAGTAATGCACATCTAGGTCCTATGCCATTGATGTTACGCGAAGATTCGTGTAGATATTTTTCTTTTCCTTTCTAGTTTGATTATTACTGGCTTTATCAATAAGAAGAGCTCAATGTATTGCTTGCCAACTGTCCTACTCCGTTCGTATTGGTACTGGTGCATAATCCCAAAACTCGTTCCTTGTTTTTGTCCTGAAAAAGGAAACTAGCCAAATAGCCAACAGGAGTCCTACGCAACCCCGGGAATTTGGAGCGACTGGGTACAAATAATTGCGGTTGATTATATCAGCGGTTAGATAATACGTCAACCCCCGCTTCAATTGGCAGTTCCTCTTCTCTGCATACCTCGCTTAAGTGTCCACCATCTTCATCGTCCCCGGCAGGCCGCGCTACACACTGGCACACACTCTACAGCCATGTCGAGCGACAGCAAGGATGACAGTTTGGCCAGCAGTCTGGCACCCGATGATAGGTCAACATTAGAATCATCCCGCTCGTCTTCCATGAGTCCGGCGTCGAGCCCAGACCTCGATTATATCCAGTTCATGGAAGGGACGCCGCCTCCGGAGTCGTCAGACGACAACCAGACGGACGAGGAGCCGTTGGAGGACGAAGAAGAGGACGACGATGATGATGAGGAGGAATGGTCGAACGAGGAGGAGGAGGACGACGACAGCAACGACGATGACGACGGCGGCTACGATGAAAAGCCAACGGTCAGCGGCAAGAACCGCCCTTGCCAAGATGATGTCGCGGGGCCATCCAACAAGAACAACAAGAAGAAGAAGGACTAAATTAAGCAGACTGTATATATCTCTATTTATCCTGTCAATCTCATCGCAGACGGTTAGTAATATGTATTCGACAGAGATCTTCTACATTATCGCCAACAGGTTGGTTTGTTGAACTGTGTGCCCTGACGAGCACATAATTCACAAAAAAGACCGTATGGGCTGTCTATAATGATCGCACACAATTCTGATTACCGACCTATTTGCCGGGTATAACACACATCTTGTTACGCCGAATCGTTTGTGTTCACCTCACTCATCGCAAATGGTTCATCGGAGTGAACTGCATGCCGTATATCGCACACACCTTGATCTGGCTGCCCGTTTCTGTTGTTCTGTCTCATCACAAACAGTTCGTACAGATTAACCGTATGCCCCTCATTGCACACGCAACTAAAATCTGAACCGTGTTTGATGTATCATTCATCGCAAACGTTTTGCATCTTTTTTGACGGTTTTTACATCACCAGTTGCGATTAATGCATCACACACAATTTCGTCAAAGGGTCTCTGATCGTAGTGTCGCATTAGCAGCATCCTGCAGTAGTGATATGCACATCTTCGCGGGGAGTTCCTCAATATCTTGCTACCAATTTCTTCAAACCATGTACTTACACTTCAACTATTTATACTCCCGTTGAAACCTAACCAATTTGTCATCAGTCACCAAAAAGGGGGAGATTGTAAGTGCATCAAGTGCCCCCTTAGTGGTTTTGGAGTATTGACGACAAATAGGTTGGGGAACTAATGAGTATGTGAGTATACGCAGGAGACATAGTCCTAGAAGATTTGGTTAACACATGGAAGACGACCCCTAAAAATGTATTTCTTCAAGCGAAGAAATTGGTGATGAAATTGGTACGTCCTTTGAAGAAATTGAAGTGAAGACTTTGAAGCTTGAAGACTTTGTTTTCATAGTTTTTTTTCTTCTTTGAGTCATAGGAAAAATTGTACTGTTAAAGGGGGTCTAGGTGAATCATATTTCACATTTCCAAAGTGATTTTCAAACCTATACACAAAAGCCGCTTCGAGTGAAGCCTTTGGAAATCTCCAGTACAACTGACACAATTGCTAGCGACAGTGACGAAGTTCATCTGGTCGCTGACGAATTTGGTCATGCTGAGGAGTTAGGAGTTTGCTAGTGCATTCTGCCTAAAAGTGAGGAAATTGAGTGCCCCGACAAATTTGAGAGTTCAAATTCCGACCGTTGCTGCGCCGCGGGCCAGCTATCGAGTGGATCCTTATCCTGACAACGGTCGAATCAGAGAAGGGCATTTATGACATTTCATGTCGGGTTGCCCCTGGCTATAAATAGCCGCCCCCATAACCACTTGTTGGTTGGCTGCTCCGAGAGAACTTGATACTTGTCATAAGAGAGTAAGAGCATCTCTAGCAGACCTCGTAAAACTGGTCAATCCTGTAAAAATTCGCATTTTCAGTTTCGCGGTGTCAAAACACGTCTTGAATAGAACCCGTAAAAGTGGTCAAACCCGTAAAATTTTTGCAGGCCACTGAGAATCAACTCCCACAACCCTTTTATTTACAGATTTGGAGGCAAAATATAAGGAGGACTGTAAACCGGTCAACGCTACGCGACAAGGAAATTCCACCGTGCGCACACAGGCTCCAGTGACCTTCCGCCATGCAACTCGCCGGAATCTCACCGGAAACTCACCGGAAACAGGTGCTGCGGCGTCGGCCTGCGGAGTAGCTCACAGGAGCAGCGGCGGGAGCTAGCTCCATCAAGCTACGAAAATGGAAGCTGGATCGATTCGAGGCGACGGGAGCTAGCTAGCTCCTGATTGATTCAACAGGCCACAACCACGGAAGCTAGAAGCTAGCTAGCTCGTGATCCATCCATCGAGCTACGGCGACAGAAGCTAGCTAGCTAGCTCGAATCAATCCATTCAGGCTATGCCGATGGGAGAAGCTAGCTAGCTAGCTCGGTAGCTAGCTTGAATCAATCCATTCAGGCTATGCCGATGGGAGCTAGCTAGCTAGCTTCTGCACCTATTTGATCGATCCATTCAAGCAGCTACGGCAACGGACGCCGGCGGCTTCGTATTTGACCGCTTTGTGTGTCGTCCGCTGGATTCATAGGAGCAAGCTAGTTGATTGTAGACACGCGCGAGAGGAAGAAGAAGACATAGGAAAAAAATATAAGCGAATATTCGGTTTTACAGTTTTAGTTTGAGGGGTCTGTTTGGCTGCAACTCAAAACGACCCTTAAAACGTGTTTTTCGCGAACTAAAAACCGCGTTTACAGTTCCGCAGTTTAAGGGATTTTCTAGAGATGCTCTAACTCATCCTCTGACGATTTTGAGAGAATCCTAAGTGAGGAAAAATCCACAGCAAAGTGATCGAGCATCACTGAAGAGATTGATTTGTGTGATCCGATGCCTATTACCTTTGAATACTGTCATTCTTCCAGACGGTTAGGCATCAAGTTCTGAGTACACCAAGACTCATTATGGTGTGCCAGTGAACAAGTCTGTGAAGGTTTTGGAAGTCTACCTTGAAGACTTACCATGAGTGATTGGGCGAGGACTAAGTGACCTTAGCTCAAGAGGAATGCGGTGAGGACTGTGTGTCCTCTGAGTTGCGACTCAGCCGCCTCAACCAGACGTACAGTTGATGCAGCAACTGAAACTGGTCTACCAAATTCCATTGTCTTCACCGAGCCAACCTGGTTTAAAATTCCTCAACCCTCTCTTACTTTATTCCGCTGCTAAAGAATTTGTGATATGTGCTCTGACAAATTTGAATTGAAGAATTTCATCTCGCTGTCTTTCATTTTATCAGTTCATTTTCTTCATGCGTGTAGGAATGTATGATTGCATATTCTACACTCTTACGTATCCTGATTGCATGTACGCTGATTCTGTGATGACTTAGTTTGTCTTGTGTTTCTATTTCTTCACTCCGATCTTCGTCAAATTCTTTAGAGTTTGATGAATTTCTAAAAATCTCCCATTCACCTCCCCCTCTAGGAGTAAACCTGCGCTTTCACCGAGCAATGAATTTGGAACCAGGAGGCAAACACAATGAAACGGCATCTGACATACTCCAAAAAATGTAACTGAAACATTAAAGATGAAACAAAGGGTAACAGTCCACAACCGTTTGGGTTCGTTTTCCACTAGTACAAGGCAAGACGGAGGAGGAGCATGTGTGTATGTTCACTTCTCAAGCTCGACAAGCAATGTTATATTTGTTGGGGAACGTAGTAATTTCAAAAATTTCCTACGCACATGCAAGATCATGGTGATGCATAGCAATGAGAGGGGAGAGTGTGTCCACGTACCCTCGTAGACCGAAAGCGAAAGCGTTAGCACAACGCGGTTGATGTAGTCGTACGTCTTCATGATCCGACCGAACCAAGTACCGAATGTACGGCACCTCCGAGTTCAGCACACGTTCAGCTCGATGACGTCCCGCAAACTCCGATCCAGCAGAGCTTCAAGGGAGAGTTCCGTCAGCACGACGGCGTGGTGACGGTGATGATGATGCTACCGACGCAGGGCTTCGCCTAAGCACCGCTACGATATGATCGAGGTGGAATATGGTGGAGAAGGGCACCGCACACGGCTAAGAGATCAATTGTTGTGTCTATGGGGTGCCCCTTGGCCACGTATATAAAGGAGTGGAGGAGGGGGAGAGGACCGGCCCCTATGGCGCGCCCTGGAGGAGTCCTACTCCCACCGGGAGTAGGATTCCCCCCTTCCAAGTAGTAGGAGTAGGAGTCAAGGAAAGGGAAGAGAGAAGAGAAGGAAGGAGGGGGCGCAGCCCCTCCCCCTAGTCCAATTTGTACTAGGCCTTGGGGGGCGCACAACCTCTGTTCTCTCTTTCCCCTAAAGCCCAATAAGGCCCATATACTCCCCAGCGAAATCCCTTAACTCTCCGGTACTCTGAAAAATACCCGAATCACTCGGAACCTTTCCGATGTCCGAATATAGTCGTCCAATATATCGATCTTTATGTCTCGACCATTTTGAGACTCCTCGTCATGTCCCCGATCTCATCCGGGACTCCAAACTACCTTCGGTACATCAAAACACATAAACTCATAATATAACCGTCATCAAACTTTAAGCGTGCAGACCCTACGGGTTCGAGAACTATGTAGACATGACCAAGACACATCTCCGGTCAATAACCAATAGCGGAACCTGGATGCTCATATTGGCTCCCACATATTCTACGAAGATCTTTATCGGTCAAACCGCATAACAACATACGTTGTTCCCTTTGTCATCAGTATGTTACTTGCCCGAGATTCGATCGTCGGTATCTCAATACCTAGTTCAATCTCGTTACCGGCAAGTCTCTTTACTCGTTCCGTAATACATCAACCTGCAACTAACTCATTAGTTGCAATGCTTGCAAGGCTTAAGTGATGTGCATTACCGAGTGGGCCCAGAGATACCTCTCCGACAATCAGAGTGACAAATCCTAATCTCGAAATACGCCAACCCAACATGTACCTTCGGAGACACCTGTAGAGCACCTTTATAATCACCCAGTTATGTTGTGACGTTTGGTAGCACACAAAGTGTTCCTTCGGTAAACAGGAGTTGCATAATCTCATAGTCATAGGAACATGTATAAGTCATGAAGAAAGCAATAGCAACATACTAAACGATCAAGTGCTACGCTAACGGAATGGGTCAAGTCAATCACATCATTCTCCTAATGATGTGATCCCGTTAATCAAATGACAACTCTTTGTCTATGGCTAGGAAACATAACCATCTTTGATTAACGAGCTAGCCAAGTAGAGGCATACTAGTGACACTCTGTTTGTCTATGTATTCACACAGGTATCATGTTTCCGGATAATACAATTCTAGCATGAATAATAAACATTTATCATGATATAAGGAAATAAATAATAACTTTATTATTGCCTCTAGGGCATATTTCCTTCAGTCTCCCACTTGCACTAGAGTCAATAATCTAGATCACATCGCCATGTGATTTAACATCAATAGTTCACATCACCATGTGATTAACACCCATAGTTCACATCGTCATGTCACCAACACCCAAAGGGTTTACTAGAGTCAGCAATCTAGTTCACATCGCCATGTGATTAACACCCAAAGAGTACAAAGGTGTGATCATGTTTTGCTTGTGAGAGAAGTTTAGTCAACGGGTCTGTCAAATTCAGATCCGTATGTATTTTGCAAATTTCTATGTCAACAATGCTCTGCACGGAGCTACTCTAGCTAATTGCTCCTACTTTCAATATGTATCCAGATTGAGATTTAGAGTCATCCGGATCAGTGCCAAAACTTTCATCGACGTAACCCTTTACGATGAACTTTTTGTCACCTCATAACCGAGAAACATATCCTTATTCCACTAAGGATAATTTTGACCAATATCTAGTGATCTACTCCTAGATCACTATTGTACTCCCTTGCCAAACTCAGGGCAGGGTATACTGTAGGTCTGGTACATAGCATGGCATACTTTATAGAACCTATAGCTGAGGCATAGGGAATGACTTTCATTCTCTCTCTATCTTCTGTCGTGGTCGGGTTTTGAGTCTTACTCAACTTCACACCTTGCAACACAGGCTAGAACTCTTTCTTTGACTGTTCCATTTTGAACTACTTCAAAAACTTGTCAAGGTATGTACTCATTGAAAAAATTTATCAAGCGTCTTGATCTATCTCTATAGATCTTGATGCTCAATATGTAAGCAGCTTCACCGAGGTCTTTCTTTCAAACACTCCTTTATGCTTTACAGAAAATTCTACATCATATCCGATCGACAATATGTCATTCACATATACTTATCAGAAAGGCTGTAGTGTTTCCACTCATTTTCTTGTAAATACAGGCTTCACCGCAAGTCTGTATAAAACTATATGCTTACATCAACTCATCAAAGCGTATATTCCAACTCCGAGATGCTTGCACCGGTCCATAGATGGATCGCTGGAGCTTGCACATTTTGTTAGCACCTTTAGGATCGACAAAACCTTCTGGTTGCATCATATACAACTCTTGTTTAAGAAATCCATTAAGGAATGTAGTTTTGACATCCATTTGCCTGATTTCATAAAATGTGGCAATTTGCTAACATGATTCGGACAGACTTAAGCATCGCTACGAGTGAGAAAATCTCATCGTAGTCAACACCTTGAAATTTGTCAAAAACCTTTTTCGACAAGTCTAGCTTTGTAGATAGTAACACTACTATCAGCGTCCGTCTTCCTCTTGAAGATCCATTTATTTTCTATGGCTTGCCGATCATCGGGCAAGTCAACCAAAGTCCACACTTTGTTCTCATACATGGATCCCATCTCAGATTTCATGGCCTCAAGCCATTTCGCGGAATCTGGGTTCATCATCGCTTCCTCATAGTTCGTAGGTTCGTCATGGTCAAGTAACATGACCTCCAGAACAGGATTACCGTACCACTCTGGTGCGGATCTCACTCTGGTTGACCTACGAGGTTCGGTAGTAACTTGATCTGAAGTTACATGATCATCATCATTAGCTTCCTCACTAATTGGTGTAGGAGTCACAGGAACAGATTTATGTGATGAACTACTTTCCAATAAGGGAGCAGGTACAGTTACCTCATCAAGTTATACTTTCCTCCCACTCACTTCTTTCGAGAGAAACTCCTTCTCTAGAAAGGATCCATTCTTAGCAACGAATGTCTTGCCTTCGGATCTATGATAGAAGGTGTACCCAACATTTTCTTTTGGGTATCCTATGAAGACGCACTTCTCCAATTTGGGTTCGAGCTTATCAGGTTGAAACTTTTTCACATAAGCTTCGTATCCCCAAACTTTAAGAAACGTCAGCTTAGGTTTCTTGCTAAACCATAGCTCATACGGTGCCGTCTCAACGGATTAGATGGTGCCCTATTTAATGTGAATGTAGCTGTCTCTAATGCATAACCCCAGAACAATATTGGTAATCGGTAAGAGACATCATAGATTGCACTATATCCAATAAAGTACGGTTATGACGTTCGGACACACCATTATGCTGTGGTGTTTCAAGTGGCATGAGTTTGTGAAACTATTCCACATTGTTTTAATTGAAGGCCAAACTTTTAACTCAAATATTCATCTCCGCGATCAAATCGTAGAAAAACTTTTATTTTCTTGTTACAATGATTCTCCACTTTACTCTGAAATTCTTTGAACTTTTCAACTGTTTCAGTTTCATTAAGTAGATATACCCATATCTACTCAAATCATCTGTGAAGGTCAGGAAATAACGATATCCACCGCGAGCCTCAACACTCATCGGACCGCATACATCGGTATGTATTATTTCCAATAAGTCAGTAGCTTGCTCCATTGTTCCGGAGAATGGAGTCTTAGTCATCTTGCCCATGAGGCATGGTTCGCAAGCATCAACTGATTCATAATCAAGTGATTCCAAAAGCCCATCAGTATGTATTTTCTTCATGCGCTTTACACCAATATGACCTAAACGGCAGTGCCACAAATAAGTTGCACTATCATTATTAACTTTGCATCTTTTGGCTTCAATATTATGAATATGTGTATCACTACGATCGAGATCCAACAAACCATTTTCATTGGGTGTATGACCATAGAAGGTTTTATTCATGTAAATAGAATAACAATTATTCTCTAACTTAAATGAATAACCGTATTGCAATAAACATGATCAAATCATATTCATGCTCAACGCAAACACCAAATAACACTTATTTAGGTTCAACACTAATCCCGAAAGTATAGGGAGTGTGCGATGATGATCATATCAATCTTGGAACTACTTCCAACACACATCGTCACTTCACCCTTAACTAGTCTTTGTTCATTCTGCAACTCCCGTTTTGAGTTACTAAACTTAGCAACTGAACTAGTATCAAATACTAAGGGGTTGCTATAAACTCTAGTAAAGTACACATCAATAATATGTATATCAAATATACCTTTGTTCACTATGCCATCCTTTTTATCCGCCAAGTATCTAGGGCAGTTCCACTTCTAGTGACCAGTCCCTTTGCAGTAGAAGCACTTAGTCTCAGGCTTAGGTCCAGACTTGGGCTTCTTCACTTGAGCAGCAACTCGCTTGCCGTTCTTCTTGAAGTTCCCCTTCTTCCCTTTGCCCTTTTCTTGAAACTAGTGGTGTTGTCAACCATCAACACTTGATGTTTTTCTTGATTTCTACCTTCGTTGATTTCAGCATCACAAAGAGCTTGGGAATCGTTTCCGTTATCCCTTGCATATAATAGTTCATCACGAAGTTCTAGTAACATGGTGATAGTGACTAGAGAACTCTGCCAATCACTATCTTATCTGGAAGATTAACTCCCACTTGATTCAAGTGATTGTAGTACTCAGACATTCTGAGCACATGCTCACTAGCTGAGAAATTCTCCTCCATCTTGTAGGCAAAGTACTGTCAGAGGTCTCATACCTCTCGACACGGGCATGAGTATGAAATACTAATTTCAACTCTTGGAACATCTCATATGCTTCGTAGCGTTTCAACAAACGTCTTTGAAGCCCCGATTCTAAACCTTAAAGCATGGTGCACTAAACTATCAAGTAGTCATCATATCGAGCTTGCCAAAACGTTCATAACATTTGCAGTTGCTCCTGCAATCGGTCTGTCACCTAGTGGTGCATCAAGGACATAATTCTTCTGTGCAGCAATGAGGATAATCCTCAGATCACGGATCCAATCCGTATCATTGCTACTAACATCTTTCAACTTAGTTTTCTCTAGGAACATATCAAAAATAAAACAGGGGAGCTAAACGCGAGCAATTGATCTACAACATAGATATGCTAATACTACCAGGACTAAGTTCATGATAAATTAAAGTTCAATTAATCATATTACTTAAGAACTCCCACTTAGATAGACATCCCTCTAATCATCTAAGTGATCACGTGATCCAAATCAACTAAGCCATAACCGATCATCACGTGAAATGGAGTAGTTTTCAATGGTGAACATCACTATGTTGATCATATCTACTATATGATTCACGCTCGGCCTTTCGGTCTCAGTGTTCCGAGGCCATATCTGCATATGCTAGGCTCGTCAAGTTTAACCCGAGTATTCTGCGTGTGCAAAACTGGCTTGCACCCGTTGTAGATGGACGTAGAGCTTATCACACCCGATCATCACGTGGTGTCTGGGCACGACGAACTTTGGCAACGGTGCATACTCAGGGAGAACACTTTTATCTTGAAATTTAGTGAGAGATCATCTTATAATGCTACCGTCAATCAAAGCAAAATAAGATGCATAAAAGATAAACATCACATGCAATCAATATAAGTGATATGATATGCCATCATCATCTTGTGCTTGTGATCTCCATCCCCGAAGCACCGTCATGATCACCATCATCACCGGCGCGACACCTTGATCTCCATCGTAGCATCGTTGTCGTCTCGCCAACTATTGCTTCGACGACTATCGCTACCGCTTAGTGATAAAGTAAAGCAATTACAGGGCGATTGCATTGCATACAATAAAGCGACAACCATATGGCTCCTGCCAGTTGCCGATAACTCGGTTACAAAGCATGATCATCTCATACAATAAAATATAGCATCATGCCTTGACCATATCACATCACAACATGCCCTGCAAAAACAAGTTAGACGTCCTCTACTTTGTTGTTGCAATTTTTACGTGGCTGCTACGGGCTGAGCAAGAACCGTTCTTACCTACGCATCAAAACCACAACGATAGTTCGTCAAGTTAGTGCTGTTTTAACCTTCTCAAGGACCGGGCGTAGCCACACTCGGTTCAACTAAAGTTGGAGAAACTGACACACGCCAGCCACCTGTGTGCAAAGCACGTCGGTAGAACCAGTCTCGCGTAAGTGTACGCGTAATGTCGGTTCGGGCCGCTTCATCCAACAATACCGCCGAACCAAAGTATGACATGCTGGTAAGCAGTATGACTTGTATCGCCCACAACTCACTTGTGTTCTACTCGTGCATATAACATCTACGCATAAAACCTGGCTCTGATACCACTGTTGGGGAACGTAGTAATTTCAAAAATTTCCTACGCACACGCAAGATCATGGTGATGCATAGCAATGAGAGGGGAGAGTGTGTCCACGTACCCTCGTAGACCGAAAGCGGAAGCGTTAGCACAACGCGGTTGATGTAGTCGTACGTCTTCATGATCCGACCTATCCAAGTACCGAATGTACGGCACCTCCGAGTTCAGCACACGTTCAGCTCGATCCTGCGAACTCCGATCCAGCAGAGCTTCACGGGAGAGTTCCGTCAGCATGACGGCGTGGTGACGGTGATGATGATGCTACCGACGCAGGGCTTCGCCTAAGCAGCACTACGATATGATCGAGGTGGAATATGGTGGAGAGGGGCACCGCACACGGCTAAGAGATCAAGGGATCAATTGGTGTGTCCATGGGGTGCCCCCTGGCCACGTATATAAAGGAGTGGAGGAGGGGGGAGAGGGCCGGCCCCTATGGCACGCCCTGGAGGAGTCCTACTCCCACCGGGAGTAGGATTCCCCCCTTCCAAGTAGTAGGAGTAGGAGTCAAGGAAAGGGAAGAGAGAAGAGAAGGAAGGACTCCCCCTAGTCCAATTCGGACTAGGCCTTGGGGGGCGCGCAACCTCTCTTCTCTCTTTCCCCTAAAGCCCAATAAGGCCCATATACTCCCCGGCGAATTCCCTAACTATGTGGTGCTCCGAAAAATACCCGAATCACTCGGAACCTTTCCGATGTCCGAATATAGTCGTCCAATATATCGATCTTTACGTCTTGACCATTTCGAGACTCCTCGTCATGTCCCCGATCTCATCCGGGACTCCGAACTACCTTCGGTACATCAAAACACATAAACTCATAATATAACCGTCATCGAACTTTAAGCGTGCGGACCCTACGGGTTCGAGAACTATGTAGACATGACCGAGACACATCTCCGGTCAATAACCAATAGCGGAACCTGGATGCTCATATTGGCTCCCACATATTCTACGAAGATCTTTATCGGTCAAACCGCATAACAACATACGTTGTTCCCTTTGTCATCAGTATGTTACTTGCCCGAGATTCGATCGTCGGTATCTCAATACCTAGTTCAATCTCGTTACCGGCAAGTCTCTTTACTCGTTCCGTAATACATCAACCCGCAACTAACTCATTAGTTGCAATGCTTGCAAGGGTTAAGTGATGTGCATTACCGAGTGGGCCCAGAGATACCTCTCCAACAATCGGAGTGACAAATCATAATCTCGAAATACGCCAACCCAACAAGTACCTTCGGAGACACCTATAGAGCACCTTTATAATCACCCAGTTATGTTGTGACGTTTGGTAGCACACAAAGTGTTCCTCCGGTAAACGGGAGTTGCATAATCTCATAGTCATAGGAACATGTATAAGTCATGAAGAAAGCAATAGCAACATACTAAACGATCAAGTGCTAAGCTAACGGAATGGGTCAAGTCAATCACATCATTCTCCTAATGATGTGATCCCGTTAATCAAATGACAACTCTTTGTCTATGGCTAGGAAACATAACCATCTTTGATTAACGAGCTAGTCAAGTAGAGGCATACTAGTGACACTCTGTTTGTCTATGTATTCACACATGTATCATGTTTCCGGATAATACAATTCTAGCATGAATAATAAACATTTATCATGATATAAGGAAATAAATAATAACTTTATTATTGCCTCTAGGGCATATTTCCTTCAATATTTTGGTCCAATACACCCTTGTCAGTCGGCGTGAGACTAAACTTTCGACACTCACTTGTCATGCATGAATGTGACATATGGGTCTCTTGGACTTTCTAGGAATTTTTGAAAACAATAAATGGTTAAGCACATAATTCTCACATTATCATCCGTTGGATAAAATCTCCATGTCATAGAATTCTTCCAACGCCGCGTTCTAATTGAAAAATCACACCCTATCATCTCATGTGTCCTAGAAGCATCTTTCCATGCTTATTGGATTCTCTAATAGAAAACGAGACTGATAACAATCTAAATTCCAAAAGGGTGAGAACTTAGTTGGGGTAGAGTTGGATCTTGTGCAATATGATACGCGGGGAAGGAAACAAATATTGAGGATGTATTTTTTTCAAGTTATTATATATTTGGCAAGCTAGCCGGTCCTTTAGAAAAATATTAATTGTCCAAATGTTCCTATTTGACGCACGTTGCGTCAAATGTCGGCTATTGGCACAAGAGAAGAGCGAGCGAGCAAAGTGGGCTGGCCGTTTAGCTAGCTAGTGAACCCCATGAATCCGGTTTTGGAAACTTTCTAGAAGTTTTTGGTCTGGTTTGTTTCCTTTTTCTGTTATTTTATTTACTTGTTTTACTGGATTTTTATTCCTTTTTCTATTTCTCAGGTACTAGTTTTTTTAATAAAATTTACGATTTTAAAAAATTATTTGTAAAAATTCAAAAGTATTTTCTGTTTTTTGAATGTTCATTTCTATAAAAATGTTTGGAATCAAAAAAATGTTCATGTATTAAAAAATGATCATCTCAAAAATTATTTTTTATATGAATATTGAAAAACCTGATTGAAATAAAAATAAAGTCTCTTGAAAAAGGAAAGCCGACTAAAAATGGGAGTGAAATCTAAGAAAATAAATCAATAAAACCAAACATCATGTCCAATGAACTGACCGCTAGTCCATAACCGCGCCCTGTGTGTCTCTCGCTCTGTATGACACATTGATTCTTCTCCAAAAAATAAATATGACGTATTTAGCGGGCGCGACTTCTTTGTTGAGTAGAATTTGACGGGCGCCACTATGTCTGGCTTATGGCAACATGTAGCGCAGCCTCGCTTCGCAGCTGCTAGAATGGGCCTGCCCAACAGCAAGCAACGGCTCCAGTGCTCTTTTTTTTCTATTTTGTATCCCATTTTTCATTTTGTTTTATTTTCTACATTTGCATATATTCTGAAATATTCTAAATATTTCTATTATAAAAATAAATTTACATAGAAAACTAAAAAATGTTGACCGCGCATTTGATGTTAAATGTGTATAGAAAATTGTCTCTGACGTCTACAAAAATTGGAGAATGTGTTAATCATATATATGAAAAATGTTAATCATGTATATATAAAATCTTAAAGGCTTAGGAAAAAACGTTCTTGATGTATACAAAAATGAACAATGTGTATGGAAAAAGTAGAAATCAAAACATAGATATAAGAAATGTTAATCATGTATATAAAAAATATTAAATATGTCAAAAAACCTTGATGTATACAAAAAAGTATAATGTGTAAGGAAACAAGTAGACATAAAAAAATTTAATCTTGTATTTTAAAAACTTAAAACATGTGTATAGAAAAGGTTGTTGATATATACAAAATATGTACAACGTGTATGCAAAAATGTAGACATCACAACATATATGTTTGAAAAAAAATACTAATCATGTAATTGAAAATTATTAAACGTGTACACAAAAAATATTCCAAATGTATACAGAAAATGTGGAATGTGTATTGAAGAAGTAGACATTGAAATACATAGGGTTTATAAAATGTTAATCATGTATTTGAAAATTGTTAAAAATGTACACAATTGTTTTTAGATATATGCAGAGAATGTTAATCATGTACTTGAATAAAATGTTAAAGGTTTATAAAAATGGCCATGTTCTATATGAAAAGAGAAAGAGAAAAATCGATGAAACCAAGAAAAGAAACAAAGAAAAATGAAGAAACCAAATAAAAAACAAAAAAACACGGATAACCAATGCAAAAGAATAAAAAAATAGTGAAACTGAGAAAGAAACGGAGAAAACCGAAGAATATCGATGAAACCCAAGAACGGAGCCAGAAGAAAAAATGAATAAAATAGGAATGAAAAGAAGAAATACCATTAAAACAAACAAAGAAACCAAAAAGCAAAAATAAAAACGTAGAAAAATAAAGAAAATTTAAAACTAGTGAAAACAGATAAAGAAACAAAGAAAATGATAAAATCAAAGAAAATAGGAATAAACAGAAAAAGAAAGGAATAAAACCGAAGAAAAGAAAAACGAAGAAGGAAAAAAACAAAGCGAACGAAGCGAGAGAACATGAACGAGCGAAGGAACGACGAAAATTGGCCGGCCCAGTACTGTACCGCGCAGGAGAAACTTCACGTGAGTGAGGAGACATCTTGCTATCGCAGTCCCTATTTGGCGTGTAGGTAGATGGATTCTTTCTTTTGAGAATCTGTAGGTCGATGGATAGGGAGCTCCTAGTCGACGCGCGTTGCGTCCGATTTCCACGCGCCGCACAGGGGACAGCCCCCGACTGGGCCGGCCCATTGGTGGGGCTAGCTGGCGTGATTACTGTAGCACGACAGTGCAGCGTAAAAACATCACCAAAAAAGCAGCAGCGCCCGCGCGTGGGATCGAACTGACGACCACTCGATGGTGAATGTCGTTGCATGCCACTAGACATGATGATCATTCATGACTTTCAAGCAGCACTAAACTCTAAAACATATATGCACCGGCAGATCGAACAGTTTTAGAACGTTTTCGAACATTTTCTTGAAAGATATGATTTAAAAAAAATCTGAACAGTTTCAGAAAAATGCGAACAAATTTTGAAAGTCCAAAAAGTTTTTGAACATAAGAACAATTTTTCAAATTTGTTATCTATTTTTGAAATTCCGAACAAATTTTGAAAACCATGAACATTTTTTGAAACTCCCGAACATTTTTTGAATTTGTGAACAAAATTTGAAAAGCAGGAAGAATTTTTTGAAATCTGGAACAGAAATTTTGAAACCACGAACATTTTTTGAATTTGTGAACAAAATTTGAAAAACAGGATATTTTTTGAAATTTGGAACAAATTTTTTGAAACCGCGAACATTTTTTGAAACACGAACATTTTTCGAATTTATGAACAAATTTTGAAAACCAGGGAATTTTTTTAAAATTCTGAATAATATTTGAAATTTAGAAAAATTGAAAAAGAAAAATAAACTTTAAAAGAAAATTAGGAAAAGAAAAATGAAGAAGAAAGTAAAGAAAAAACGAAAAAGAAGAGAAATAGAAAAAGGAAAACGAAAAATAAACTGAAAAAGAAAAGGCCGGTTCAGGAACCTTCTAGAAGATTCCAAAAACCGGAAAAAACCATCTGGGAAACTCTAGAAGGTTCCCAAAACCGGAAACGCTGCAAACACGTTAAATGGGCCGGCCCGTGACATCGCTCGATCGTCAGGTCTATGCGAAAGGGCGACACTTTGACACAATGAGCGTCCAATAGGAAATTCCCGATGGATAGACAACAAAGGCATACATCCAGTGTCGCGTCCATTCTTTTTCTGGGCCGGCCCACTTTATTTGGTTTGAATTGTTTCAGGAGTCAACTTGGTACCCGCCGGGTTCGGGTGTGGGTACCCGCCTCAACATTTGTTTGCATAAACCCGTACCCGCACCTCGCGTTTTTTAACTGTTTCCATACCCGCACCCAGGCCGGGTGCGGGTAATACGCACGGGTAAAAATATCCATCTCGGCCACCTTACTCAATTCACACTTCATCATGTATTTTTCAGCATTTCTGTATATATACACAATATTTCAGGATGTATACTTTAACATTTTAGCATATATATACCATATTTTAGCATTTGGCACATACATATCTGATTTGATGTGTAGTGGAATAAAAAGCATGGTATCAAATGTGTATAGTAATACGCATGAACTCGATGGCACTAAACAGTGTCCAATAACATTCATGGTTGAGTAGCATGTAAGTGATTTTTTTTAAACATTCACATATGTTCTTTTTTTCAGTTACAAGACAAGCAAGAGGGACACAATTTTCTCTATTTTTTCTTTTATTAAAGATACTTTTGCAGCCCCTACTTTGAAATGATCAAGTGAAGGAGACTACATGATAAGATAAAAAGAAATGGGAGATAAAATCATGAGTTGATAGCACAAGATCAACACATTTAAATAGGATCATGCACAAGGGGAAGAGGAGGGGATTTTTGGTCAAGGCTAGCGGCTGTATTAGACTAGGGTGAAGTGTCTAGTTTTTTATCCTTTAGTCAATGATACATGGGACTAACCGTTAGAAGGAATTAGTACATGGGTATGCGGGTACGCAGATATGGGTATTGCCTCCCTGTTTATTTTCATTTATAAATCCATGTGTATTTAGTTTCTCAAAACCCGTACCCTAATAGGGTTTTTACCCACCGAGTTCGCGGGTTGCGGGTACCTATTAGGTTCTAGGACCTTCCTAGACAGGTTTTTATTTCTTTCTCTGTGTCTTTTGTTTAGTTTTTTCTGGTTATTTCATTTTTGCATTTTCATTTTTTCTTCTGCCTTTTTCTATCTATTTTCTTGTCTGTTTGTTTCATATCTTTTCTTAGATCCAAGAACATATTTTCAAATTCTGGAATTTTAGAATTACGAATAATTATTCACATTTTTGTGAACTTTTTTGAAATCCTGAACACCTTTTGAATTTGTGAACATTTTTTAGTTCATTAGTTTTCACTGAAACCAAGTTTTTTTGTCGTGAACATTTTTTGAATTCATGAATACTTATGGAAATCACGAATATTTTCTTAAATCACGAGCACTTATTTGAATTTGAACACATTTTTTTAATTCATGAACTCTTTGGAAATCATGAACAATTTTATTTTGAGTCGTGAACATTTTTCAAAACCACATACATTTTTTGAAATAACGAACTACTTTGAATTCATGAACAGTTTTTAAAATCATGAAACCTTTTTGGAAACTGCAGACATTATTTGAAATTGTGAACACTTTGAGCACATGAACATTTTTCTAAAATCCTGGCATTTTTTTGAATTCACGGACATGTTTTGAATTCTTGAACACTTATGGATATTGTGTATAATTTTTTTAATTTGTGATTTTTTTTGAATTCATGAACAACTTTTGAATGTGACCGACATCTTTGAAAATCACAGAGAATTTTTCTAATCATAAACATTTTCCGAATTCATCAAACTTTGGTGGAAACCACATGCATTACTTGAAATCACGAACATTTTTGAATTCATGAACTTTTTTTGAAATCACGAACATATTTTGAATTCAGGAACATGTTGAATTCATGAAGACTTATGGAAACGGTCGACATTTTTAGAAACCATGAGCATTTTTTGAATTAATGAGCATTTTTTAATTTGTGAAATTTCTTTTGTATTCACTGACATTTTTTTGAATTATTGAATATATTTTGCATTCATGAACATTATTAGAAACTAAAGGTAATTTTTTGAATATTGAACATTTTTATGAATCCGTGAACAATTTTTGGAACCACGAACATGTTTTAAAATCATGAAAACTTTTTGAACTCATGAACATTTTTAGTATTCATGAATATTTTTGAAACCACAAACATTTTTTGAATTTGTTTATTAATTCACAAGCATCTATGGAAACCTTGAAAATATTATCCGAATTCACAAACAATTTTTAAATTTGCGAAAATTTTGTATTCATTGGAATTTTTTACTTCATAAACGTTTTTCTAAATTCGTGAACATTTTTGAAAACCATGGGCATTTTGTGAAATAGCAAATATTTTTTGAATTCATGATTTTTTAAACTGTTGACGTTTTTTAGATCATGGGAACTTGTTGAATCTGTGAACATTATTCGTATTCATGAATACTTTTGCAAGAATATTTTTTGAATCCATGAACATTTTTGGAATTCACAAACATCTCAGAAACTGTGAACATTTTCCAAAATCATAAAAAGTATCTGAATTTACAAACATGTTTTAGTTTTTTGAACATTTTTTTGATCCATGATTTTTTAATCACGAACACATTATGAATTCGTGAATATTATTTGAATTCATGTTATTTTTGAAATTGTGTGTATTCTTAACATTTTTTTGAATTGTTCAACATTTGAACGGAAGTATTTTAATAAGAAACCAACTGAAATAAGAAGAGCTTAGGGAAAGCCCATAAAGTGATCACAGAATATATATTTTTTGAGCAAAAGTAATCACGAATAGAGGGAACTCCTAAGTAGCGCCTAGGGCGCCACTGGGAGGAACCGACGCCCAAGCATGCGCCATCATGGGCCGGCCCGTTATAACACCGCTCCCTCGCTTCGCTCTCTTTGTCATTCCTGTAAACCGAAACAATAATCAATAAAAGTCGGGTTTACCACTCAAAAAATAAACTCAATTCACTTTTTTTTTTCTGTATGTGCTGTTAGCTCACGGAAAAACACCAGCCTCCGGTTTTTGAATTAAGAAAAGTACACAAATCTGTAAAAATTTCATTGATTCAGAAAACTAAAAAAATTAAAAAAAAAATCATCGAATAGAAAAAAAGGTCATTGAATTTGAAAAAAGTTCATCGAGTTTATAAATAGTTCAACGAATTTGAAAATAGGTCATCCAATTTGAAAATAATTCATCGGATTTGAAAAAAGTTCATCAAATTTGAAATAAGTTCATTGAATCTTAGAAAAACTTCACCGAATTTGAAAAAAGTCCATCGAACTTGAAAAAAAGTTCATCGAACTTGGAAAAAAGTTCATCAAATTTCAAGAATGTTCGTCAGATTTGAAAAAAGTTCATCAAATTTGAAATAGGTTCAGTGAATTTAGAAAACTTCACCGAATTTGAAAAAAGTTCATCAAACTTGGAAAAAAGTTCATCGAATTTGAAAAAAGTTCATTGAACTTGGAAAAAAGTTAATCAAATTTGGAAAAGTTCATCGAAGTTGAAAAAAAGATCATCGAATTAGATTTTTTTATCAATCTAGGAAGCAACAAAATTCATTCAATCTAGTAAAAAAATCACGTATTTAAAAAAAAATTAGAAAGGAAAACGAAAAAGTAAAAAGAAAGAAAAGATGTAACAAAGCACAGTTGGTTGGGTTTCTCGGTTGGCTACCGTAGCTAGCTCGGTATGTCGAGATCGCAGGTTTGAATCCTACTTCTAGCAGGAAACTTTTTTCATTAAAAAAAGGATGGGCTGGCCCAGGAGCGAGGGGGAGGGGGGTGTGGGTGTGCGCCATGGTGCGAAACGTGCTATTACGGGCGCTTAAGGCGCCGTATAGGAAACGCCCAGAATAGAACGCCCTGGCACCAGCGGGGTTGACTGGGTGCGCGGCGATACCTAGCTATTCATCGTGTATCGCGCCAAATAGGAGTACCCATCTCACTATAAGCAATAGCGAGATATATTTCCCAGGGCATTTGACCTGCTTTTTTTAGGGGTAAAAACGTGATTTATTCCTCAAAGTCCACCCGAAGTAGGATACATCTTTGGTCGTGTGGGATGCCAAACCAAACATGGTGACCTGGACCTCTAAAAAGGGAAAACTTAGCTAAGCGATGTGCTTCATAATTAACAGCACGACTCTCAAAAGAAAATTACAAGAGAAGGCAGACGCTTTGATATTTATCTCGCTAATGATTACACCATAGTCGTGCCCGCCTGTTGATGTCTGAGACAACCTGCTGGCAGTCCGAGGCCACAATGAACTGTTGAATGCCCAAGTCTTCTGCAAGGGAAAGGGCTTCTCGGCACGCTATATCTTCCAATGTAGCGGGGTCAAATACTCCTTCGACTACTAGAGCCGAGCTTCCCATGTAATTTCCCCCTTCATCTCTGCAAACAGCCAACTGAACCTCCTCTTCTTTCTCGCACTCCTGCATCAACATGAATCACAATAACCAGGCGGTGGCTTCTTCAGTCTAGGATGGGCTGGCTGTTGTACCAAAGCGCTCCTATTCTGGTTTTGCTCTTTGCCATTGATGATCGCAAGGTCTTCTAAATACCTCTCGATGAAGCTGTGAGTAGCTTGAGGGCTCTGGAAGACTGCTTCATGGATGGCCTTCCTCCTGGTGTGCCATATAGACCATAGTGTGACTGCCATGATGATAAATTGTTCATGTGATAACATCCCCATCACCATAAACAGCCAGTGTTTAGCTTTTGGTTCCATGTTATGTGTGATCTCTTCATCAGCCAGCGCCCACACACTTCTCGATGAAGTACATTCCAAGAGGGAGTGCCGCCACGAATCCGGAACCCCGCATAATCCGCAAGTGCTCGAATCAGCCATATGACGGTGGGCTCGTACATCGTTAGTTGGCAGTGAATGTTTTGAGAGTCTCCATTTCCCGGAGACTGTTGTTTTCCAAAGAGATTTCCACTCCCCTTCTTCTGCTCTAGAGTTAGATGGGCCAACTTCTCCTTCTAGCCACGCCTCTCTTCTCTGCCTAGTCGCAACAAGCATTTTGTACGCTGATTTTACAGTGAATGAGCCAGGTTTTTCATAGTGCCATGACCAAAAGTCAGGTATGTTGCGGGTGCAAAGTGGGATTCCAAGTATGATTTCTGCATCCATTTGCAGAAAAGTCGCCTGAACGAGTTGTCTATCCCATGATGCGGTGGCACTGATAATGTGCTCAGAAACCCTAGCCGGTGGATTCTGTACGCGGCATCCAAAAGGTCGAAAGAACTCCTCCCTTGGCAACCAGTTATGAGACCAGATATCCGTGGATGCTCCGTTGCCGATGCATTTTATCAGACCTTGCTTTAGGTGTCCCTTCCCTCTACCAAAGCTCACCATACCTGGCTCGGATGCCCCCTAATTCAGCATGAAGGATATTAGAGTTTGGATAATAGATATTCTTGAGGACTCGAGCACATAAAGTATCAGGGTATTGAAGCAAACGCCATGCTTGCCTAGCCAGCATAGCTAGGTTGAAAAGCTCAAAATCCTTGAAACCTAACCCCCCCATGCCCTTGGGTTGAGTCATGGTCCTTTCAAGAGACCCAATGAGGTTTCCATTTACCATCCTTACTCCTCCACCAGAACTTCCTGATTAGCATGTTTAGGTGTTCATAGAGCCCTCTAGGCAGCTTGAAACATGACATTGAAAATACCGGGACCGCCTGTGCAACAGATTTAACAAGAACCTCATTGCCTGCCATGGACATTGTGCGCTCTATCCATCCCTGCACCTTGCTCCAGAGTTGGTCTTTTAGGTACTTAAAAGAACCATTCTTCGAACTGCCAATATCATATTGCATCATCCCCAAGTACTTTTCATTAAGAGTTTCGTTGGGGACATTTAGAGTTTATTTTATCTCCCGTCTGACCGAGCCTGGCACTCCCTTACTGAAATAAATTGATGATTTTGAATAGTTAATGCGTTGCTTAGTTGCGTGACAGTAAGTATTCAGAACATGGTACACCTCATTAGCTTCCACACTGTTTGCCTTGAAGAACAGCAGACTGTCATCTGCGAATAGGAGATGGTTCACCAGGGGTGCCGTAGGTGCCACCTGTAGACCAGGTTGGATGACTCACATTTTGATTTGAGGAGGCACGAAAGGCCCTCTGCTGCTATCAAGAACAAGTATGGAGATATTGGATCACTAATGTCTACTACACAACTTTATTCTTGTAGACTCGTGTTTGGCCTCCAAGCGCAGAGTTTTGTAGGACAGTAGCAATTTTCCCTCAAGTGGATGACCTAAGGTTTATCAATCCATGGGAGGTGTAGGATGAAGATGGTCTCTCTCAAACAACCTTGCTACCAAATAACAAAGAGTCTCTTGTGTCCCCAACACACCAAATACAATGGCAAACTGTATAGGTGCACTAGTTCGGCGAAGAGATGGTGATAAAAGTGTAGTAACGATAATAGATATTGATTTTTGTAATAGAAACAATAAAAAACAGCAAGGTAGCAATTGATAAAACGGAGCACAAACGGTATTGCAATGTTTGAAAATGAGGCCTAAGGTCCGTACTTTCGCTAGTGGAATCTCTCAACAATGCTAATATAATTGGATCATATAACCGTCCCTCAACGTGTGATGAAGAATCACTCCAAAGTTCTTATCTAGCAGAGAGCATAAGAAGAAATTGTTTGTAGGGTACAAAACCACCTCAAAGCTATTCTTTCCATTCGATCTATTCAAGAGTTCGTACTAAAATAACACAAATCTATTCTTTCCGTTTGATCTACCCAAGAGTTCGTACTAAAATAACACCATATGATACACATCAACCAACTCCAATGTCACCTAGATACTCCAATGTCACCGCGAGTATCCGTGAGTTGATTAGACGGTATGCATCAAACAATTTCAGATTCATAATATACTCAATCCAACACAAAGAACCTCAAAGAGTGCCCCAAGATTTCTACCGGAGAAACAAAGACGAGAACGTGCATCAACCCCTATGCATAGATTACCCCAATGTCACCTCGAGAATCCGCGAGTTGAGTGCCAAAACACATATCAAGTGAATCAATATGATACCCCATTGTCACCATGGGTATTCACAGCAAGACATACATCAAGTGTTCTCAAATCCATAAAAGTATTCAATCTGATAAAACAAAATCTCAGAGGGAAAACTCAATTCACAACAAGATAGAGAGGGGAAAACATCATATGATCCGACTATATTAACAAAGCCCGCAATACATCAAGATCGTGACATCTCAAGAACATGAGAGAGAGAGAGAGAGAGATTAAACACATAGCTACTAGTACAAACCCTCAGCCTCGAGGGTGGACTACTCCCTCCTCATCATGGTGGCCGTCGGGATGATGGAGATGGCCACCGGTGATGATTCCCCCCTCCGTCGGGGTACCGGAACGGGGTCTAGATTAGTTTTTCATGGCTACTGAGGCTTGCGGCGGCGGAACTTCTGATCTAGGGTTACCCCAGGGTTTTTGGAATATTTGACGATTTATAGGGCGAAGAGGCGGTGAGGGAGGCCACCGAGGTGGGCACAACCCACCAGGGCGCGCCTCGGCCCCCAGGCGTGCCCAGGTGGGTTGTGCCCCCCTCGGGGCACCCCTCTGGTACTTCTCTGGCCCATCCTGGGTGTTCTGGTCCAAAAAAATTCTCCAAATTTTTTTGCTGCGTTTGGACTCCGTTTGATATTGATTTCCCGCGATGTAAAAAACAAGCAAAAAACACCAACTGGCACTGGGCACTATGTCAATAGGTTAGTTCCGAAAAATGATGTAAAGTTGCTATAAAATGATTGTAAAACATCCAAAAATGATAATATAAGAGCATGAATACTTCATAAATTATAGATACGTTGGAGACGTATTAGCATCCCCAAGCTTAATTCCTACTCGTCCTCGAGTAGGTAAATGATAAAATAAATAATTTATGAAGTGTGAATGCTAGCAAAGTGCATAAGTTTGATCAATGATAATTTCAATCACTTTTCCTAGCATCATAAAAGCAATTCTTTCTTATGAAACCTCACATGTTAAAGTAGCAACCAATCCACATGTTAAGGTTCAAACAATGAATTCTCTTGAAATTCAACAACCTATATTCTTAGTCACCAAACAATTGCAATTCAACTTATTCAACAGAGTCTAAGTAAGATCTCCACATACTCAATCATCATATAGTCTTTCATGATTGCTAGTACTCAAAGCATATTCTTAGAACAAATGGCATCCATCAAACACAGAGAAATATAGGGGCTTAATGTTTCTCCAACCAACTCATCTATCATAGAGATAATTGTCAACAATAATAAATCATGATCAAATATATTTGACTGGTCATATGTGCCTAGGTCTTTCCCCACCACATGATGCTTGCCAACTAGAGAAAATTTGAGGTTGAAATGAGAATTTATACTATTGACTCTTTGCATAAAAGTAAATACTGAAAAGTAAAAGATAGGCCCTTCGCAGAGGGAAGCAAAGGTTGTCATGCGCCTTTTATTTGGATGCCCAAGCTCTTAATGCAAAGGAAACGTCATGTTATATTTTCCATTATGATAGAAACCTTTATTATGCAGTCCGTCGCTTTTATTACTTTGCCATCACAAGTTTGTACAACGCTCAATTTTCCCTTACAATAAAAGATCAACCATATTTAGGAGCAATTTTTATTGCTTTATGCACCGATGACAACTTACTTGACGGATCTTATTCAATCCATAGGTAGGTATGGTGGACACTCATGGCAAGAAACTGGGTTTAAGGGTTTTTGGATGCACAAGTAGTATCTCTACTTAGTACGAGTTTTTGGCTAGCAAAAGATCCTAGGCAAACACCACATGTTGGAGGATCCATAACAATATAACTTCTATTCAAATATACCCAAACATAACTCATTACGTTGTCTTCCTTGTCCAACTTCAACTAATTTGCTCAAGTTTAAAAATAATTAATGGGTATTCACAATCATAGAAGATGTCCAAGATAATATATTTGCATGTGAAAGTTCTCTTCCTTATACTAATCATTCATGAATTGCTTGTATGACCAATATTGTGATTGTCAAGCTTCAAAAGATTTCACTTTCTAAACCCAATGTGAAGCTACTGCTAGGCATAATACGAGCATATAATTTCAAATTCATGATATTCAATTCATTCAACAATTTACTCATAGGATGTAAGTGAAGCACGAGAGTAAAAGACAAACTACTCCAAAGATATAAGTGAAGATCATGCGAGTAGTTAAGTAAATTGGTAGCTAATTGAGGACTCTCTCTTATTTAAAACTTTCAGATCTAAGTATTTTATTAAAACAGCAAGAAAAACAAAATAAAAATGAAATTCTAAGAATAGCACAACTCATGTGAAGAAGCAAAAACTTAGGCTCAACCGACACTAACCGATAATTGTTGAAGAAGAAAGGTGGGATGCCTACCGGGGCATCCCCAAGCTTAGATGCTTGAGATTTCTTGGAATATTATCTTGGGATGCCTTGGGCATCCCCAAACTTGAGCTTTTGTGTCTCCTTAATTCCTCTCATATCATGGTTTCCCTAAATCTCAAAAACTTCGTCCACACAAAACTCAATAAGAACTCGTGAGATAAGTTAGTATAAATCATTGCAACACCTTATCATTCTCTACTGTAACAAATCACTAAAATTATTATTTAACATTGCATACTAAATGCCTCTGCATATTTAATACTCCTATCCTCAAATAGAATAATTAAGCAAGCAAACATATGCAAACAATGCAAACATAACAACAATCTGCCAAAACAGTACAGTCTGTAAAGAATGCAAGAGTATCAATACTTCTTTAACTCCAAAAATTATGAAAATTTACCACACTGTAGAAAATTTATCACATTCTGACTTTTCTAGAGAATTTTTGCAATAGCGATAAACTTTCTGTTTTCAAACAACAACATGTAGACTTGCAAAATAAGCATGGTAAAGGCTATCCTTGACATTTTTATTGAAGTAAAAGAGGCAAAACATTATTATAAATAACAGAAAGAAAATCCTAACAAAATAAATTGACGCTCCAGGTAAAACACATATCATGTGACGAATGAAAACATAGCTCCACGTGAGGTTACCGATAATGTTGGAGACGAAAGAGGGGATGCCTTCCGGGACATCACCAAGCTTAGTTGCTTGGATATTCCTTGAATATTTCCTTGGGGGTGCCTTGGGTATCCCCAAGCTTAGGTTCTTGTCACTCCTTATTCTCCTCATATCGATATCTCACCCAAAACTTGAAAACTTCAATCACACAAAACTTAACGGAACTTCGTGAGATAGGTTAGTATGATAAAGAGCAAACCATTCACTTTTGGTACTGCCAAAGACAATATTCATAATTGTTATCACACAATGCGTACTGTACCCTACCATTTATACAATTTATATTGAGCAATATAAGCCATAGAAACTAGAAAACAAGCAGACTATGCATTGAAAATATAATCTGTAAAAAACAGAACAATCTGTAGTAATCTGTACTCCAACCATACTTTTGCTACTCCAAAAATTCTGAAAAATTAGGACAACGTAGGGAATTTATATATATATCACCTGTAAAAAATTCATATCAAAATCACATTCTAGTGAATTTTCAAAATTCCTGGACTGAGCGCAAAAGGTTATGTTACTGGACAGAATCAAGTCAACTATCATCCACACTATCCCAAAGGCTTTACTTGGCACTTTATTGAAACAAAAGCAATAAAACATGATTACTACAGTAGCGTAATCATGTGAACACATAAAAATAGTAGGTAAAAGTGTTGGGTTGTCTCCCAACAAGCGCTTTTCTTTAATGCCTTTGAAGCTAGGCATGATGATTTCAATGAAGCTCACATAAAAGATAAGAATTGAAACATAACAAGAGCATCATGAATCACATGGCAAGCACATTTAAGTCTAGCCCACTTCTTGTGAGCAAACAATTTATGGGAACAAGAATCAACTAGCATAGGAAGGCAAAACAAATGCAACTTCAAAACTTTCAACATAAAGAGAGGAAACTTGATATTATTGAGATATGTAAAAGCATAAGTTCCTCTCTCATAATAATTTCAGTAGCATCATGAATGAATTCAACAAAATAACTATCACATAAAGCATTCTTTTCATGATCCACAAGCATAGACATTTTATTACTCTCCACGTAAGCAAATTTATTCTCATCAATAATGGTGGGAGCAAACTCAACAAAATAACTATCATGTGATTGAAAATAAAAATCATGATGACAAGTTTCATGGTATCATTATTCAATATAGCATACATTTCATCACCATAATCATCATAGATAGCAACCTTGTTCTCATAGTCAATTGAAGCCTCATCCAAAATGGTGGATTCATCATTAAATAAAGTCATGACCTCTCCGAATCCACTTTCATCATTATAATCATCATAAATAGGAGGCATGCAATCATTATAACAAATTTGCACATCAAATCTTGGGGGACTAAAAACATCACACTACTGCAGGTTGCTGCTAACGCGACACTACGATCAGAGACCCTTCGACAGAACAGTGTGCGATGCCATAGTCACAAACGGTGGTGTAAAAACCGTCAAAAAGGGTGCAAAATGTTTGCGATGGCGGAGCCATCAAACACGGTTCATATTTTAGCTGCGTGTGCGATGCAGGGCATACGGTTCAGTTCAATTAACTATTTGCAATGAGGAGGAACAAAAGAAATGGGTAGCCAGATGGAGGTGTGTGCGATATACATCATACGATTCACTCAGATGAACTGTTCGTGATTAGGAAACTCAAAAGAAACGGTCAGCCAGATGAAGGTGTGTGCAATATACGTCATGCGGTTCACTCGGATGAACTGTTTGTGTTGAGACATGAGAACAGAAACGGTTCAACTTAACAAGATGTGTGTGATACGCGGAAAACAGGTCTGTAATCAGAAATGTGTGCGAAGACCGATAATAACACAGACGGTTGCTGCTAATAAGACGTGTGTGTGTTGGGCGATGGGATTGCATACAGAACAACAACATATATATATAGACACATGATACGTCTCCAACGTATCTATAATTTTTGATTGTTCCATGCTATATTATATTCTGTTTTGGATGTTTAATGGGCTTTATTATACACATTTATATTATTTTTGGGACTAACCTTTTACCGGAGGCCCAGCCCAAATTGTTGTTTATTTTTGCCTATTTCAGTGTTTCGCAGAAAAAGAATATCAAACAGAGTCCAAACGGAATGAAACTTTGGGAACATGATTTTCGGAACAAACGTGATCTAGAGGACTTGGAGTCTACGTAAAGCAATCAACGAGGAGGGCACGAGGTAGGGGGGCGTGCCCACCTCCCCCAGGCGCGCCCTCCACCCTCGTGGGCCCCTCATTGCTCCACCGACGTACTTCTTCCTCCTATATATACCCATATACCCTGGAAACATCATATACGGAGCCAAAACCCTATTTCCACCGCCGCAACCTTCTGTACCCGTGAGATCCCATCTTGGGGCCTTTTCCGGCGCTCCGCCGGAGGGACATTGATCACGGAGGGCTTCTACATCAACACCATAGCCTCTCCGATGATGTGTGAGTAGTTTACCTCAGACCTTTGGGTCCATAGTTATTAGCTAGATGGCTTCTTCTCTCTCTCTTTGGATCTCAATACAAAGTTCTCCTCGATCTTCTCGGAGATCTATTCGATGTAATCTTCTTTTGCGGTGTGTTTGTCGAGATCCGATGAATTGTGGGTTTATGATCAAGTTTATCTATGAACAATATTCGAATCTCCTCTGAATTCTTTTATGTATGATTGGTTATCTTTGCAAGTCTCTTCGAATTATCAGTTTGGTTTGGCCTACTAGATTGATCTTTCTTGCAATGGAAGAAGTGCTTAGCTTTGGGTTCAATCTTGCGGTGTCCTTTCCCAGTGACAGCAAGGGCAGCAAGGCACGTATTGTATTGTTGCCATCGAGGATAAAAAGATGGGGTTTATATCATATTGCATGAGTTTATCCCTCTACATCATGTCATCTTGCTTAAAGCATTACTCTGTTACTATGAACTTAATACTCTAGATGCATGCTGGATAGCGGTCGATGTGTGGAGTAATAGTAGTAGATGCAGGATCGTTTCGGTCTACTTGTCGCGGACGTGATGCCTATATACATGATCATACCTAGATATTCTCATAACTATGCTTAATTCTATCAATTGCTCGACAGTAATTCGTTTACCCACTGTAATACTTATGCTCTTGAGAGAAGCCACTAGTGAAACCTATGGCCCCCGGGTCTATTTTCTATCATATTAATCTCCCTACAACAAACTATTTCTAGCGCCATTTATTTTACTTTGCATCTTTATTTACTCTTTATCATAAAATACCAAAAATATTATCTTATCATCTCTATCAGATCTCACTCTCGTAAGTGACCATGAAGGGATTGACAACCCCTTTATTGTGTTGGTTGCGAGGTTCTTATTTGTTTGTGTAGGTGTGTGGGACTCGAGCGTGGTCTCCTACTGGATTGATACCTTGGTTCTCAAAAACCGAGGGAAATACTTACGCTACTTTACTGCATCACCCTTTCCTCTTCAATGGAAAACCAACGCAGTGCTCAAGAGGTAGCAAGATGGATTTCTGGCGCCGTTGCCGGGGAGTCTACGCACAAGTCAAGACATACCAAGTACCCATCACAAACTCTTATCCCTCGCATTACATTATTTGCCATTTGCCTCTCGTTTTCCTCTCCCCCACTTCACCCTTGCCGTTTTATTCGCCCTCTCTTTTTCCGTTTGCCTCTTTTTTGCTTGCTTCTTGTTTGCTGTGTGTGTTGGATTGCTTGCTTGCCACGATGGCTCAAGATAATACTAAATTGTGTGACTTTACCAATACCAACAACAATGATTTTCTTAGCACTCTGATTGCTCCTCTTACCGATGCTGAATCTTGTGAAATTAATGCTGCTTTGTTGAATCTTGTCATGAAAGATCAATTCGCCGGCCTTCCTAGTGAAGATGCCGCTACCCATCTAAATAGCTTCGTTGATTTGTGTGATATGCAAAAGAAGAAAGATGTGGACAATGATATTGTTAAATTGAAGCTATTTCCTTTTTTGCTTAGAGATCGTGCTAAAGCTTAGTTTTCGTCTTTGCCTAAAAATAGTATTGATTCATGGAATAAGTGCAAAGATGCTTTTATCACTAAGTATTTTCCTCCCGCTAAAATCATCTCTCTTAGAAATGATATCATGAATTTTAAGCAACTTGATCATGAACATGTTGCACAAGCTTTGGAGAGGATGAAATTAATGATACGTAATTGCCCTACACATGGTTTGAATCTTTGGATGATTATACAATTTTTTTATGCCGGATTGAATTTTACTTCTAGAAATCTTTTAGATTGGGCCGCGAGAGGCACTTTTATGGAAATCACATTAGGAGAAGCTACTAAACTCCTAGATAATATTATGGTTAATTATTCTCAATGGCACACCGAAAGATCTACTAATAAAAAAGTGCATGCGATAGAAGAAATTAATGTTTTGAGTGGAAAGATGGATGAACTTATGAAATTATTTGCTACTAAAAGTGTTTCTTCTGATCCTAATGATATGCCTTTGTCTACTTTGATTGAGAATAATAATGAATCTATGGATGTGAATTTTGTTGGTAGGAATAATTTTGGTAACAACGCGTATAGAGGAAACTTTAATCCTAGGCTGTTCCCTAGTAATTCCTCTAATAATTATGGTAATTCCTACAACAACTCTTATGGAAATTTTAATAAGATGCCCTCTGAATTTGAGACTAGTGTTAAGGAGTTTATGAATTCGCAAAAGAATTTCAATGCTTTGCTTGAAGAAAAATTGCTTAAGGTTGATGAATTGGCTAGGAACGTTGATAGAATTTCTCTTGATGTTGATTCTTTGAAACTTAGATCTATTCCACCTAAGCATGATATCAACGAGTCTCTCAAAGCCATGAGAATTTCCATTGATGAGTGCAAAGAAAGAACCGCTAGGATGCGTGCTAAGAAAGATTGCTTTGTAAAAGTGTGTTCTTCTAGTTTCTATAAGAATAAAGATGAAGATCTAAAAGTTATTGATGTGTCTCCTATTAAATCTTTGTTTTGCAATACGAATCTTGATAATGATGGGACTGGAGATGAGTCACCTTTACCTAGAAGGCATCCCAAAAATTTGGAGTTTTTAGATCTTGATGCAAAAATTGGTAAAAGTGGGATTGAAGAGGTCAAAACTTTAGATATCAATGAACCCACTATTTTGGATTTCAAGGAATTTAATTATGATAATTTCTCTTTGATAGATTGTATTTCCTTTTTGCAATCCGTGCTAAATTCTCCTCATGCTTATAGTCAAAATAAAGCTTTTACTAAACATATCGTTGATGCCTTGATGCAATCTTATGAAGAAAAACTTGAGTTGGAAGTTTCTATCCCTAGGAAACTTTATGATGAGTGGGAACCTACTATTAAAATTAAAATTAAAGATCATGAATGCTATGCTTTGTGTGATTTGGGTGCTAGTGTTTCCACGATTCCAAAAACTTTACGTGATTTGCTAGGTTTCCGTGAATTTGATGATTGTTCTTTAAACTTGCATCTTGCGGATTCCACTATTAAGAAACCTATGGGAAGAATTAATGATGTTCTTATTGTTGCAAATAGGAACTATGTGCCCGTAGATTTCATTGTTCTTGACATAAATTGCAATCCTTCATGTCCTATTATTCTTGGTAGACCTTTCCTTAGAACGATTGGTGCAATTATTGATATGAAGGAAGGAAATATTAGATTCCAATTTAAGTTAAGGAAAGGCATGGAACACTTACCTAGAAAGAAAATAAAATTACCTTATGAATCTATTATGAGAGCCACTTATGGGTTGCCTACCAAAGATGGCAATACTTAGATCTATCCTTTCTTTTATGCGTAGCTAGGGGCGTTAAACGATAGCGCTTGTTGGGAGGCAACCCAATTTTATTTTAGTTTTTTGCTTTTTGCTTCTGTTTAGGAATAAATAATTGATCTAGCCTCTGGTTAGATTTGTTTTTATGTTTTAATTAGTGTTTGTGACAAGTGAAACCTATAGGATCTTCTTGGATGATAGTTATTTGATCTTGCTGAAAATTCCAGAAACTTTCTATTCACGAAAACAATTGTTAAAAATCACCAGAACGTGATAAAATATTGATTCCAATTGCAGTAGATCAATAAACAAAATTTCCAGGTCGTCCTATTTTTGTAGAATTTTTTGAGTTCCAGAAGTTTGCGTTAGTTACAGATTACTACAGACTGTTCTGTTTTTGACAGATTCTGTTTTTTGAGTGTTGTTCTTATTTTGATGAGTCTATGGTTAGTAAAATAGTTTATAAACCATAGAGAAGTTGGAATACAGTAATTTTAACACCAATATAAATAAATAATGAGTTCAATACAGTACCTTGAAGTGGTGTTTTGTTTTCTTTCGCTAACGGAGCTCACGAGATTTTCTGTTGAGTTTTGTGTTGTGAAGTTTTCAAGTTTTGGGTAAGGATTTGATGGATTATGGAACAAGGAGTGGCAAGAGCCTAAGCTTGGGGATGCCCATGGCACCCCAAGGTAATCTAAGGACACCAAAAAGCCAAAGCTTGGGGATGCCCCGGAAGGCATCCCCTCTTTCGTCTTCGTCCATCGGTAACTTTACTTGGAGCTATATTTTTATTCACCACATGATATGTGTTTTGCTTGGAGCGTCTTGTATGATTTGAGTCTTTGCTTTTTAGTTTACCACAATCATCCTTTCTGTACACACCTTTTGAGAGAGACACACATGATGCAGAATTTATTAGAATACTCTATGTGCTTCACTTATATCTTTTGAGTTATATAGTTTTTGCTCTAGTGCTTCACTTATATCTTTTAGAGCACGGCGGTGGTTTTGTTTTATAGAAACTATTGTTCTCATGCTTCACTTATATTATTTTGAGAGTCCTACATAACAGCATGGTAATTTGCTTAAGTTGAGAAATTAGTCCTAAAGTGATAGGCATCCAAGATTAGTAAAAACTTTCTTATAAGTGCGTTGAATACTATGAGAAGTTTGATGCTTGATAATTGTTTTGAGATATGAAGATGGTGATATTAGAGTCATGCTAGTTGAGTAGTTGTGAATTTGAGAAATACTTGTGTTAAAGTTTGTGATTCCTGTAGCATGCACGTATGGTGAACTGTTATGTGATGAAGTCGGAGCATGATTTATTTATTGATTGTCTTCCTTATGAGTGGCGGTCGGGGACGAGCGATGGTCTTTTCCTACCAATCTATCCCCCTAGGAGCATGCGCGTAATACTTTGTTTCGATAACTAATAGATTTTTGCAACAAGTATATGAGTTCTTCATGACTAATGTTGAGTCCATGGATTATACGCACTCTCACCTTTCCACCATTGCTAGCCTCTTTAATACCGCGCACTTTTCGCCGGTATCATACACCCACCATATACCTTCCTCAAAACAACCACCATACCTACCTATTATGGCATTTCCATAGCCATTCCAAGATATATTGCCATGCAACCTATCACCGTTCCGTTTGCTATGACACGCTTCATCATTGTCATATTGCTTTGCATGATCATGTAGTTGACATCGTATTTGTGGCAAAGCCACCGTTCATAATTTTTATACATGTCACTCTTGATTCATTGCATATCCCGGTACTCCGTCAGAGGCATTCACATAGAGTCATATTCTTGTTCTAAGTATTGAGTTGTAATTCTTGAGTTGTAAGTAAATAAAAGTGTGATGATCATCATTATTAGAGCATTGTCCCAAGTGAGGAAAGGATGATGGAGACTATGATTCCCCCACAAGTCGGGATGAGACTCCGGACGAAAAAAAGAGGCCATAAAAAAGAGAGAAAAGACCCAAAAAAAAAAGGAAAAAATGAGAGAAAAAGAGAGAAGGGACAATGTTACTATCCTTTTACCACACTTGTGCTTCAAAAGTAGCACCATGATCTTCATGATAGAGAGCCTCCTATGTTATCACTTTCATATACTAGTGGGAATTTTACATTATAGAACTTGGCTTGTATATTCCAATGATGGGCTTCCTCAAAATGCCCTAGGTCTTCGTGAGCAAGCGAGTTGGATGCACACCCACTTAGTTTCTTTTGTTGAGCTTTCATACACTTATAAGATCTAGTGCATCCGTTGCATGGAAATCCCTACTCACTCACATTGATATCTATTGATGGGCATCTCCATAGCCCGTTGATATGCCTAGTTGATGTGAGACTATCTTCTCCTTTTTGTCTTCTCCACAACCACCATTCTATTCCACATATAGTGCTATGTCCATGGCTCACGCTCATGTATTGCGTGAAGATTGAAAAAGTTTGAGAACATCAAAAGTATGAAACAATTGCTTGGCTTGTCATCGGGGTTGTGCATGATTAAATACTTTGTGTTATGAAGATAGAGCATAGCCAGACTATATGATTTTTGTAGGGATAACTTTCTTTGGCCATGTTATTTTGAGAAGACATGGTTGCTTAGTTAGTATGCTTGAAGTATTATTATTTTTATGTCAATATTAGACTTTTATCTTGAATCTTTCGGATCTGAATATTCATACCACAAATAAGAGAATTACATTGAAAATTATGCTAAGTAGCATTCCACATCAAAAATTCTGTTTTTATCATTTACCTACTCGAGGACGAGCAGGAATTAAGCTTGGGGATGCTTGATACGTCTCCAACGTATCTATAATTTTTGATTGTTCCATGCTATATTATATTCTGTTTTGGATGTTTAATGGGCTTTATTGTACACTTTTATATTATTTTTGGGACTAACCTATTAACCGGAGGCCCAGCCCAAATTGTTGTTTTTTTTGCCTATTTTAGTGTTTTGCAGAAAAAGAATATCAAATGGAGTCCAAACGGAATGAAACCTTCGGGAACGTGATTTTCGGAACCAACGTGATCCAGAGGACTTGGAGTCTACGTAAAGCAATCAACGAGGAGGGCACGAGGTAGGGGGCGCGCCCACCTCCCCCAGGCGCGCCCTCCACCCTCGTGGGCCCCTCGTTGCTCCACCGACGTACTTCTTCCTCCTATATATACCCATATACCCTGGAAACATCATATACGGAGCCAAAACCCTATTTCCACCGCCGCAACCTTCTGTACCCGTGAGATCCCATCTTGGGGCCTTTTCCGGTGCTCCGCCGGAGGGGGCATTGATCACGGAGGGCTTCTACATCAACACCATAGCCTCTCCGATGATGTGTGAGTAGTTTACCTCAGACCTTCGGGTCCATAGTTATTAGCTAGATGGCTTCTTCTCTCTCTTTGGATCTCAATACAAAGTTCTCCTCGATCTTCTTGGAGATCTATTCGATGTAATCTTCTTTTGCGGTGTGTTTGTCGAGACCCGATGAATTGTGGGTTTGTGATCAAGTTTATCTATGAACAATATTTGAATCTCCTCTGAATTCTTTTATGTATGATTGGTTATCTTTGCAAGTCTCTTCGAATTATCAGTTTGGTTTGGCCTACTAGATTGATCTTTCTTGCAATGGGAGAAGTGCTTAGCTTTGGGTTCAATCTTGCGGTGTCCTTTCCCAGTGACAGCAGGGGCAGCAAGGCACGTATTGTATTGTTGCCATCGAGGATAAAAAGATGGGGTTTATATCATATTGCATGAGTTTATCCCTCTACATCATGTCATGTTGCTTAAAGCATTACTCTGTTCTTATGAACTTAATACTCTAGATGCATGCTGGATAGCAGTCAATGTGTGGAGTAATAGTAGTAGATGCAGAATCGTTCCGGTCTACTTGGCGCGGACGTGATGCCTATATACATGATCATACCTAGATATTCTCATAACTATGCTCAATTCTATCAATTGCTCGACAGTAATTCGTTTACCCACCGTAATACTTATGCTCTTGAGAGAAGCCACTAGTGAAACCTATGGCCCCCGGGTCTATTTTGTATCATATTAATCTCCCTACAACAAGCTATTTCTAGCATCGTTTATTTTACTTTGCATCTTTATTTACTCTTTATCATAAAATACCAAAAATATTATCTTATCATCTCTATCAGATCTCACTCTCGTAAGTGACCGTGAAGGGATTGACAACCCCTTTATCGCGTTGGTTGCGAGGTTCTTATTTGTTTGTGTAGGTGCGTGGGACTTGAGCGTGGTCTCCTACTGGATTGATACCCTGGTTCTCAAAAACTGAGGGAAATACTTACGCTACTTTACTGCATCACCCTTTCCTCTTCAAGGAAAAACCAACGCAATGCTCAAGAGGTACCAACACACACACACACACACACACACTTATAAGGACATGCATTCGTATTTTATTAGTTAAATCCTACTTATAAACCAGGACGGAGGTATAGGAGGTAATTAAATCACAAATGTTTTTTTGTATTAACCGTATGTGTACGTGCCTATCGTCCTCCTCTCGCACGTCTTGTCACCCCGCTGCCGCAGACGGCTTACAGTGCAAGCTTGCGCAGCGCGCGGGGGCGTTCTTTTGGCCAAACGGTGGCGCCAATTAATCCTCGATGAGCCCGTTCCCGCGCAACCTCACTGGTTCCCGCGCAAGCTTCCCGCCCGACTCGGTGAAATCCCCCAAAATCCCAATGCTTACCGGCTTGCTATAAAAACCCTCACGGCCGGCGAGTCTTGCGGCGCATTTTCCCCTTCCTCCCTGTAGCTTATCTCGTCTGTTTCTCCCACAATTGCCAATGGCACCGGTCCATCGTCGTCGCTCAGCCACTCCGCCGTCATCAGAGGACAGCTCCAGCTGGGAGGCTACATCGCCGCGGCGACGCAGTCCCCAGCATAGTGTAGTGCGCGTGGCGTCCCTGTTGGGTGTGCACGGAACACCCACCACACGCTCCGCCGCCGCTGCCCGTCGACAGCTGTTGCCGGCCGCCGTTGCCGCCACACCACCGTCGAAAGCCAGGGCCATCTCCTGCTCCGCCGCCGAGGCCCGAAGGCGGGAGGTGGCCGTCATGGCCTCCACCCCACTGCCAGCCACCGTGGCCATCACCCGCTCCGCCACCGCGGCCCGAAGGCGGGAGGTTGTGGTCGTGGCCGCCACCCCATCGTCGGCCGCCGTGGCCGCCACCCCATCGTCGGCCGCCGTGGCCGCCAGCCCACTGTCGACCGCCGGGATCATCACCCGCTCCGCCACCACCGCCCGAAGGAGGGAGGCGGAGGTGGAGACCCGCACGTGCGTTAGCGACCTTGCGCGCTACATCGAGTTCCTGCGGGAGGAGGAGGAGCGCCTCGTCGAGCACACAAAGAGCCTTACCGCAGCCGTGGCCGCAGCACACGCCGACACAGAGGCGAGGAATCAGGAGATCGACGAGCAGTCCGGCCGCTTCGAGAGGGATCGTCTTGAGCGGCAGTGGGCGTTCAAGCTGGCGAGCATCGCTGAACATGCAAAAGCGGCAGACACCGTATTGCATTTCTCCGGTTTGTCGGTAGGCTCCTCCTCCTCCTCCGCCTCCCACTAAGCGCGCTCGGCAGAGGAGAGGCTACCGGAAGTAGCAGAAAGCCCCTCCGTGGTAGTAGTATTTAGGGGCTATTTTGTTCAGTTCATCTGACTATAGATGTGTGGTCGAACTGTACAACGTACTTAAAATTAGCTAGTATATATAGTTTAACTAGCTATTTCAGTACATGGTTGGCAACAATTGGAGAAAAGTCTGGTCGGTTCAGCTGTCGAGTTGAATTGTTTGTATAAATTAAGAACAACTGCTTAATCTATGAATGAAATCTATGCTTAGTTACTGAATTTTAGTTGCAAAAATTAGATGGTGCTAGTGATTTCTAGCTGCATATTTTGGCAAATCGCAGTGTTACAAGGATTGACAAATGGCAACGTTACTAGATCAACAAATGTAAATCTTTCCAGTTTGATTAATGGCAGCATACCCAATATGACAGATGCAAATCTTACCAAATTGTTTGTACGTGGTTGCACACGGGTCATCCAAAACAACCGTTTGCGTTAAAGGGATGCACAAATCCTGCGCTGCTCTCACTTTGCATACCAGTGTTCTATCTAAAACATTTGCGATCAAGAGCTGCACAAATCCTACTCGGCACATTTTCCCTTGGCTTCCTGGGGAAGCTGTCGGTTTGCATACGGGTGTTCTAACTAAAAGGTTTGCGATGAGTGTTTTATATTTAAAAACGGAATCAAATTGCGGCTTGGGCACCATTAATGGAGAGGATGCGAGCAAGGCGGGCGGCCAGGGAAGTCAAAGGGCCTGCTTCCCGGTGAGCCTGCGCGGCATACAACTCGCACGCTTCCCGTTGAGCCTCCGCATTGGAGTACAATTCGCACGCCTTCCGTTTAGTCAAGCACTCAAGCACCTGTCCACACGGCACCTCCTAGCCATTAAAAGAGTGAGGCATGGCGTCACGTGAATGGTTAACAGAACACACACAATTTAAATTATACAATACATTTGAGATGTTACAGTGGCAGCTACTTGTTCCAAAATGCCTTCGTTGGCTCTTATTCGAGTGCGCCTTCTCTCAAAATGGACACGAAAAATACCACAGCATGTCGAGTGCCACTCCATTATAGCATGCCAAGTTTCATGAATTTCAGACGAGTTTTGGATTTACTAGAATTTAAAAACAAAGTATCTTAATGTTTTGCCGGCAATCAACAGTGTCCTGGTGTTTGAAATTCATTCCCACTTCTTGCATGGGACCTAAGCATGCCCCGAAGGACACAAATATGATTTTCAACCAATTTATATGCACTGGAGCTTGTGCATGTAATTCAAATTTGAATTATGCACATGAAATGCCTAGAAAACCCAGTTAATGTATAAAAATGTCCAAACGAACCCGGAAAAATTCCAAAAGTAAACACAACACTCATGTTGTTCTATGATGACACTAGAATTTTTTTGAAAGAAATAAGAGGCAACGGATAGCGTTTCATCCCCAAAGGTGGCAGGTTCCCCGAAACCATCACGCTTGTTGTGAGAAGCTAAGGTTTGTGAGAAGCTTATACCCAAACCTGCCCCAAATGGGACAAAAAATTTACCACAGCATGTTGATGCTCCTCCATGATAGCATGCCAAGTTTCATGAATTTCAGATGAGTTTTGGATTTACTAGAATTTAAAAGCCATGTATCTCAATGTTTGCGGGCGAGTGACGGTGGCAGGGTGTTTGAAATTCATTCCCATTTCTTGCATGGGACCTAAGCATGCAACCAAGGACACATATTTGACTTTTCAACCAGTTTATATGCACTGGAGAATGTGCATGTAGTTCAAATTTGAATTATGCGCATAAAATGCCTGGAAAACCCAGTTAATGTATAAAAATGTCCAAACGAACCCCAAAAATTCCAAAATTGAGCACAACCACTACTAGGAAAAGGGCTATAGATAATATGGACACTAATGGCGCACCAGACATGAGGTGCGCCACTACTATATAGCAGTGGCGCACCGTGTGTTGGTGCGCCATTAGCTGGTACCTTCTCAAGAACCCAACCCTGAAAAAGATGACCGCGATCTAGCTGGTACCGCGGAGAAACCCAATTGCAACAGGCGTCGTCAGGCGTTCAGTTCTCAGGAGACGCCTCCAGCTGCCGCCTTCACCGAGCCTCAGATAGCCGAGGTGCGAAATATTATCAGCCCCAACACACTCAAGAAGGCGGTCTCTGAGCAGAACTCGATCCCATTACAGCAGATGAGGAAGAAGGGACGGAAACAAAAGAATAACAAGGGCGGTGCAAGCCAGTCGGCACCGAGTACGATCCGTGCTCAGGACGGGCCACCTTCACCTAAGGATATCTCGAGGAGGGTGCATGTGGCGGGTAGGCCGATGCTACCGACTAATCTGCTCAATGCTGCAACCGGTGCTATGCGGAGTCTGCATGACAGTGTTCTTTCTCTGGAGAAGCGGCGTCTTTCCGAGAATGATGTGGCATACCCGGTTTTCATGGCCAAGGTGCCAGAGGGCAAGGGCTTTGTGGATAGCGCCATCGGGGGTACGATCGTCCTGCGGTTTGATGACATCTTCGCTATGTTTAACCTTCATCCGCTGCACTACACCTTCGTTCGGCTATTTTCGCTGAGTATGGAGATGCGGATCATTAGAGACAAGACCCCGGACATCGTGATAGTCGACCCCTTCTACATGCGTGCCAAGATCTTGGGCAGCGCTGGGGACCGGCAAGTCGCGAGTTCATACCTCGAAGGCGTCATTCTGGCAAACCCAGATAAGGATAGCTTCCTCGTGCCTTACTTTCCCGAGTAAGTCATCCCCTCACCGCCCCGTAACATATGATTTCTTAGATTTCGATCATTCTTTTTTTCTAACATTCCGTGTTTTGTGCAGTGACACACATTGCACACTCATCCTCTTAAGCCCGAAATATTCCATGGCCACGTATTTTGACCCGGACCGTCAATCGAAGAAAGACTAAACAAATATCAAGAAAGTTCTTGATGATGTTCTCCCCGGCTACGCCAGATCTGGAGGCACCTTCAGCAGGCCAGTTCATAGGTACGACAAGCACATGTTCACCCACAATACGATGTTCCCCTGCGTCAAGCAGCCGCCCGGCGGTCAGAAGGATGCCTACTACGCCCTCCATCACATGCGGGCGATCGTACGGGACCATAATCACCTTCTGCTACCAAATAATCTCAAAGATTGGGCCGCACGCTTGTCGGCAATCCAGGACGCGGACATCAGAAAAGAATTCTTTCGCATCCAGTCGGAGTTTGCGGAAATCATCCATCAAGATGTCCTTCATACCTCGGGGCAGTTCTATCTCAGATATCAACCGTCCAACAGTGAGATAGAAACAACGCTACAAATGCAGGCTGACAACGCCCGCGATTTCATGACCATCACGAAAGACGGCGACTTCATCCATGCTCCGATCCCTGAGTCGAGTCGAAAGTAGTGATGCTATGTAGTTCTGAAATGTCGATTGGCTCATGTTGTAATATTAAACTTTAATGAACTTGTATGTCTCTTTGGTTTGGACAGTCGTTCAACTTATATGTAATCAATGCTATTTATTAGTAGGACCATGAATCGTGCTATTAATGTGTTGCTTTTATCTTCCGATCCTTTTGTTGCATACTTATATATTGCTTATGTATTGTCTGTGAATTGCTACTAACGTTTGGTTTGGCTAGTGCATAGAGATGCCATCGTATGTCGTGTACAAGGGTAAGGTTCCCGGAGTCTACGACGACCGGGAGGAGTGTCGGAGACAGGTTCACCGTTTCAGCGGTAACAGTTACAAAGGGTACACCACTAGGGCGGAGGCGGAAGCTAGATACGCGCGCTATCTAGCGGGAGAGAGGAGGGAGCGGAGGAGGAACCGGATGAAGACCAGTTTCATCACGATGATGCTAATCGTGATGACTGCAGCTCTCTTCTATGTGATGGTAGTTTAGATGATCGATATCGACTTGTAATGTGAAGACAAACTCGCTACTTGCGGTCTTGAGACTTGTAATGTTCTAACTTTGTTCGGTCTTTTGAATTCGGAGACTAATATGATGAATTGTATTCAGAGACTAATCTTCTACTGTATTCGATAAATCTGCTGTTTATATGTTGTGCTGTCTATATTCTGTGCAGTAATATGTTTTGTAACCTGTGCAAATATCAGAAAAGAAAAAAAAATCCATAATATTCATACTAGTGGCGCACCACCCAACACTTTAGTGGCGCACTGCAAAATGCACACTAGTGGCGCATCATCAACAAGTGCGCCATTAGTAAGCCAGAGCACATGATTAAATATGCCCCCCCGGGAGGCATACTAATGGCGCACCGTATGATATACTAATGGCACACTCCCTGGTGCGCCATTAGTATCTGGTATACTAATGGCGCACCTGTGGTGCGCCATTAGTAAAAAATTCTAATGGCGTGATCCTAGTGGCGCACCTGTAGTGCGCCATTAGTAGGCAAAACAGGTGCGCCACTAGCAGGCCTTTTCCTAGTAGTGAACACTCCTGTTGTTCTATGTTAACACTCGAATTTTTTGAAAGCAATAAGAGGCAACGAATATTGTTTCGTCCCCAAACATGGCACGTTCCCTACCGAAACCATCACGCTTGTTGTGAGAAGCTCTGGTTTGTGAGAAGCTTATACCCAAACCTGCCCCAAATGGGACAAAATTTTTACCACGGCATGTTGATGCTGCTCCATGATAGCATGCCAAGTTTCATGAATTTCAGACGAGTTTTGGATTTACTCGAATTTAAAAACCAGGTATCGCAATGTTTGCGGACGAGTGACGGTGGCAAGGTGTTTGAAATTCATTCCCATTTCTTGCATGGGACCTAAGCATGCAACCAAGGACACATATTTGATTTTTCAACCAGTTTATATGCACTAGAGAATGTGCATGTAGTTCATATTTGAATTATGCGCATAAAATGCCTGGGAAACCCAGTTAATGTATAAAAATGTCCAAACGAACCGCGGAAAATTCCAAAACTGAACACAACACTCCTGTTGTTCTATGTTGACACTCGATTTTTTTAAAAAGCAATCAAAGGCAACATATATCGTTTTGTCCCCAAAGGTGGCACGTTCCCTACCGAAACCATCACGCTTGTTGTGAGAAGCTTTGGTTTGTGAGAAGCTTATACCCAAACCAGACCCAAATGGGACAAATTTTTTACCATGGCATGTTGATGCCGCTCCATGATAGCATGCCAAGTTTCATGAATTTCAAACGAGTTTTGGATTTACTAGAATTTAAAAGACATGTATCTCAATGTTTGCGGCCTAGTGACGGTAGCAGGGTGTTTGAAATTCATTCCCATTTCTTGCATGGGACCTAAGCATGCAACCAAGGACACATATTTGATTTTTCAACCAGTTTATATGCAATGGAGAATGTGCATGTAGTTCAAATTTGAATTATGCGCATAAAATGCCTGGAAAACCCACTTAATGTATAAAAATGTCCGAACGAACCCTGAAAAATTCCAAAATTGAACACAACACTCCTGTTGTTCTATGTGGACACTCGAAATTTTTTGAAAGCAATCAGAGGCAACGGATATCGTTTCGTCCCCAAAGGTGGCACGTTCCCTACCGGAACCATCACGCTTGTTGTGAGAAGCTCTGGTTTGTGAGAAGCTTATACCCATACCTGCCCCAAATGGGAATTTTTTACCACGGCATGTTGATGCCGCTCCATGATAGCATGCCAAGTTTCATGAATTTCAGACGAGTTTTGGATTTACTAGAATTTAAAAGACATGTATCTCAATGTTTGCGGCCTAGTGACGGTGGCAGGTTGTTTGAAATTCATTCCCATTTCTTGCATGGGACCTAAGCGTGCAACCAAGGACACATATTTGATTTTTCAACCAGTTTATATGCAATGGAGAATGTGCATGTAGTTCAAATTTGAATTATGCGCATAAAATGCCTGGAAAACCCAGTTAATGTATAAAAATGTCCAAACGAACCCCAAAAAATTCCAAAATTGAACACAACACTCCTGTTGTTCTATATCGGCACGCGAATTTTTTTGAAAGCAATCAGAGGCAACGGATATCGTTTCGTTCCCAAAGGTGGCACGTTCCCTACCGAAAGCATCACGCTTGTTGTGAGAAGCTCTAGTTTGTGAGAAGCTTATACCCAAACCTGCCCCAAATGGGACAAATTTTTTACCACGACATGTTGATGCCGCTCCATGATAGCATGCCAAGTTTCAAGAATTTCAGATGAGTTTTGGGTTTATTAGAATGTAAAACCAGGTATCACGATGTTTGCGGACGAGTGACGGCGGCAAGGTGTTTGAAATTCATTCCCATTTCTTGCATGGGACCTAAGCATGCAACCAAGGACACATATTTGATTTTTCAACCAGTTTATATGCACTGGAGAATTTGCATGTAGTTCAAATTTGAATTATGCGCATAAAATGCCTGGGAAACCCAGTTAATGTATAAAAATGTCGAAACGAACCGCGAAAAATTCCAAAATTTAACACAACACTCTTGTTGTTCTATGTTGACACTCGATTTTTTTGAAAGCAATCAGAGGCATCAGATATCATTTCATCCACAAAGGTGGCACATTCCCTTCTGAAACCATCACCCTTGTTGTGAGAAGCTTTGGTTTGTGAGAAGCTTATAACCAAACCTGCCCCAAATGGGACAAATTTTTTACCACGGCATGTTGATGCCGCTCCATGCTAGCATGCCAAGTTTCATGAATTTCAGACGAGTTCTGGATTTACTAGAATTTAGAAGACATGTATCTCAATGTTTGCGGCCTAGTGACGGTGGCAGGGTGTTTGAAATTCATTTCCATTTCTTGCATGGGACCTAAGCATGCAACCAAGGACACATATTTGATTTTTCAACCAGTTTATATGCAATGGAGAATGTGCATGTAGTTCAAATTTGAATTATGCGCAAAAAATGCTTGGAAAACCCAGTTAATGTATAAAAATGTCCAAACGAACCCTGAAAAATTCCAAAATTGAACACAACACTCCTGTTGTTCTATGTTGACACTCGAATTTTTTTGAAAGAAACCAGAGGCAATGGATATCGTTTCGTCCCCAAAGGTGGCACGTTCCCTACCGAAACCATCACGCTTGTTGTGAGAAGCTCTGGTTTGTGAGAAGCTTATACCGAAACCTGCCCCAAATGGGACAACAATTTTACCATGGCATGTTGATGCCGCTCCATGATAGGATGCCAAGTTTCATTAATTTCAGACGAGTTTTGGATTTACTAGAATTTAAAAGACATGTATTTCAATGTTTGCGGCCTAGTGACGGTGGCAGGGTGTTTGAAATTCATTCCCATTTCTTGCATGGGACCTAATCATGCAACCAAGGACACATATTTGATTTTTCAACCATTTATATGCAATGGAGAATGTGCATGTAGTTCAAATTTGAATTATCCGCATAAAATGCATGGAAACCCCAGTTAATGTATAAAAATGTCCAAACGAACCCCGAAAAAAAAATCCAAAATTGAACACCACACACCTGTTGTTCTATGTTGACACTCAAATTTTTCTGAAAGCAATCAGAGGCAACGGATATCGTTTCGTCCCCAAAGGTGGCACGTTTTCCTACCAAAACCATCACACTTGTTGTGAGAAGCTCTCGTTTGTGAGAAGCTTATACCCAAACCTGCCCCAAATGGGACAAAATTTTTACCACGACATGTTGATGCCGCTCCAATATACCATGCCAAGTTTCATAAATTTCAAACGTGTTTGGGATTTACTAGAATTTAAAAGACATGTATCTCAATGTTTGCGGCCTAGTGACGGTGGCAGGGTGTTTAAAATTCATTCCCATTTCTTTCGTGGGACCTAAGCATGCACCGAAGGACACAGATTTGATTTTTCAACCAATTTATATGCACTTGAGCATGTGCATGTAGTTCAGATTTGAATTATGCACATAAATGCATTGAAAATTCACTTAATGCATAAAAATGTCCAAACGAACCCCGAAAAATCACAAAAAATAACACAACACTCCTGTTGTTCTATGTTGACACGAGAATTTCTTTGGAAGCAATAAGAGGCAACAGATATCGTTTCGTCCCCAAAGGTGGGGTGTTCCCTACCGAAACCATCATGCTTGTTGTGAGAAGCTCTGGTTTGTGAGAAGCTTATACCCAAACATGCCCCAAATGGGACAAAATTTTTACCACGACATGTTGATGCCGCTCCATGATAGCATGCCAAGTTTCATGAATTTTAGACGAGTTTTGGATTTACTAGAATTTAAAAACCAACTATCTCAATGTTTGCGGCCGAGTGACGGTGACTGGGTGTTTGACATTCATTCACATTTCTTGCATGGGACCTAAGCATGCAACCAAGGACACATATTTGATTTTTCAACCAGTTTATGTGCACTGGAGCATGTGCATGTAGTTCAAATTTGAGTTATGCACCTGAAATGCGTACAAAACCAAGTTATTGTATAAAAACGTCAAAACGAACCCTGAATAATTCCAATTTTTTTGACGACACACATATAGTTGCATGTTCACTCCAGATAAAAGGTCTAGCAATTCAAAAACCGTCCATTGCCGCCGTGACCCCATTATGTAATTCAAATCAAGATGAAAAATCAAGTAGATCGCACACAGTTTATTATCAGCAACCGTGTGAGATGCAGCACAAAATATCCTGGAGCACCATCGGTGTATAGTACGCCTATGGCTTACGCGAGAAGGTGTGTCGGCTATAGTTCACAGCCGGCGTCTCAAGCAGACTAGCTCACTCCCCAAATATCATTTCACTGTTCAATCATCGTCGGTGAAAGATGGGGATGTGGACCCGCGTCGTGAGGGCAACTTCGGCGGCCCACTCCGGCGAGAGCGCGGCCGCAGCCGCCAGGCGCGTGCTAAAAAGCTTCGTGAGGGCGATCGCAATCTGTGTCCGGGCGGCCAAGGCAGCCCTAACGGCCGCTGTTGCTTCTCAGGCGGCGGCAATAGCATCTGCCTCGGGGATAGCAACTGGCGAGAGCGGCACATCAGCTGTCCGTTCCGCAGCGGCGGCCTTAACCTTGATGGAGGCCGCCCGCCACCATGTCGAGGCCGTCCACACCCAGCTCTTGGCGCTCACCACACAAATCAAAGGAAGCTTCTCCGACAACGGTCGACAACCCACGTCCAAAGAGGTGGTAATCATCGAGAGAGTTCGAGCAGCCATCCGTTCCTGCGTGGCATACCTTGCCACGACGGAGCCCGCCAAAGCCCAGATCACGGCCGCCCACGCCCTGCTCATGGCAGCCTATTCCAAAGAGATGGCGGACGCGGATGGCGAGATGCTTGCCGAGTATGGTGCGATGGATGCCATGGAGCCCCTCTGCTAGGAGACCGTCGGGCGCGGGCTGGACATGGAGGCGGCGGCGGAGATTGACGAGCACCAGCCGTAGTAGTACTCTTTGTTTTGTGTAGTTAAGAGCGCCGGTCTTTAATTTGTTAGAGTAATGTTTAGGTCAGCTAGCTCTATTTAATTGCTGAACTTGCTCGATTAAGAAGTGTGGGTGTGCTGTAGTCTCCTTTGTGTACCCAAATTATGCAATGATGTGGATGACCACTGTAACCATGGAAATTCAAACCAAAACTTTTGACGTTCAAACTCATCACACATGGGTGAAGCTATCTAAATCGTTTGTGATGTCCACATATCGTACACAGTTCTGAATAAGGGACCGTGTCTGACGACACTTCGTGTGCCAGTTTTTTGGCTGAAGCAATTCCAAATTTTCGGCTTCCACGGAAATATCTACCTCCCCGCCCCCTCCCCTTACCAAAAGACACATTCCCCCTATTTCCGCCTTCCTTCCCAAGTTGAAACCTTCACTCCTTGCTTGCAGCACCGCCTCCTCGTCGGCGACCCTCCTTCACGCTGATCGGCCTCGTCTATCCAGGCAGGTAATAGACACCCAACCCCCATCCTCCTCCTCCTTCCACATCCCACATGCCCCTACCGCCGGCGCGAGCGCGACACCTTCCACCCAAATCACCGACCCCTCCACCAAATAAGCACCGGCCTAAGCCATGGTGCACGCAGTATAGCCAGGATCTCAAGGAGCATTTGGTAGCAGAGAAGCAAATCACGGCCGCACGCGCGGATGAGGTCGCGATGGCTACCATTCGTGCCGAACCCCAGATCTTGGAGGAGCACCTCGCCGTCGAGGCCACCGTTGACGCCTCGCGCGCCGACGTCGCGATGAGGTTGGCTGCTTTAAACGACAATTCATGGCGTTTTCTCGAGGCCATCGTTTGCTAGCTACCGCCTTTCCTTAACAAATTCTAGGGAATTGTGCTATCTACTTTTACCATGCAATCTTCTGCTATAGTGTATATGTTCTATATGTCATGCAATGTGGTGTTCAATTAACTGCTTGGTTCAATTATGCAAATGTGATGTTTAATTCTTCAGGGTGCAACATTTCCAAGTTGTTAAGCATGCTTGGTTTGGTTAACTGTCTGATCTTCTATTACGAGTATGTTATATTGTGCAATGTGGTGCTCAGTTAACATTTCGTTCATTTGTTGTGGTGTTTAGTTAACTGCTTGGTTCAATTCTGCAATGCGATGTTCAATTGTTGTGGTTGCATTCTATTATTGTATACCATGTGATAAATAAATCGAATTTTGCTGTACTAAATACATGAGAAACAAATACAATTGCTATATTTCCAAGTTGTTAAGCATGCTTGGTTTGGTTAACTGTCTGATCTTCTATTAGGAGTATGTTATATTGTGCAATGTGGTGCTCAGTTAATGTTTGGTTCATTTGTTGTGGTGTTTAGCTAACTTCTTGGTTCAATTCTACACTGCGACGTCCAATTATCGTGGGTAGAATTTTGTATTGTTGTGCATGTGAGGAATAAATCAAATTTGGCTGCACTTAATACATGAGAAACATATACAAGTGCTATATTTCCTAGTTCTTAATCATGCTTGGTTTGGATAAATGGGTTTTCCATGTCGCTTGAATTAATCTGATGAATCTGCAATGTGCTTATTTTTCATCAACATATTTTACTGATAGCATGCGAACCCTTACTTAACCTGATGACTAACTACCTTATATGTGTTGCAGGGAAACAATGGGAAGCACTAAGGTTTACAATTGAGGTTAGCACGTGCATGGTCCGTTGTCTAATAGCACATTATTGTGCAATTGCAGGAACCATTCTAATATTTAGGTTTTTAACAATTTGGTCTTGCACATGTAGGTCCTGCTGTCAGAGGTTTTGACCCACTGTTTGACCCTTTTTGCATATGGGGAAATGAGTTGTCCATGAATATCAGTCAAGTCAAGAAACTCATAAAGATTGTTAGGATAAACAAATTAGCGACAAAAAACAACAAGATCTTTGTCTGCACAATGAAGAAGACATCAGTTCACTACAGGATGGTACTAACTATTATAACTACAGGATGTGCACGTAGCTGAGTGCTGAAGCTATATGATGTTGTACTCTGATGTATTTCAATTATGAAAATGAAATATATTGTGTGCTTAATATGAAATGTCAATTAGATTAATAAATGGATTATGAATAATCAGATAATTAGCCTGCTAATGGCGAATTAGCCCGCTAATTGGGTTTTGCTATTGCAAACGGTTGTTGAAAAAATACCGTGGGCTATGACCTCAGGCAGCGCACACAGTTTCTAGGAATAAACTGTGTTGGATCAATGAACAATCACACATGACTTTCTCTTGAAAACTGTTTGCGTTAGGCCACCTTGCGTAAACGTTTACCACATAAAAACTGTGTGTGATGGACAACCTTTGCCACACAGTTTCTTCTACGGACCGTGTGTGATACATTCAATAATGCAAACGATTTAACGGGAAAAATTGTGTGTGATGTACCTGTGAACGGAAACGTTTTCCTTGGAGCGACTGTGTGGGATGTACATACGAACGGAAACGTTTAGCGGGGACTGACTATGTGGGATGTACTAGCGACCGGAAACAATTCAGCCATATAATTGTATTTTTAACTCTACTATACGTATTTCCGTATTTAAGCGCTCGCCGGTCACACATGATCTCATTTTGCCGAGCGTGTGTGCTAGGAGGGCATATCCCCGATGGTTTCTGGGTCGTGTGGGAAGGACCCCCCTATCGCCCACACTCACTTGGCGACGGTTCCAAAGGCCGTCGCGGAAAGGGGTTAAAAACCGTTTGTTTAGGAGCTCGCTGTACTAGTGTCATCTTCATCAAACATAGCATCCCCAAGCCTGTGGCTTTGCATATCATTAGCATCATCAATATTCAAAGATTTCATGCCAACAACATTGCAATCATGCTCATCATTCAAAGATTCTTTGACAAACATTTTATAGAATTCTTCTTCTATCAATTGAGCACAATTTTACTTTCCATCATTTTCACGAAAGACATTATAAAGATGAATAATATGATGCAACCTCAATTCCATTTTTTGTAGTTTTCACTTATAAACCAAACTAGTGATTAAACAAGAAACTAAAAGATTCAATTGCAAGATCTAAAGATATAACTTCAAGCACTCACCTCTCAGGCAACGGCGCCAGAAAAGAGCTTGATGTCTACTATGCAACTTTATTCTTGTAGACTCGTGTTGGGCCTCCAAGCGCAGAGTTTTGTAGGGCAGTAGCAATTTTCCCTCAAGTGGATGACCTAAGGTTTATCAATTCGTGGGAGGTGTAGGATGAAGATGGTCTCTCTCAAACAACCCTGCAACCAAATAACAAAGAGTATCTTGTGTCCCCAACACACCAAATACAATGGCAAACTGTATAGGTGCACTAGTTTGGCGAAGAGATGGTGATAAAAGTGTAGTTACGATAATAGTTATTGATTTTTTGTAATAGAAACAATAAAAAACAGCAAGGTAACAGTTGATAAAATGGAGCACAAACAGTATTGCAATATTTGAAAATGAGGCTTAGGGTCCGTACTTTCACTAGTGCAATCTCTCAACAATGCTAATATAATTGGATCATATAACCGTCCCTCAACGTGCGATGAAGAATCACTCCAAAGTTCTTATCTAGCGGAGAACATAAGAAGAAATTGTTTGTAGGGTCCGAAACCACCACAAAGCTATTCTTTCCACTCGATCTATTCAAGAGTTCGTACTAAAATAACACAAATCTATTCTTTCCGTTCGACCTATCCAAGAGTTCGTACTAAAATAACACCATATGATACACATCAACCAACTCTAATGTCACCTAGATACTCCAATGTCACCGCGAGTATCCGTGAGTTGATTAGACGATATGCATCAAACAATTTCAGATTCATAATACTCAATCCAACACAAAGAACCTCAAAGAGTGCCCCAAAATTTCTACCGGAGAAACAAAGACGAGAACATGCATCAACCCCTATGCATAGATTACCCCAATGTCACCTCGGGAATCCGCAAGTTGAGTGCCAAAACACATATCAAGTGAATCAATATGATACCCCATTGTCACCACGAGTATTCATAGCAAGACATACACCAAGTGTTCTCAAGTCCATAAAAGTATTCAATCCGATAAAATGAAATCTCAAAGGGAAAACTCAATTCACAACAAGATAGAGAGGGGAAAACATCATATGATCCGACTATATTAACAAAGCCCACGATACATCAAAATCGTGACATCTCAAGAACACGAGAGAGAGAGAGAGAGATTAAACACATAGCTACTGGTACAAACCCTCAACCCCGAGGGTGGACTACTCCCTCCTCATCATGGTGGCCGCCGGGATGATGTAGATGGCCACTAGTGATGATTTCCCCCTGCGGCGGAGTGTCGGAATATGGTCTAGATTGGTTTTTCATGGCTACAGAGGCTTGCGGCCGCGGAACTTCTGATCTAGGGTTACCCCCAGGGTTTTTGTAATATTTGACACTTTATAGGGCGAAGAGGCGGTGCGGGAGGCCACCGAGGTGGGCACAACCCACCAAGGCGTGCCTGGGCCCCCAGGCGCGCCAGGTGGGTTGTGCCCCCTCGGGGCACCCCTCTGGTACTTCTCTGGCCCATCCTAGGTGTTCCGGTTCAAAAAAATTCTCGAAATTTTTTCACTGCATTTGGACTCCGTTTGATATTGATTTCCTGCGATGTAAAAAAAGGAAAAACAGCAACTGGCACTAGGCACTATGTCAATAGGCTAGTCCCAAAAAATGATATAAAGTTGCTATAAAATGATTGTAAAACATCCAAGAATGATAATATAAGAGCATGAATACTTCATAAATTATAGATACGTTGGAGACGTATCAATCCCCTTGTCTGATTCCTCTTGACAGTTCGAATTGTTGTAACTTCTTACCGTTAAACAACACGGAGAATTTGACCGTGGTTACAATACTCATGACAATGTCAACCCACCGGCCAGTGAAGCCTAAATTTATCATAATTGCCTTTAGATAAGACCACTCCACCCTGTCATACGCTTTCATCATGTCAAGTTTGAGAGCACATGATTGGTTTTTCTTAGCCTTGTTCCGTTTCATAAAGTGCAAACACTCGTAAGCTGTGATGATGTTGTCTGTAATCATTCTATCTGGTACAAAAGCAGTCTGCTCCTCTGATATGATGTCAGATAGGACTATTTTCAATATGTTAGAAATCACCTTCGAAGCAATTTTGTACAACAAATTACACAAGCTGATAGGACGGAACTGAGAAAGGTGTGTTGCACTTTTACCTTGGGTATGAGTACCAAGACAGTCTCATTTATACATTCTGCTGACTCGGTGCCTTCTACAATTATCAGAACCGCCTTGGTTACATCATCGCCACATGTATCCCAGTGGTGCTGAAAAAAGTGAGCCGGATAGCCATCAGGCCCAGGCGCCTTTGTAGGGCACATCTGAAACAGGGCTGTTTTAACTTCTTTTTGGCTATACGGGGCATTTAACATCTCGGTCATAGTTTGCGTGACTTTGGTCGGAACTGTGTCCAGAACCTGCACCATGTCGTGGACTCCCTCTGATGTATACAACCGCTGATAAAAGGCAGTGGTCAAGTTCTCCATCTCTATCACATTTTCAGTTACCTGTCCATCCGCTCTTTGAAGAGATTTATTTGATTCTTCCTCCTCCGTCGGCTAGCCCGCAGGTGGAAAAAATATGTGTTCTTGTCTCCATGCATTAGCCATTCCTGCCTCCAGAGTATTTCCTCTATGTGAAAAAGCTCAGTTAACCTGTTGATTATCTTTATTTCCACATGCGTTGGACCGGTCCGGCTTGGGATCTCCCATAACTCATGAAGCTCTCTCTTCAGACGTTGGATCTCGCGCCGCACATTACACAAATGAGTTTGGTCCCATCAAGACAAGTTAGACGACAGCGACTGGAGCTTGTCGCATATGGAGTGCACGGAATCTCCCGCACCACTAGCCCATGTAGAATTCACAAGTGGCACTAGACCTGGGTCCCTTTCCCATGCCAGTTCGTATTTAAAGGAGCACGGGGCCGCTTGCATGCATCCTCATGCACGTATTTCACGTAGAGTGGGATATGATCACTGGTTGCCACTGTTTTGTGTTCAAGTCTTGCTGTGGGGAAGGCAATGATCCAAGTTGGGTTCGCCACACCTCTATCCAGCCTTACTCTTGTGTACGTCCTCCCAGCAACTTTCCTCTCGAAGGTCCAGCCCGTGCCAGTATCACTGGTATGCGTCGGTGCTATACAAACGGTTTTTAACCCTTTTCCGCGACAACATTTGGAACCGTCGCCAAGTGAGGTGGGCAATAGGGGGGTCCTTCCCACACGACCTAGAAACCGTCGGGGATAGGGATCCAAGATGCATATACAGTACTCCTACTCGTTTGTGCTCGCATTGCCATCGCAGTCGGTATTCTGTGGTGCTACGTTTACGATGCGCGACCCATCACAAACGGTTCACTATTATAGAACTTGTATGATAAGCATACAATCACACACATTTGCTTGTCCCAAACTGTATGCGATAACTAATTAAGAAGATTAGCTAATCATCGTACGAGTGTCGGATAGGATTACGAAACGTCAGACCATCGTAACATCGTCGTACACGACAACTATCGCACACGCTATTCTATGGTGCAACGTTTACGATGCATACTTCATCAGAAGCAGTTCATGGTTGCGAATCGTGTACGATAAGGCAACTATCACAAACGTTTAGTTTGCCCGCACTGGTTGTGATATTGTCTGACATCGCACACGCTTTGCAAACGGCAACTGTGTGCATGCCTCTCTGTGCACCGTCTCGGATTATGGTGTATATCGCAAACGTTTGTGTTTTACCAACCGTGTGTGCCGTAACGACCTGGAGAGCGTAATTTCACCATAATTTAATTGCTGCTATTTCAAATTGTACCAGATTTGAATTTGAATTTGAATGTATGCTATAGCTTTATTCATATCCATCAGGTTCAAACAACCAATGCATTATTCGATTCATAGGTACATATGTTCAAGAATTACATAAGAACCAAATAAAGAATGATGAACCACAGTTGTATACTTGTACTATTAAAGACGGTAAAGAAAGAGGTGAAATACATTCTGGTTGCAGAACAAGGTGAAGCGGAATGCCCATATTGTGCCCTCCTCCATGCAGAAGGCACGCACGACTCTAGTCCAACCCCTTGTGAGGGCCGACCGCCCATCCTTCACGGTCTTCATGAAAACATCTAGATAATCATCGTGTTCTGGTAGAAATACTTTAACCTTTTCATGCCCACCAATCATGTAGTTTGAGAGGTAATCTTGAGTAAACTGCTTTGGCAACCACTGCACAGGAAAAAGATTCAGACATTGTCATCTAACACAACTCATTAGGGGCAGTAAAAAGAAGGCTGCAGAGTTCTTACTTACCATCCTGCAGTTTGCTGTTGTCTTGCATAAAGTGTAAACAAATAGTTTAATTGCCATCTTTGGAGCCATTTTACTAACAGTCTTTATCAACTTCCTCACTTGATGCTGCTTCATCGATATCTCATTGCCCCATACGCAGAAAGGGTCGAAGCGCGGATCTTTACCAATGACATATGTATCTAAAAGCACCAAGTTAATATTAGAAGCTAAACAGCAATTGCACAATGATGTAGTACAACACTCTTTTATAATATCTTATAAAATCCAATATACTCACATATTAGATGAATTAACATCTTATATTATGGGCCAGAAGAAGTTTATTGCATTCTTACAAATTATCGGCTGATTAACTGCTGCTGTATCCATGGGTTACAGTTAGTTTGAGCTAGTTCGGGCTCAAATAGCCCTAAAGTATATCTAAACATGAGGGCTAGTTTGAGCTAGTTGTATCCATAACCCACCCTAAAAAACTATCCAACCCAAGAGGTGCTAATTGGAGCTAGTTCTCCTAGTGCATTTATTGTCAATCTAACCCTGCCATCCAAACAACCTTTTCGATGGAGTTAGTTCAGGGTTAGTCATGAGCTAGAAACTAACTCTAACCTCTAGCTAAGTTGAGTATCCAAACAGGGCTGTGTTGTTGTTGTTGCTGCTCTTCTACGTATATCTAGACATCATCAGAACATTAATGTAACACTCTTCCTTGTTGCTATGTAGCCTAGGATTGCATATTTAGACATTAAGTACAGTGCATGTTGCTATGTAGCCTCAGATATATTACATATGGCCCTAGTTAACCTAACGATAAATGGGTTGCAGATATATTCATTTAAAAGTCCGATTCACTGATTAGTCCCTTATCAGCCCCCGGCCTATATGGTACCAGCTACCGATATCCCGAACAATGAGCATATATAAGCCATGGGATGAAACTAACCTCGATGGAAAACATCAGTCATTCCCAAAATTGTCCTGTGTAGGTACATCGAGAAGCATGTTTAGCACAACAGGCTAAACATCAACCAAAATTATCCATGGCAGACAAAATAATCTCCAAAAGATAGCTTCAGTGTGCAGGTTTAAGCACGCTAGTAAAGCAAAACAAGTGGAAAGGTGTGTTAACTGCAACAGGCTTAACATTTAACAACAAGCAAACATAGTCATTCAAACTGGTATTGTGCCGATCTAAGTACACTGGTTATTGTTAAATAAAAATGGAAAGGCGTGTTAACTACAAGATGCAGCAACCAAATGTAGTCATTCATATTGGTATTGTTGAAACTGGTACTGATGAAATTGAACTGCACAATTCATACTTGCACATATAGAACATCACGTTGTGAATAACTGGAATAAACAAGGCATACTACGAACAACCAAAGGTAGCATTTGAAACTGGACACATGCTAACTACAAACAACCGAACAATCAAAAAACTTTAAAAGAGGCATATGCTAGCTATAACAGGCTTAACAGCAAGCAAAGATATGCATTCCTATCGATATGTTTAAAACTGGATTGATGAAATGTATTGCACAGTAAATAATTGCACATATAGAGCATCACATTGTGAACAACTGAAATAAACAAGGCATACTGCAAACAACCAGATATAGCAATTAAAACTGGACATATTCTCACTACACTACAAAAGGGACTCGACAAAACAAATCATGGGTTTCCCCCTATGAAGAGGCACGACAAAACAAATCATGGGTTTCCCCACTTGTCACAGATAGGCTCATTCTGTGGGAAGAGCACGGACCCTGGATGCGCTCCATGTTGTCGCAGATGGGCTCCTTCCCCTTGGAAGAGCACAGCTGTAGGGTGCCCTCCCTGATGTCGCAGACGGGCACTTTCCCTTTGGAAGAGCAGATGGGCTCTTTCCCCTTGGAAGAGCCGGAGAGGGTGCCCTCCTCGTGGTCGCCGTCGATGAGGTCTGACTTGGAAGCTGTGGATCCCAAACCAGTGTCGTAGAACGTGTCCTTCATAAATGACAAAGCAGGCTTGATGGCGATGTAGGATGGCAAATTGTTGACAGTGAGACAGAGGAGATCAGCGGCGGGGCCATGGATGAGATCGACGGCGGTTGAACCCGAGGGGTTGGGGGTGGGCCACTTAACCTGTGACATAGCCTGCCTCAAGCCGTCACTGTCGATGACCTCGATGTCATTGCCGGTGTCCTAGACATACCCGCATACTCTAGACCGCTGCTTGAGTGCCTACCCCCAGTAATGGTCGTCAGCTTACTCAGCGACGTCGGGTGAAGAGACCGTGATATACCTCTTTTGGGCCAGTCGCTCCTAGAGCTCCACGGGAAGCGTAGCCGGGCTTAGGCTGTGACGCTCTAGAGTGGGGGATGGGGATCTGTGGGAAAGGGGGTGTTTGGAAGGCGTCATCTAAGAAACTCAGGGCGGCCTGGGTATGGAGATCGGTGGGTAAGCTGCACGGGCAAACCGACAGATGTTGACAATGGAGGCCTTGCGGGCGGCGGCGGGGACCTTGCTAGGGTTTCGAGCGAGGGAGTGTGTGTGTGTGTGGGGGCGCGCATGCCCGAGGAGGTTTTGGTGTGTGTGTGTGTGTGGGGGGGGGGGGGGGTGTTTGAGGAAATGACGCGGGTACTGAAAATTTTACTACGTGTTGTGGATTTGTCACGGCAGATGTCCTAGTGTGAGGACTTAGTCGTGAGGCCAACGCATCTATGTGGTAGCTTGAGAGGGGTTGATTGGAATCAAGATATGCAACACAAGACAAGGGTTTAGACAGCTTCATGCCCCGGGAAACATCATCCGGTAACAACCCTACATGTTGTTTGTGGCTAGGTCTCATTATCATCACGAGGGAGTCGCCGTATCTCCGACTCTCCTAGTTGTGTCTAGCCTTAACGATTATTCAACTTGTCCCTCTTGGGGTGCCCTGCCCCTCCTTATATAAGTTGAAGGGGCGGGTTACATGTAGAGTCCAACTCGGATTAAGACTTAAACTATTCTGACTTCTCATCACGGGCTTCTCTCCATGGGCTTCTTAACGTCTTGGGCTTATTAACCCCAGGCGACTCTGTCACAATCTGACTTACCATCTGGTTTAACATCTGGCGGCTTAACATCTTCTGGCTTAAACATCTAGCTTAACATCTGCCAACTTAAACATCTTGCTTAACATCTGCTGGCTTAAACATCTGCTGGGTCACCAATGAAACACCAAGTCCCAGCCGAGTCATATCTCTGGCCGGGTCATACCGCAGGGTATATCCCCGACATTAGCCCCTAGTTTAATTTGGATTTATCCATGAGATCCTATAAATAAAACACAAGAACAAATTTAACATGTTGTGCTCCGGGTTAAATATTCTTGTAAGCTGGCACCTGAACATCCTTAAGTCCTTGTCATTTCCTTCTTCTAGAAAATCCGGGTCAATAAGCCAACTTCATAATCAATTTGCTGACGTTTGTTTCTCACAGAGAAAAATTGTGAAGAATAATTCATTTGACTCAGCTCCCAATGCTTAAAAATATTGGTCTTGAAATACTTATCTGATCTTCAGCCGGCTTGAAAATGTAGATCTTGCCAATTTATGATTACCAAAATTGCCGGGTTATAAACAGATGATGCCGAGTCATAATTGTTGCCGACGCTGGGCCAAAACTGAGAATTTTGAAGATTTCTCTCCCTCATATCCATATTACCTGTAGCCCCCAAGTCTTGAGCAGAGCAAAGTGATAAGTTAAGACTTGCTTCAATATAAATATTACCACTTTGAAGAAATCCATGTTGTTCATCTTAATCATTAGTCAGAACTGAATATTCCACATATGTAGCCCCCAAGTGCCGGGTTGTCATGCTTGCAGCAACCTGGGACTTGAAATTGCCTTATGCTCATAAAAACTTCAATGAGTGTAGCCCCCAAGGGCCGGGTCATTATGCAGTAATGAGCAGAGACTTTGTAAACATGATCCTGTAGACTTGAACAACAACATGTAGCCTCCAAGGGCCGGCTCAGTAAGATAATATTGAGTTGGGACTTTATATATACTTCTTTGAAAAGAACATCATATGATGTAACCCCCATCATGGGGCTTGAACCCACGTCCACAAGGTTAAGAGCTTTGTGCTTTACCAACGGAGCAATGAACCCTTCAATATAATGGATTAAGGCTTATGTACCTTGAATTTTTGACAGGAGCAATTAGTAGCCCCCAAGGGCCGGCTCATTATGATGTGATGAGTCAGGTCTTCAAGAAGGCAAGAAAAAATGACTTTGCATTAGCCCCCAAGTGCCATGGTGCATGCTGGCAGTGACATGGGACTTACGTATTTGATGTAATCTCAACTTGAATAATGTAGCCCCCAAGTGCCTGATCGTAAGCCTGCAGCAACTCGGGACTATTCCTTCCATTGTAGAATAAATCATATCCATTTGATAAATACCAGCCATTGCGCTGAAGCGACTTTGAAAACCTTAATCATAATACTGGTTATTGATAACCATAATAAAAATCCAGCCATGTTGGCTATTAAAGATTTGAATAATATAACCTGTTTTGAAAACCAGTTCCTGCAATATAAACCAGTATAACTATACATATATGATGCATGCTATGATGACGTAATGATGATGCAATGTATGATGCAATATATGATGATGTATGTGTATGATGCAATGTATGATGATGTATGTGTATGATGACAGAATACTTCAATGAAACTAGCCCGAGCCACTTGAGTATCCTCGCTTTCTGTAGCCGGCTCTCACATGACCCAATCGATGTTTGAACCTGGATAAGTTCAGATATGACTATCGAGAGTACACGAGGTCGGAGTAGCATCAAGCAAACAGGCAGGTTTAACCAAGTTTCAATGAAGGCGGCTTTAGCAGCCTGGATCCATCCTGACTATCTGTAAGCCGTGCTCTCACATGACAGCTGGCGTTTTAACCTTAACAAGCTCAGGATCTTTGGTGAATATGATACGTCCATTTTGCATCATGCTTTTATATCGATATTTATTGCATTATGGGCTGTTATTACACGTTATGTCACAATACTTATGCCTATTCTCTCTTATTTTACAAGGTTTACATGAAGAAGGAGAATGCCGGCAGCTAGAATTCTGGGCTAGAAAAGGAGCAAATATTAGAGACCTATTCTGCACAACTCCAAAAGTCCTGTAGCTCCACGGAAGTTATTTTTGGAATTAATAAAAAATACTGAGCGAAGAAAGTACCAGAGGGTGGCCACCCACCATCCACGAGCGTGGGGGGCGCGCCCTACCCCCTGGACGCGCCCCCTGCCTCGTGGGCCCCCTGGCAGGCCTCCGGTGCCCATCTTCTGCTATATGAAGTCTTTTATCCTGGAAAAAATCATAAGCAAGCTTTCGGGAAGAAACTCCGCCGCCACGAGGCGGAACCTTGGCAGAACCAATCTAGGGCTCCGGCGGAGCTGTTCTGCCGGGGAAACTTCCCTCCGGGAGGGGGAAATCATCGCCATCGTCATCACCAACAATCCTCTCATCGGGAGGGGGTCAATCTCCATCAACATCTTCACCAGCACCATCTCCTCTAAAACCCTAGTTCATCTCTTGTATCCAATCTTTGTCCCAAAGCCTCAGATAGGTACCTGTGGGTTGCTAGTAGTGTTGATTACTCCTTGTAGTTGATGCTAGTTGGTTTATTTGGTGGAAGATCATATGTTCAGATCCTTTATGCATATTAATACCCCTCTGATTATGAACATGAATATGATTTGTGAGTAGTTACGTTTGTTCCTGAGGACATGGGAGAAGTCTTGCTATAAGTAGTCATGTGAATTTGGTATTCGTTCGATATTTTGATGAGATGTATGTTGTCTCTCCTCTAGTGGTGTTATGTGAACGTCGACTACATGACACTTCACCATTATTTGGGCCTAGAGGAAGGCATTGGCAAGTAATAAGTAGATGATGGGTTGCTAGAGTGACAGAAGCTTAAACCCTAGTTTATGAGTTGCTTTGTAAGGGGCTGATTTGGATCCATATGTTTCATGCTATGGTTAGGTTTACCTTAATACTTCTTTTGTAGTTGCGGATGCTTGCAATAGGGGTTAATCGTAAGTGAGATGCTTGTCCAAGAAAGGGCAGCACCCAAGCACCGGTCCACCCACATACCAAATTATCAAAGTAACGAACGCGAATCATATGAGCGTCATGAAAACTAGCTTGACGATAATTCCCATGTGTCCTCGGGAGCGTTTTCCTTCATATAAGAGTTTGTCTAGGCTTGTCCTTTGCTACAAAAAGGATTGGGCCATCTTGCTGCACCTTATTTACTTTCTTTACTTGTTACCCATTACAAATTACCTTATCACAAAACTATCTGTTACCGATAATTTCAGTGCTTGGAGAGAATACCTTACTGAAAACCGCTTATCATTTTCCTTCTGCTCCTCGTTGGGTTCGACACTCTTACTTATCGAAGGGACTATGATAGATGCCCTATAGTTGTGGGTCATCAAGACTCTTTTTTGGCGCCGTTGCCGGGGAGTGAAGTGCCTTTGGTAAGTGGAAATCGGTAAGGAAAAAATTTATATAGTGTGCTGAAATTTACTGTCACTTGTTACTATGGAAAACAATCCTTTGAGGGGTTTGTTCGGGGTATCTTCACCTCGTCCGGAACCACAATTAGCTACCCCTCAACCTACTGAACCTACTGAAATTTTTTTACTTTGAAATTCCTTCGGGTATGATAGAGAAACTGCTAGCTAATCCTTTCACAGGTGATGGAACATTGCATACTGATTTACACCTAATCTATGTGGATGAAGTTCGTGGATTATTTAAGCTTGCAGGTATGCCCGAGGATGTTATCAAGAAGAAGGTCTTCCCTTTATCTTTGAAGGGAAAGGCATTGACATGGTTTAGGCTATGTGATGATATGGGATCATGGAACTATAACCGATTGAAATTGGAATTTCATCAGAAGTTTTATCCTATGCATCTTGTTTATCGTGATCGTAATTATATATATAATTCTTGGCCTCGCGAAGGAGAAAGCATCGCTCAAGCTTGGGGGAGGCTTAAGTCAATGTTATATTCATGCCCCAATCATGAGCTCTCAAGAGAAATGATTATTCAAAATTTTTATGCTCGGCTTTCTCTCAATAATCGCTCCATGCTCGATACTCCTTGTACTGGATCTTTTATGATGAAGACTATTGAATTCAAATGGGATTTATTGGAAAGAATTAAATGCAACTCTGAAGATTGGGATCTCGACGAAGGTAAGGAGTCAGGTATAACACCTAAGTTTGATTGTGTTAAATCTTTTATGGATACCGATGTTTTCCATGAATTTAGCTCCAAATATGAACTTGACTCTGAGATAGTAGCTTCTTTCTGTGAATCCTTTGCTACTCATGTTGATCTCCCTAAGGATAAGTGGTTTAAATATAATCCTCCCATTGAGGTAAAAGTAGTTGCACCTATTAAAGTTGAAGAAAAGACTATCACCTATAATGATCCTGTTGTTCCTACTGCTTATATTGAGAAACCACCTTTCTCTGTTAGAATAAAGGATCATGCTAAAGCTTCAACTGTGGTCAACAAAAGTAATATTAAGACACTCAAACCCCCTGAGCAAATTAAAGTTGAACCTAGTATTGCTATGGTTAAAGATCTCTTGGCTGATAATATTGATGGGCATGTTATTTACTTCTGTAATGAAGCTGCTAGAATTGCTAGGCCTGATGCTAAAAATAAACATAGACCTATTGTGGGCATGCCTGTTATTTCTGTTAAGATAGGAGATCATTGTTATCATGGCTTCTGTGGTATGGGTGCTAGTGCAAGTGCAATACCTCATTCCTTATACAAAGAAATTATGCATGATATTGCAGCTGCTGAGATAGAAGAAATTGATGTTACAATTAAGCTTGCCAATAGAGATACTATTTTACTAGTTGCAATTGTTAGAGATGTTGAAGTCTTGTGTGGGAAAGTTAAATATCCTGCTAATTTCCTTGTTCTTGGTTGTCGGGTGGTAGGTGCGACATATGCCAACGGGTGGCTTATCATTGTGGGAGCTAGTAAGACGTCGCCGGTGCCTGGAAACGGGATGAGGCCAAGACATGCACGTCGGCGAATCTTACCCAGGTTCGGGGCTCTCCATGGAGATAACACCCCTAGTCCTGCTCTGCGGGGTCTCCGCATGATCACTAGATCAAAACGAGTAGCTACAAGTGCTCCTTGAGCTGTCGGATTCGAGGGAGAAGAAGAGCAAGGCTAGCTCTCCCTTTTCTCCCTATATGGTGTGTGTGTAACTCTATGAGAGCAACCCTTTGCATGGGTGCCCCGGGGGGTTTATATAGGCCTACCCCCCGGGGGTACAATTGTAATCCGGTTGGGCGCGGGTCCCAGCCGTCAGTGTCTGTGTTCGCCGGCTTCTCCGCCGGCCATTGGGGCCCGCCGACTGGTGGGTCCCACCGGCTGCCGACCTCTTGGTCGACAGGCCGGCCCCACCGCTTGGGGGTCTTGTCGGCGGCTGGTTACTGTTGCCTTGCCCCTGATGATGAGGGCTTTGTCGAGGTAAGCATGGCTACAGTGTGCCGCCTTGCGGGCCCTCACTATAGCCTTACCTCGTCTTGTCTCCTTAATGTGGCGCATGTTTCGAGGGAGGGGGTAGCCGGCTCCCGGGGGGCGGCTACGCCCCTGGCCGACTGGGGGAGGCCGGGCCGCCTTCGTGCATCTCTCTGGCTAAAGGGGCCCGCCGCCCGCAGGCCGTACTGGCGTCTGTCGTGGATGACGTTGAGGCCAACATGGCTACAGTGCCGAGCCGGACGGGAGATGGCTGACCCGTACGGCGTCCTGTGGCCATGCCTGCTTCGGGATTCGGGGGTAGTGGGCCGTACTGCGACCACGCCCCATCTTGTCACCGTTATGTGGACACAGTCTTGGTGGGTGCGATCTTGGCCGGCTTCTTGGAGTCGGTGTTCTTCATGGCCGGCTTTTGGGAGTCGGTCCTTTTGGAGCCGGCTTCCTGGAGTCGGCCATTTCGTAGCTTTCTTGGGGAAGGTTTCTGGGACTGGGTCGCCTTCTGAGAGTCGGCCCCTGGGATAGCCGGCCGGGGGAAGGCGGCCCAGTGCTTCGAATGCTTGAAGGCTCAAATGGCCTGATAATTTTTTGAGGAGCCAGGGGGAGTCGGTTAGGCTACCCATGGCCATTTACTCCGACAGTAGTCCCCGAAGCTGACTGAGCTTCGAGGTTGGGGGAAGTCGAGAAACTCGGTCAGCTTCCTATCTTGACAAGTCGGCAGCCGGGAGCCGGCTTCGATTGGGCGCGCCGTCTTGGCGAATTTTTTTGAAGTCGGAAGGCGGGAGTCTGCCGGCGCGTGCACCGGGCCATGGGCCGGCCACTCGCCGCCTGCGAACCACGTGGCATCCCTTGGCTAAAAAGCCTGCCAGCCCACGCGCGCGACGAGACGTCGCCGCAGGTCGGGGGCCCACCACTCCTATGCCTGGGCCCAAGCGCGGATTCTCTGCGGCCCAAAGCCGCCCGCACGTCTTCCTGCGGCGGTTTCGGCACGCCCTTAGGGCGTAATAATCGCGGGGCGTGGGGGGAGTGGGTGTAGTTAATCCCACGTCTCACCCAACGCCTCGCCTCCTCGGCTTCACCGTGCGAAGCTATAAGTAGGGGGAGGGGGGGGGGGAACGGCAGGCGCTCGCACGCCCCTCTCCTCTCCGCCATCTTCTTCCTTCTACTCTTCCTTGCAACAGCGCCTCGCCGCCGCACCGTTCTACCACTCGATTCTCCGCCGCCACGCTCATTCTCGCCAGCCCTACGCCGCGATGCAGTACGACAGGGATTGGGACGGCTCCAACGTCCATGAGGATCATGTCGAGTTCCTCCGCAAGACGCGGCGGCTGCCCGGCGCGGACAAGGTGTGGGTCCGTCTCGCGCCGGAGAAGGAGATCACGCCGGAGCCGGAGGAAGGCGAGCGGGTAGTCTTCCGCTCGCATTTCTTGCGCGGCATCGGCTTGCCCGCGAGCGCCTTCTTCCGCTCCTTTCTCGAGTTCTACCAACTCCAGCCGCACCACCTCACCCCGAACACGGTGGTGCTGCTATCCGCCTTCGTCACCTTGTGCGAAGGCTACGTCGGCGTCCTCCCCACCCTCGAGCTCTGGGGGGAGTTCTTCCAGTCCAAGCTGGGCACGCGTATGCAGGGCGTGCCGGCTCAAAGTGGCGCCTTCATCGCGATGCGGAGGGTGACTGCCGACAACCCCTTCCCCGTCATCACGCTGATCCAGTCGGTGAAGCTATGGCAGAAGTCATACTTCTATGTGAAGAACGTCACCCGCAGGGCGACTACGTCAATTTGCCGGCTTACGAAGCCGGCCACCGGCGGGCAGGCGGCCCCAGTGGTCCTATCGGGCCGTGACGCTGACGCCGGCTGGAGCCGCAGCTGTCGCCCGACTGCGGGTGATGATCCAGTCGGAGGGCTTGTCGGGGCCCGACCTGCTGGCCGCCTTCATCACGCGTCGGGTGCTCCCGCTCCAGAGCCGCCCTCATCTGATCTGTCAGATGAGCGGCCAGCTCGATCCGAGTCGGATGTGCACCAAAGACATGCCGCACGATGAAGTGGCCCATATGGTGAACTACCTTGCGAACTGCAAGCTCTCCGCAGAGTGGCAGTTTGGCAAGGAGCCGTATTGCCGAGCTCACCCGCCGCCCATGGTATGTTCTCTTTTTCTGTTCCTCCTCTCTCAGTTTTGTCGCCGAGTTCCTTTTGGCCGACTCTGACTAGTCGGCTTGTCTCGACAGAGCCCTCTTCTTCGACCTGCAGGCGGGTCGGACGCGGAGCGCCGATTCGTCCCCGACCGGGCGGAGCACGATCTGGAGGACCCTGACTTGGGGGCGGCCGCCATGGACGACAACACCGAGGCGGGCGGTGGCCAAGCCGGCGGCGAGGCAGGCGGCTCCGGGCTTGGAGTCAGCTTCGACGACTGGCCGGACGATGACGAGGCGGAAGTCATCCCACGCCGCCAGCCGGCGCCTGGCCACGGCGCGGGTTCCTCCGCCGCGCCGCCTGCTTGAGGCGGCGGGCAAAAGCGTCGTGCCGCGCCGGGCTTGTTCGGCAGTCGGCCGAAGAAGCCCAGAGGCGGGGCAGCGGCGACCAGGAGGGAGGAGGCGGCCGCGAAGGCGGCCCGCTTCCGCAAGGCGGTGAGGCAGCCGCAGACGGTGTCGGCGTAAGTATATACTCCTTCGTGTATTCTTTTTTCTTTTCTCTGGTAGTTCCTGAATCCTCGTCCTTTCTCCAAAAAACCAGAGCTCCATTGTCGCTCGAGCGGGCTGCTGCCGCCTCCGCCGTTGGGTCGCCGGGAGGATCTGGGAGCACTACTCGCTGCGTGGACCCCCGTGCCGATCTTCAGGCGGCGACGGAGCGGAACGCGCGGGAGGAGCGGGAGGCGCGGGAGGCGGAGGCATTGAGGGCGGCCGCCGCCAAGGCGGCGCAGGAGGAGGCGGCGAAGGCGCGCGCTGACGCCGCGGCCAAGGCCCAAGCAGAGGCTGCGGCTGCGGCGATGGCGGAGGGGGCCTTGCTGGTCACCCCACTGCGCGTCGCGGCGCCTGGGGCCCCAGAGCCCCCGCCAGAAGAAGCCGGCGGTGACCAGCCGGGGCTGGAGAGGGAGGACGACGCCGTCATCCTAGAGAGGGTGGAGGCACCGGCCCCGCCGACTGGGGCGACTCAAGGCGGCCGACCTGACCTGCCGCCTGTGCAATCGGCCGGGGGCGAGCCGGCCGCGAGGACTGATCTGGTGGTCCGGACGCCGTCGCGCCAGCGCACGGGGAAGGCCGCATCAGAGCCGCAGAAGGCTGCATCAGAGCCGCAGCCGGCCGCGGGCTCCAGCTCGTCGGCCCAGGATATGGAGGCGGCCAGCGCCAGCTCGGGGTGGACGCCGGGCGGAGGGACGGCCGTGATGAATGTGGCCGCGCAGGACGTCCGGACCCAGCTTCAAGCCCAGGCTACGGCGCTGAGGAAGTACAACGACGAGTTCCTTGCGACGCGGGCGGCCATCCGGGTTAGTCTTCTTGTCTTTGCTTTTTTGATCTTGATTTCTTCCGTGGGGGCGCGTCAGCGCACCCACTGGGTGTAGTCCCCGAGTTCCGAGTTGGCTGCTGAGCAGGCGGCTTGGAACTCCCTAGCAGACCTTGTGTTGCTATTCTTTTTCTCATTCGCTCTCCTGCTTGACTTGCAGGACTACCACAACCTCCGCGTGGCTGCCTTCAACTCCCAGGCTCGGGAACTGACCCAGAAGACTGCTGACCTATCTGAGAGCCAGGGTAAGTGCTTCGTCCTTTATCTCATGTGGGGGCGCGTCAGCGCACCCACTGGGTGTAGTCCCCGAGATTCGGGCCGACTGCTGAGCAGTCGGGTCGGATCTTCCTTGACGACTTCTTCTTATTGCTTCTTTTTTTCTCTGCCATCCCTGCAGTGGCCAACACCAATCTAAGGGAGCAGCTGGGAGGGTCTCAGGCCACCCTTCGTGCTAAGGAGGCCGAGTTTGCCGCCTTGGCGCAGGAGCGTGACCGCCTGACCAAGAGGTTGGCCGACCAGGAGGAGAGCCACAAGGCGGCCCTGAAGGCGGTGCAGGACAGCGAGGCCGCCCTCCAGGCCGAGTACGAGACAGAGGTGGCTAGCTGGGCCGAAGCGAAGCAGACGCTGATCAATGGCTATGGCCAGATCGAATATTTGGTTGACGGTAAGCCGCCTTCTTCTTCGTCCTTTCTTGCCGCTTGCCGTTTTTGGCTCATTTTCTGACTTGGTGTTTTCTCTTCTTTCTCTTTCTTTCTTGCGTAGAGTACTTCCCTGGCTACTCTACCGCCGCCAACCAGATCATCGAGGCCCGCCGCGAGGCACAGAGGCAGGCTGGCGCCGAGATTGCGCCAAACGGTCGCCGGTCGCTGGAGGAGCAGCTCTTGGCGATCCAGGCCCGCCTCCAGCCGGCTCATCGCCTGCTCCGCCGGCTTCAACGTGTCGGGGCGCAGATGTTGGCCGCCCTCTGGCCTGGCAAAGTGGTTCCCCGCACCCCCAGTCGGACTGCCGACTGGCTGGAGGTGGCGATCGGCCGCTTCGAAGCCTGGAAGGCTTCGGCGGCTCGGTCCGGCGCTGGAGTTCATCAAGGCCTGTTATCCCGGGCTGAGTCTGGACCAGCTGGCCACCTGGCGGCAGCAGGCCGACACGGAGATGGAGCCGGCGCGGCCGGCTATCATCCGGCGGGCTTCAGCGATCGCCGACTACACCGACACCAGCGCCTTCGCCCCTGAGGTGGACGACAACGGTGTTGCCCAGCCGGAGGAATGGTTCGGGCTGAACCCGGCAGACAGCAAAGACTCGGCGGAGGTGATCGACTCCAGCGACGAGGGCGAAGAGGAGGAGGAGGAGGGTGAAGACGCCGGGCCGGATGGTGGAGCGGCCGGCCAGCCTCAGCTTGACCGTGCCTCCAGCAACGCGGCACGCGCGGGTGCACCGCCTGCCGCCGGCGATGATCAAGCCGAGACCCGCCAGCCGGCCACTCCTTTACCTGGTGACGCCGTCTCCATCGACCAACCCAGCTCCCACACCGCGCCTTTAGACTAGTCTGCTATCTTTATTTTCCTGTCTTATCACTTTTAGAACAATATTTTGTTAGGTTTGCACAATTCCACCCACTGGGGGTGTATTTGAACTATGTTGATTGCCGGCCTGTTGGAGGCTTTATATGTAGATATGACTATGCATGTGTTTGGCTTTTCCTTGTTCTTTGCTTTTCATCCTTCTGCTGTTTCCTTTGCCGCCATCCCTTGGTTGCCGCCTCCCCAGTCGGACAGTTGCTCTGCAATCTGTGGCTGGAGAAGTGCTTGGCCAGTTGGGAGGGCAAGTACTCTAGCTTTGTTGGATTATAGCGAAGTGTTTGGGAAGCCGGCCAGCCGGCTATTCTGACAGCCGGCAAGCATGGTTGGAGGCCGTCTTTTCGCTATACAAGTTCATTAGTCCTTAGCCGTTTTTCGTGTGGGCATCCTTTCTGCCTTGGCTCTTGCTAGTCGGACAGTCGGTTCTTCGAGCTGCGACTTTCAACAAGAGAGGACTCGGGAGCCGGCACACTACTTGTCTGACTTCAGGTAGAACTTTAATATAGCTTAAGGCGGCCAGTCCCCGGGCCGACTAGTCGAACCCGGTGCCAGACAGAAAATCAAATGTAATAATACATTCATGGATATGACACTCGTCACTCATAGATAAATGAAGGCAGTCCCCGAGTGCCCCTAGGGGGGCCTGTTGTTTTCGTACTTAATACAAAAGGGTAGCATGATACATACTGCTTTTAACTCTAAAATCTTCTCAGGAGGTTCGCGTTCCATGGTCGCTTCGACTCCTTGCCAGAATCATCCCTCTTGCGTCCTCTTGGTTTTTGCGCATCGATCAGGTAGTAGGAGTCGTTGCCTAGTGCCTTGCTGATGACGAAAGGGCCTTCCCAAGGGGCCGAGAGCTTGTGCTGGCCGGCTGTTCGCTGGATCAGCCGAAGCACAAGGTCGCCCTCCTGGAAAGATTTTGCCTTGACCTTGCGGTTGTGGTAACGGCGCAACCCCTGCTAGTAGATGGCGGACCGGCTGAGTGCTAACAGCCGGCCTTCTTCCAGCAGGTCGACGCCATCTTCTCGCGCTTCCTTGGCCTCCGCCTCCGTGTACATGGTGACCCGAGGCGAGTCGAACTCGATGTCGGTTGGGATGACAGCCTCGGCACCATATACAAGGAAGAACGGAGTGAAGCCGGTTGACTTGTTAGGGGTAGTACGCAGACTCCAGAGGACAGCCGGCAGCTCATCGAGCCAGCAGCCGGCCGATCGCTCTAGTGGTACGACCAGTTGGGGCTTGATGCCGGAGAGGATGAGTCCGTTTGCTCGCTCGACCTGGCCGTTTGATTGCGGGTGGGCAACGGACGCTAAGTCCAGTCGGATGCCCTGCGTCGCGCAGAAACGTGCCAGTGCTCCTTTGGCAAAGTTTGTGCCGTTGTCGGTGATGATGCTGTGCGGTACGCCGTACCGAGTAGTGATGTCGGTGACGAACGTCACGACAGTCGGCCCATTCAGCTTCTTGATCGGCTTCGCTTCGATCCACTTGGTAAACTTGTCCACGGCGACAAGCAGATGTGTCAAGCCGCCGCGGGCTGTCTTGAATGGGCCCACCATGTCCAGTCCCCAGACGACAAAGGGCCAGGTGAGGGGAATGGTCTTGAGTGCAGAAGCTGGCAGGTGTTGCTTGGAACTGAAGACTTGGCATCCTCTGCAGCTCTTGACTATCTCTTTGGCATCTTCCAAAGCAGTCGGCCAAAAGAAACCGTGGCGGAAAGCTTTGGCCACAAGTGATCTTGAGGCTGCGTGGTGGCCGCATTCACCTTGATGGATATCCTTGAGGATTGCCACTCCTTTCTGTGGCTCGACGCAGCGCTGGAAGACTCCAGTGACACTGCGCTTGACAAGCTCTCTGTTTATTATTGCATATGCTCCGGCTCGTCGTTGCACTAGTCTTGCTGAGATCTCATCAGCCGGCAGCTCTCTGTTGACTAGGAATTTGAGGATGGGCTGGGCCCATGATGGAGCTGTGACTTCTTCTACTGTTAGTACGGCCACCATGACTCGGGTGGGTGGGTCGGGTGGCGTGGAATTGGAGTCGGCCACCGCTTCTTGTGTTGCTGCAGTCCCCGGGCCGACTGCTGCAGTCCCCGGGCCGGATTCTGAAGTCCCTGAGCCGGGTGCGACTACGGCAGTCCCTAGGCTGGTTGTCGAAGTCCCCGTGCCGCCTGCGGGGTTCCTCCAGTCGGATCCGGCTGCATCGGGGACATGCGGTACGAAGATAGAGTACGACTCTGGAGACGGCTTGATGGACGGCTTGAGGAGGCGCTGGAGGGAGACACTGGTTGGTATAGCCTGTCGGGTGGAGCCGATCCGTGCCAGGGCATCTGCTTGGTCGTTGTCGGCCCTTGGTACGTGAAGGAACTCGCACCCTTCGAAGTACCCACTGATCTGCTGGACGAGGAATCGATAGCTCGCCATGTTTGCATCCTTGGCGTCCCAGTCGCCAGATGACTGCTGGACCACAAAGTCTGAGTCGCCATAACAAAGGATCCGGCGTATGCCGAGTTCTTTGGCTAGCCGGAGCCCATGTATGAGCGCCTCGTACTCGGCCACGTTGTTGGAGGCGGCGAAGTGGATTTGCAGCATGTATCTGAGTTTGTCGCCTTTGGGAGAGGTGAGGACGATGCCGGCTCCCAAGCCGGTGCGCATCTTGGACCCGTCGAAGTGGATCCGCCAATGGGTAGAGTCGGGAGCCGGCGGTAGGTACTGGGTCTCGGCCCAGTCGACGAGGAAGTCGGCCAATGCTTGGGACTTGATGGCGGTGCGGGGTTGGTAGAAGATTGTGTACGGTGCCAATGCAATGGCCCATTTAGCCACCCGGCCGGATGCATCCCGGCTGCCTATGATCTCAGCAAGCGGGGCGGTGCACACGACCGTGATGGGATTCTCTTGGAAGTAGGGCTTCAGCTTCTTGGCGGCCAAGTACACCCCATAGCACATCTTTTGGTAGTGCGGGTAGTTTTGCTTTGAGCTGGATAGTACTTTGCTTAGATAATACACCGGCCTCTCGACTAGCTGGGCTCGGCCTTCTTCCGGGCGCTGGACCACGACAACTGTACTGACCACTCGGCTAGTCACGGCAATGTAGAGGAGCATGGGCTCCTTTTCAGTCGGCGCCGCCAGGACAGGTGGAGTGGTCAGCATCTTCTTCAACTCATGGAAGGCTTGGTCGGCTTGGTCATTCCACTCGAAATGAGTGGACTTCTTCATGAGTCAGTACAGGGGGAGAGCCTTCTCTCCTAGTTGGCTGATAAAGCGGTTTAAGGAGGCCAGGCACCCAGTGAACTTCTGCACATCTCGCAATTTGGTGGGAATCTCCATCCTCTCGATGGCCTTGATCTTCATAGGGTTGCACTCGATGCCGCGTTCGGAGACCAGAAAGCCTAGCAGCTGGCCGGCTGGTACTCCGAACACGCATTTCTCGGGGTTGAGCTTGATCTGGAATCGGCGCAAGTTGGCAAATGTTTCTTTGAGGTCCTCTAGCAGGGTGCCGCGCTTCTCTGTCTTCACCACAATGTCGTCTACGTAGACGTGGGCATTTCTGCCGAGTTGCTTGAGGAGGCATTTCTGCATGCAACGCTGAAAAGTGGCACCGACATTCCTTAAGCCGAATATCATAGTCAGGTAACAGAAAGCTCCGAATGGTGTGATGAAGGCAGTCTTCAGGCGGTCTGCTGGGTCCAACTTGATTTGATGGTACCCTGAGTAGGCATCCAAAAAACTCAACAGCTCGCATCCGGCCGTGGAGTCTATCACTTGGTCAATCCGTGGCAAAGCAAACGGATCTTTGGGGTAGGCCTTGTTGAGGCTGGTGTAGTCTATACACAGGCGCCACTTGTTGTTCTTCTTCAATACCAAGACTGGGTTGGCAAGCCACTCTGGAAAAATACTTCCATAATAAAGCCAGCAGCGAGGAGCCGGGCTATCTCTTCTCCTACGATTCTTCGCTTCTCTTCTAACAGTCGGCGGAGGGGCTGCTTGACCGGCTTCGCGTCGGTTCGGACGTGTAATTTGTGCTTGGCGAAATCCTTTGGGACACCCGGCATGTCCTTTGGGGACCATGCAAAGACGTCTCGATTCTCACGGAGGAAGTTGACGAGCTCGCCTTCCTATTTACTGTCCAGGTTTGCCCCAATGACAGCAAACCTTTCCGGGTTCTCCGGGTCCAGAGGTATCTTCTTCGTCTCCTTGGCCGGCTGGAAGGAGCCCTGCGCATCATAATCTTTGGGGTTGGGGGACAAGGCCGGCTGCTTGCCGGCCGTGGCCACAACCCGTTCCAGCATCTTCTTCTCTTCTGCCACCACGAGGGACTCGGCCAGCCGACTGCTGGCCATAGCGCACTCGATGGACTTCTTGTAGTCGCCGGCTACAGTGATGATCCCCTTCGAGTTCGGCATCTTCATCTTTAGGTAGGCGTAGTGGGGCACAGCCATGAACTTGGCCAGAGCAGGTCAGCCAAGCAAAGCATGGTAGGGGCTCTCCAGATCCACTACCTCAAACCAGATCGCTTCTCGGCCAAAATGATCCTTGTCTCCGAAGAGAACATCCATCTTGATCTTGCCGATCGGGGAACAAGACAAGCCGGGCACGATGCCATGGAACACGGTCCGGCTTGGCATGAGCTGCTTCGCCTTGATGTTCAGCTTCTCCATGGTATCGCGGTACAGTATATTGATACTGCTTCCGCCATCAATCAGGACGCGGGAGAATCGGGCAGCTCGCCTCTCCGTCGCGAGGGTGACATCCAAGACTAGTGCATAGGAGCCAGGGGATGGCATCACCTCTGGGTGGTCGGCCTGGCTCCAGTTGATGGGCTTCTCGGACCAGTGCATGAACTCGGGGGTGCTAGAGGCGACTGCGTTGACCTCTTGGTGCTGACGGCGCCGACTACGCTTGTCTTCAACTTGGCTTGTGAAGACGACGTAGGCGGCGTGCTCTTCAGGGAACTCATCTTGAATGGCTCCGACTGCTGGTCGAGCCGCCGGCTGCTGGGGGGCTGGAGGCGGCAGGCCGGGAGGCGGAGGCGGCACCAGCCCCTCGCCCTTGGAGATTTGCGTGAGCCAGTGGCACTTTCGGGTCGTGTGGTTGGACGGCTTCGCGCCGCTGTGGAACTTGCAGGGGGCGTCGAGAGTCTGCTCGTAGGAGAAAGCCAGCTGCCAAGCCGGCCTGCCACCCTTCTTCTTGGGAGCGGGCCGCTCTACGGGCTGCTCATCTTCAACTGTGGCCACTTGCCGACTGGTGGAGGGCGGCATAGGGGCCTTGCGCTTGTGATCGTTCTGGTAGGGGCGCCGATTGGAGTCGCCAGCCGGCGTCTTGGGAGCCGGAGCGATCACCTTCCCAGAGGCGTCCACTTGAAGCTCGGTCTTCATAGAGGAGTCGGCTGTGGCGTACTTGTCCGCGATGATCAGCAGTTCGTCGAGGGTAGCCGGCTCGTCGCAGAGGAGTCGGTGCTTGAGGAGGGTGCCCTCTCGGCACCCGGCGGTGAAGTACTTGATGGCCTGAACCTCGTGCACCCCCCTCGGAGGAGTTGCGGAGCTCGGCCCACCGCGTGAGGTAGTCGCGGGTCGACTCGTTTGGCCCTTGGACGCATAGGGAGAGTTGGCGAGGCTTGGGAGGCCGCTTGTACGTGCTGGTGAAGTTACGGACAAAGACTTCCATGAAGTCCAGCTAGCTGTTGATGCTGTAGGGCTTGAGGCTGTTGAGCCAGGTGCGCGCCATGCCCTGTAGCATGAGGGGGACGTACTTCACGGCTACGCGCCGATTGCCGTTGGCTATGCTGACAGCAGTAGAGTAGTCGATGAGCCAATCTTCTGGCTTCACATAGCCGTTGTACTTAGGCGTGTCTCTGGGGAGCAAGAACCCTTTGGGGAAGGGCTCGTCGCGGATGCGGGGGCCAAAGCATGGCGGACTGACATCGTCTTCTTCTTCTAGCACCAGGGATCGAGCCAGGCGGTCGATCCGGTGGCGGGCGTTGTTCTCGCCGACTCCTTCACGGTGGCCTAGTCGGCCACCAAGAGTCGGATGCGTGACAGGCGGCGGGGTGGGGTATCTCTCCCCTCGAGGCGGGGGAGGAGGCGGATTTCCTTGGCGCTCCACCGCTCGAGGGCGGCCTTCCGCGTCGCGCTCGATGGTGATACGAGTCCGGCTGCGGCTAGCAGCCGGCTCCTTGTCTTTCCTCACGCGGGCGCCGCTCGCAGTCGGCGACTGGGATGTCGCGGCGTGCTCCCGGCGCGGGGGAGGACTTTCAGCGTGGGTGCCGGCTTTGTGCCGTTCTGCGGCCGCGTCGATCAGCTGCTGGATCCGCCTTGTCATGTAGGGGAGCTCATCAGCTCCCAGCCCATTTAGCTCTTCAGCGGCCGCCTGAGCGGCTCGCAGATTCTCGAGCGGGGTGGCGTAGACGGGGCGGTCTGCCCCCAGCATGCTGGCGATAGCCGCGCCGCGCTTCTGGACGAAGCTGGCTCGGCTCGGCCCGCCACGAGGCGGTGTGCCAAAGGCGGCGCGGTCGACTTCGCGTTGGTGAGCCTCGGTGAGGCGTCTCATGGAGGCTATCTTCTCGCCTTCCGCGATGAGGGCGAGGCGGCGTGCCTCCAAGGTCTCGGCGTCGGCGTCGGCCGGGATGGGGACGGATAAGTCGTGCATCGCCGCTTGCAGGGTGTCGTGGGCGTTCTCGCCCGAGTTGGCGACGTGGCTGATGACCAACACTTTGGTGACAGCGTGCTGCCGCTGTCAGCTCGAGGGAGAGGGTCGTCGAAGACCACCATGTCGGAGGGGTAGGCGTCGAGCGATGCCGTGTCAGAATCGACAAGCATCGGGTCGGTGGAGCCGACCGACTCCAAGTCTACAGCAGGCTCGCTGGAGACGTGAAGTTGGTCGAGGAGGCTGACGAGGTGGCTCTCGGGGTAGTCTGTGCCCGCGTCGGACGCGGGCTCGTCGGAGATGCGAGTCTCGCCGAGCAAATCGGCGAGGCAGCTCGCTGCGCAGGCGTCGTCGACGCCTTGCAGCGCGTCGGGGCAAACGCCATCGGGCGCAGCAGGCTGGCTGCGCTCGCGGGGGAGAAAAAGGGTTCCCGTCCAGAACAGGTCTCCGGACGACGGTGCACCTGGCCCCACGGTGGGTGCCAAATGTCGTGTGGTAGGTGCGACATATGCCAACGGGTGGCTTATCATTGTGGGAGCCAGTAAGACGTCGCCGGTGCCTGGAAACGGGATGAGACGAAGACATGCACGCCGGCGAATCTTACCCAGGTTCGGGGCTCTCCGTGGAGATAACACCCCTAGTCCTGCTCTGCGGGGTCTCCGCATGATCACTAGAACCAAACGAGTAGCTACAAGTGCTCCTTGAGCTGTCGGATTCGAGGGAGAAGAAGAGCAAGGCTAGCTCTCCCTTTTCTCCCTATATGGTGTGTGTGTAACTCTATGAGAGCAACCCTTTGCATGGGTGCCCCGGGGGGTTTATATAGGCCTACCCCCCAGGGGTACAATTGTAATCCGGCTGGGCGCGGGTCCCAGCCGTCAGTGTCTGTGTTCGCCGGCTTCTCCGCCGGCCATTAGGGCCCGCCGACTGGTGGATCCCGCCGGCTGCCGGCCTCTTGGTCGACAGGCCGGCCCCACCGCTTGGGGGTCTTGTCGGCGGCTGGTTACTGTTGCCTTGCCCCTGATGACGAGGGCTTTGTCGAGGTAAGCGTGGCTACAGTGTGCCGCCTTGCGGGCCCTCACTGTAGCCTTACCTCGTCTTGTCTCCTTAATGTGGCACATGTTTCGAGGGAGGGGGTAGCCGGCTCCCGGGGGTCGGCTACGCCCCTGGCCGACTGGGGGAGGCCGGGCCACCTTCGTGCATCTCTCTGGCTAAAGGGGCCCGCCGCCCGCGGGCCGTGCTGGCGTCTGTCGTGGATGACGTTGAGGCCAACATGGCTACAGTGCCGAGCCGGATGGGAGATGGCTGACCCGTACGACGTCCTGTGGCCATGCCTGCTTCGGGATTCGGGGTAGTGGGCCGTACTGTGACCATGCCCCGTCTTGTCACTGTTATGTGGACACAGTCTTGGTGGGTGCGATCTTGGCCGACTTCTTGGAGTCGGTGTTCTTCATGGCCGGCTTTTTGGGAGTCGGTGTTCTTCATGGCCGGCTTTTGGGAGTCGGTCCTTTTGGAGCCGGCTTCCTGGAGTCGGCCATTTCGTAGCTTTCTTGGGGAAGGTTTCTGGGACTGGGTCGCCTTCTGAGAGTCGGCCCCTGGGATAGCCGGCCGGGGGAAGGCGGCCCAGTGCTTCGAATGCTTGAAGGCTCAAATGGCCTGATAATTTTTGGAGGAGCCAGGGGGAGTCGGTTAGGCTACCCGTGGCCATTTACTCCGACATTGGTTCCCCACAAGATGACTTCTGTCCCATCATATTTGGTAGACCCTTCTTGAATACTGTTAATGCTAGGATAGACTACGAAAAGGATGTTGTTACTATTGGTTTGGGTGATATGTCTCATGTGTTTAATTGTGCTAAATTTCGTAGACAACCCCGTGATGAGGAATTGCCTAGTAAAGATGAAATTATTGGTCTTTCTTCTATTGCCGTGCCTCCTAATGATCCTTTAGAACAATATTTGCTTGACCATGAAAATGATATTTTATGAATGAAAGAAGGGAAATAGATGAAGTATTCTTTAAATAGGGACCCATTTTGAAACACAACTTGCCTGTTGAAATCCTAGGGGATCCTCCTCCACCCAAGGGTGATCCCGTGTTTGAGCTTAAACCATTACCTGATACTCTTAAATATGCATATCTTGATGAAAAGGAGATATATCCTGTTATTATTAGTGCTAACCTTTCAAAGAAGGAAGAAGATAAATTATTGAAAACTCTGAAGAAGCACCGTGCTGCTATTGGATATACTCTTGATGATCTTAAGGGCATTAGTCCCACTCTATGCCAGCACAAAATTAAATTAGAGAAAGACGCTAAACCGGTTGTTGATCACCAACGACGGTTGAATCCTAAGATGAAAGAAGTGGTAAGAAAGGAAATACTAAAGCTTCTGGAGGCAGGTATAATTTATCCTGTTGCTGATAGTCAGTGGGTAAGTCCTGTCCATTGTGTCCCTAAGAAGGGAGGTATTACTGTTGTTCCTAATGATAAAGATGAATTGATCCCGCAAAGAATTATTACAGGTTATAGAATGGTAATTGACTTCCGTAAACTAAATAAAGCTACTAAAAAGGATCATTACCCTTTACCGTTTATTGATCAAATGCTAGAAAGATTATCTAAACATACGCATTTTTGCTTCCTAGATGGTTATTCTGGTTTCTCTCAAATACCTGTGTCAAAAGAGGATCAAGAAAAGACCACTTTTACTTGCCCTTTCGGTACCTTTTCTTATAGACGTATGCCTTTTGGTTTATGTAATGCACCTGCTACCTTTCAAAGATGCATGATGGCTATATTCTCTGATTTTTGTGAAAAGATTGTTGAGGTTTTCATGGATGATTTGTCCGTATACAGAACTTCTTTTGATGATTGCTTAAGCAACCTTGATCAAGTTTTACAGAGATGTGAAGAAACTAATCTTGTCTTGAATTGGGAGAAGTGCCACTTTATGGTTAATGAAGGTATTGTCATGGGGCATACAATTTCTGAAAGAGGTATTGAAGTTGATAAAGCTAAAGTTGATGCTTTTGAAAAGATGCCGTGCCCAAAGGACATTAAAGGTATAAGAAGTTTCCTTGGTCATGCCGGTTTTTATAGGAGGTTCATTAGGGACTTCTCAAAAATTTCCAGGCCTATGACTAATCTCTTATAAAAAGATATTCCTTTTGTCTTTGATGACGATTGTGTAGAAGCATTTGAAATACTTAAGAAAGCATTGATTTCTACACCTATTGTTCGGCCACCTGATTGGAATTTACCCTTTGAAATTATGTGTGACGCTAGAGATTATGCTGTAGGTGCGGTTCTAGGACAAAGAGTTGATAAGAAATTAAATGTTATCCAATATGCTAGTAAAACTCTAGACAATACCCAGAGAAATTATGCTACTACTGAAAAAGAATTTTTAGCGGTTGTATTTGCTTGTGATAAGTTCAGACCTTATATTGTTGATTCTAAAGTAACTGTTCACACTGATCATGCTGCTATTAAATATCTTATGGAAAAGAAAGATGCTAAACCTAGACCCATTAGATGGGTTCTCCTACTACAAGAATTTGATTTGCATATTATTGATAGAAAGGGAGATGAGAACCCCGTTGCAGACAACTTGTCTAGGTTAGAGAATGTTCTTGATGACCCACTACCTATTGATGATAGCTTTCCCGATGAACAATTAGCTGTCATAAATGCTTCTCATACTGCTCCATGGTATGCTGATTATGCTAATTGCATTGTTGCTAAATTTATACCACCTAGTTTCACATACCAGCAAAAGAAAAGGTTTTTCTTTGATTTAAGACATTACTTCTGGGATGACCCACACCTTTACAAAGAAGGAGTAGACGGTGTTATTAGACGTTGTGTACCTGAGCATGAACAGGAACAGATCCTATGCAAGTGTCACTCCGAGGCTTATGGAGGACACCACGCTGGAGATAGAACTGCACATAAGGTATTGCAATCCGGTTTTTATTGGCCTACTCTCTTCAAAGATGCCCGTAAGTTTGTCTTGTCTTGTGATGAATGTCAAAGAATTGGTAATATTAGTAGACGTCAAGAAATGCCTACGAACTATTCACTTGTTATTGAACCATTTGATGTTTGGGGCATTGATTATATGGGACCATTTCCTTCCTCTAATGGGTTCACACATATTTTAGTTGTTGTTGATTATGTTACTAAGTGGGTAGAAGCTATTCCAACTAGTAGTGCTGATCATAACACCTCTATTAAGATGCTTAAAGAAGTTAATTTTTCCGAGGTCTGGAGTCCCTAGATATTTAATGACTGATGGTGGTTCACACTTTATTCATGGTGCTTTTCTAAAATGCTTGCTAAGTATGATGTTAATCATAGAATTGCATCTCCATATCACCCGCAGTCTAGTGGTCAAGTAGAATTAAGTAATAGAGAGCTCAAATTAATTTTGCAAAAGACTGTTAATAGATCTAGAAAGAATTGGTCCAAGAAACTTGATGATGCATTATGGGCCTATAGAACTGCATATAAGAATCCTATGGGTATGTCTCCATATAAAATGGTTTATGGAAAAGCATGTGACTTACCTCTCGAACTAGAACATAAGGCATATTGGGCAATTAAAGAGCTCAATTATGATTTCAAACTTGCCGGTGAAAAGAGGTTATTTGACATTAGCTCACTTGATGAATATAGAACCCAGGCCTATGAGAATGCCAAACTATTTAAAGAAAAGGTCAAAAGATGGCATGACAAAAGGATACAAAAGCGTGAGTTTAATGTAGGTGATTATGTGTTGCTATTCAACTCTCGTTTAAGATTTTTTGCAGGAAAACTCCTATCTAAATGGGAAGGTCCTTACGTTATCAAGGAGGTCTATCGTTCCGGTGCCATAAAAATCAACAACTTCGAAGGCACGAACCCGAAGGTGGTGAACCGCCAAAGGATCAAACATTATATCTCAGGTAATCCTATAAATGTTGAAACTAATGTTATTGAAACCGTAACCCCGAAGGAATACATAAGGGACACTTTCCAGAACGTTTCAGACTCCGAAAAGGAATAGGTACGTGGTACAGTAAGTATACCGACTCCAAAACAGTTCTAATGGTAAATTTTCTCCGTTTTGGAATATTTAAGAAAATAGGAAAATAAGAAGTAGTCTGGGAAGGACATGAGGCCTCCACGAGGGTGGAGGGCGCGCCCCCTGCCTCGTGGGCACCTCGTGTGCTCTCCGGACTCCGTTTTCTTGCACAATACTTCTTTTGGTCGGTAAAAATTCAGTATATAATCTCCCGAAGGTTTTGACCACCGTACCACGCAAATATCCTCTGTTTTTGTTTCAAGCTGTTTCTGCCGCAGATTAGAGCATGATGTCCTCTCAAGAGTCAGTCGGGGAGAGTCGGGTGTCTAATCCGACACCGGGGCCAAGAGCAAACAGTGATGCTGACCACTTTGGGCCATCAATGGAGGAAGAGATGGAGGCCGACTTGAAAAGGATAGATGCCATGGAGGAGGATCCGAAGTTACTTCCCGTTTCCGAGCCGGATTCACGATGGGGGAACTACAGAGCTCAGCTATTCCAAACTCGGTCATCCCCTTCAATGTCAAATTTCTCTCTTATGAAAATATGAAAAAGAGTGTTATTTGTTCTCCCACAACTATGCAACATCCATGGGTGAAAGGATCTTTAATCGTCACGGGTAAGTTCCGTAAGGAAATAATGGACCTCAAACAGCAAGTCAATAAGCTCGAGGGGGAGAATCATATCCTGAGGGGCATCATCGCCAAGAATATCACATCACCACCTCCGAAGAAAGAGATATAATCACATGGGCATGGGCACTCCCCTTGGCAACTGCCAAGCTTGGGGGAGGTGCCCCGGTATCGTATCACCATCACACTCCTATCTTTATCTTTTTTTAGTTTGATCCTTTTGGTAATATCTTGATCTAGCAGAATAAAGTTTTAGCATGATTTAGTTTTGAGTTTTGCTTTATGATCCTTCTATGTAATCGAGTATGTGAGCTATATATAATAAAGATTAGTGTTGAGTCAAGGGCTTGATTATTTTGCTATGATCTTGAGGGAATAAAAGAAGAAAAGAAAGAATAAAAAGAAATAAAGAGATCATATTTATCTTATGGAGAGTAATGACTTCAGATATAAAGAGTATGATGAATAAAAGTTGTTGAGAGTTGACAAACATAGTTTTGGTCATCGTTGCAATTAATAGGAAGTAATAAAGAAAGAGAGGTTTTCACATATAAATATACTATCTTGGACATCTTTTATGATTGTGAGCACTCATTAAAGTATGACATGCTGAAGAGTTGATGTTGGACAAGGAAGACAATGTAATGGGTTATGTTTTCCTATATCCGAAATAAAGTATATTGTCATGGATCATCCAACATGTTGAGCTTGCCTTTCTCCCTCATGCTAGCCAAAATTCTTTGCACCAAGTAGAGATACTACTTGTGCTTCCGAATATCCTTAAAACCGGTTTTGCCATGAGAGTCCACCATATCTACCTATGGATTGAGTAAGATCCTTCAAGTAAGTTGTCATTGTTGCATGCAATAAAAATTGCTCTGTAAATATGTATGATTTATTAGTGTGGAGAAAATAAACTTTATACGATCTTGTGATGTGGAAGAAATAAAAGCGATGAACTGCATAATAAAGGTCCATATCACAAGTGGCAATATAAAGTGACGTTTTTTCGCATTAAGATTTTGTGCATCCAACCATAAAAGCACATGACAACCTCTGCTTCCCTCTGCGAAGGGCCTATCTTTTATTCTTGTCTTATACCTTATGCAAGAGTCATGGTGATCTTCACCTTTCCTTTTTGTATTTTATCCTTTGGCAAGCACATTCTGTTGGAAAGATCCTGATATATATATCCAATTGGATGTAAGTTAGCATGAACTATTATTGTTGACATTACCCTTGAGGTAAAAGGTTGGGAGGCAACACTATACGCCCCTATCTTTCTCTGTGTCCGATTAAAACTCCATACCCATGAAGTATTGCGTGAGTGTTAGCAATTGTGAAAGACTAAATGATAGTTGAGTATGTGGACTTGCTAAAAAGCTCTTATATTGACTGTTTCCGATGTTATGATAAATTGCAATTACTTCAGTGACTGAGATCATAGTTTGTTAGTTCTCAGTGAAGTTTCTGATTCATACTTGACATTGTGAATAGTTGTTACTTGAGCATAAGAAATCATATGACAATATATATATATATATATATATATATATATATATATGTTGCTGTTATAAGAATGATCATGATGCCCTCATGTCCGTATTTTATTTTATCGACACCTCTATCTCTAAACATGTGGACATATTTACCGTTATCGGCTTGCGCTTGAGGACAAGCGAGGTCTAAGCTTGGGGGAGTTGATACGTCCATTTTGCATCATGCTTTTATATCGATATTTATTGCATTATGGGCTGTTATTACACGTTATGTTACAATACTTATGCCTATTCTCTCTTATTTTAGAAGGTTTACATGAAGAAGGAGAATGCCGGCAGCTGGAATTCTGGGCTGGAAAAGGAGCAAATATTAGAGACCTATTCTGCACAACTCCAAAAGTCCTGAAACTCCACGGAAGTTATTTTTGGAACTAATAAAAAATACTGAGCGAAGAAAGTACCAGAGGGGGGCCAGCCACCATCCACGAGGGTGGGGGCGCGCCCCCTGCCTCGTGGGCCCCCTGGCAGGCTTCCGGTGCCCATCTTTTGCTACATGAAGTCTTTTATCCTGGGAAAAAATCATAAGCAAGCATTTGGGAAGAAACTCCACCGCCACGAGGCGGAACCTTGGCGGAACCAATCTAGGGCTCCGGCGGAGCTGTTCTGCCAGGGAAACTTCCCTCCGGGAGGGGGAAATCATCGCCATCGTCATCACCAACGATCCTCTCATCGGGAGGGGGTCAATCTCCATCAACATCTTCACCAACACCATCTCCTCTAAAACCCTAGTTCATCTCTTGTAACCAATCTTTGTCCCAAAGCCTCAGATAGGTACCTGTGGGTTGCTAGTAGTGTTGATTACTTCTTGTAGTTGATGCTAGTTGGTTTATTTGGTGGAAGATCATATGTTCAGATCCTTTATGCATATTAATACCCCTCTGATTATGAACATGAATATGATTTGTGAGTAGTTACGTTTGTTCCTGAGGACATGGGAGAAGTCTTGCTATAAGTAGTCATGTGAATTTGGTATTCGTTCGATATTTTGATGAGATGTATGTTGTCTCTCCTCTAGTGGTGTTATGTGAACGTCGACTACATGACACTTCACCATTATTTGGGCCTAGAGGAAGGCATTGGGAAGTAATAAGTAGATGATGGGTTGCTAGAGTGACAGAAGCTTAAACCCTAGTTTATGAGTTGCTTTGTAAGGGGCTGATTTGAATCCGTATGTTTCATGCTATGGTTAGGTTTACCTTAATACTTATTTTGTAGTTGCGGATGCTTGCAATAGGGGTTAATCATAAATGGGATTCTTGTCCAAGAAAGGGCATCACCCAAGCACCGGTCCACCCACATACCAAATTATCAAAGTAACGAACGCGAATCATATGAGCGTGATGAAAACTAGCTTGACGATAATTCCCATGTGTCCTTGGGAGCATTTTCCTTCATATAAGAGTTTGTCTAGGCTTGTCCCTTGCTACAAAAAGGATTGGGCCATCTTGCTGCACCTTATTTACTTTCATTACTTGTTACCCGTTACAAATTACCTTATCACAAAACTATCTGTTACCGATAATTTCAGTGCTTGGAGAGAATACCTTACTGAAAACCACTTATCATTTCCTTCTGCTCCTCGTTGGGTTCGACACTCTTACTTATCGAAAGGAGTACGATAGATCCCCTATACTCGTGGGTCATCAGAATACACCGTAAAAGATTGATTGTTAACAGTTCGGCGGGTCAATCAGGATTACCTGATGAAGAAGCAGCTGGTATACACGTAGGATGACCCGAAAGGGTTATGTCCTCTTTGGTGAATACACCTATGTTTGAACAAGATAACCTAGTCAAGAGGGTAGTAACACTATGTTCTCTTTGGTGAATACACCTATGTTTGAACAGGAAGCCCCCAAGTGACATATTCGGTCAAGCGGGTAGTAACGCTATGTTCTCTTTGGTGAATACACCTATGTTTGAACAGGAAGCCCCCAAGTGACCATTGGGAGTGTGGCGTTGAGCTGATCAAGAGGGATATTCACAGCTATGCTCAAATATGAGTAGGAAGCCCCCAAGTGACCATAATAAGATGAGCCCATAAGGCAGGATACCATGTTTGAACCGCACATCATGGCAGCAAGTTCGCTTTGGCAACCTTTAATTTTTCTGAGAACTCGAACTTTGCGACAGATAACTCTTCTTAAACCGGGATTTCAAACCGGATATTGAGAGCTTCAAAGCTTTATGTGAAAGAGATGTCTCTTGAGCTAGATTTTAAACCGGAATCTTCATTTTGAGCCGGAAATTTTCTGACGGCCTTTAAATTTTCATCAATGTAGCAGTAGTCTCCGGGGCCGGGTTATTTTTCCCTCCGGAGTTCTTGATTCACTGATACTGGCCAATTTTTCCGAGTCATGTCATTGTAGCCCCCGAGTCTTAAGACTACCCGAGGAGTTGGCTTGAGACTCTCCATACTTGACAATGATATGAACCGGCATATAGTTGAACAACAGATTGCTGAAATATGTTGAATCCCGATGGGTTATAAATGACCCTGTCCATTGATCCATCCGATGTATGCAAGGGCCATAGTTCGATGGTCTCCTTTGCCATTGTGAATTCTGCATAAGAATTTGCACAAACTAGAGTAATTGTTCTCGAAGAAAATAAAGATGTATCAATAGAAACTTGACAGGATGGATTTCACCTAATATGTTTTATCAAGAATTATCAGCCGTAGGGTTGCACCAACAATGACAGAGGCGGTGGCTTAAAGCGCGGCACCGGGCGGCTCAGAAGGAATCCTCCGGGTCATGTTTGACCATTGGAATTTTTTTGACTTTTCTTCCAACTAGCCCTTCTTATCCCTTTCTTCAGTCAGCAGGAATCGGGCGGCTCTGAAGCTCGAAGAAGTCCGCAACAGCAACGGGTCAGGGCAACGGAGCATAGACGGAGGAGAAACAAACGGCGGGTCAGCCAGCGCATGGTGACAGCATGGAGCAGAAGGCTGGATGCCGTGGTTGGTAGAGGCAAGGCGGATGCCGTGGCGACTTAGAATACGGCCACACAGGGGCGGCTTACAGAGTAAAAGTGAGCCACGGAACGGGCGGCTCTCCGGCGGCAGCTCGACGCGGGATCCTGCGGCAGCTTGACACGGGGCGGCTCTCCTGAGGCGGCTCGACGGCGGGGTAGACCCACAGGCGGCAGCTCAAAGCGGTCCACGGCGACTCAGTAGGTGCGGCCGGCGGGGGTGGCTCAACACGGCGGCAGATGCGGTTTGGCAACAGCCGGGCTCGGTGCGAGGCGACACCTAGGTCACAGAGGGAGCGCACAGGTGGCCCGAGCTGCAAGCCGGCGGACGTAGTGGCGGTTTGGAGCAGAAATTTGATAATGAGACGCCGGGGCTAAGCGTGGCTGGAGCAGCGCGGTGGAACCAGCTCTTCGACAATGGAAATCCACGGCGGCTCGGAAACAGCTTAGTAAACAGATTCAATTGCAGGTGAATCTTCTCCTTCTCCATTACAACCTCGGTCCGCTCACAACAAATGCAGTCATCCTTCCTTTACTGTTGCCAACTGTCCATCTCAATGATGATACGATTCTTTGATAGTAGTTATTCTTTGTAAGATAATGATCTTCTCATCTCTTTTCTCAATAAAGTAGTGACCAGGATCAAGAGGGCACATGTCTTACTAGCTCATCTTCATCCTTTCCATTCAAAACACAGGTACTTAATGATGGCACTTCCCTGGTGCGCTTGTGTTTTCCCTCAAACTCTGAACGTATTGAACGCTGACAGGTATTCCACTGCATGCTGACATAACGAACTTGTTGACAGGGCGACGGCGGTGGCGCGTCATGTCCTTCCACCTCGCGGCATCCGCGCCTGTAGTGGCCAGAGTCGGCGACTTCCAGCAACGGCGGAGGTGGCTCTCGTCCCGAAGCGCGGTGGCTCTGTGATGCCCGCGAGGGCGATCTTGCAGTAGAGATCGGCGAAGGTGGCGGCTCAAGGCGCAGCAGCTGAGATAGTCCACGGCAGCGAGACCCGACGGGGGCACCACGACGTGACACAGCCAGCGGGCGGCTCGATCTAGCAAGTAAACAACGCGGCCCGGGGCAGGTTGGATTAGTGGCGGCACAGCAGAGGCAGACCGGCGAAGCGGAAGCGGTGATCCGAGGAGGCCCCGGCGATGCAGAGCTAGGCGGCTCAACACAATGTGGTCCGGCGAATCGACGCCACCCTTCCATGGAGCCTTGCTGCAGTAGCTAGGTGCAACGGCGGCCCATGCAGCCGTGGGCGAAAGCGCAGCGACCGACCTCGGATGCGACTTGCGGCCCGAGGCGAGGTAACCAGGCGAAGTTGTGGCAGCGGCTCTCCGGCGATGTGGTCAGCGGCTCAGCTGTGCCCCGGTGAGCCCGCGGTTGAGGGACTCCGGCGAGTGACTTGGCAAAGGCGACTTAGCGCGATGGAGGTGAGGCCGCTCATCAAGGGCGACTCAGCATAGCCATGATAAAGGAAACGACTGGTGGGTCTTAATAGAGGAACCAGCAGTCGCTCGAGGCCAAGGCGGGGACACACCGACGAGGGCGGCTCAAGGCGAAAGGTGACCCGGAACTGCCGCGATGGCAGCTTGGAGTAGCAGGGCAGAGTGAGCGACGACAGCGGCTTGCTGGCGAGGGCGTGGATGCAGCCGCTGACGATTCGCAGGCAATGAGGACGGCCAGTGGCTTGCAGGCAACAACGACGGCCGGTGGCTCACGGTGGGAGCGAAACCACTCTGCCCGAGATGGTAGTGGCGGCTCAAAGCAGTGGCGGAGACGACGGTGGCAGGACGCTTGGCGCGGGGTCGACGGAAGCAGAAGGTGACCCGGCGACGCGGCGGTTCAGAAGTGCAGCAGCGGCGTCGGCAGGGCCCAGGCCGGTGAATGGAAAGCAGGGCGGCTCGGTGGCAACTAAACCGACTCAACCCACGGTTTGGTAACAGCAGAACGCCAGCGGGTGCATCTTGGGAAGTAGTATCTCAAGGCAGTGGTGACTCGGAGCATAACGGCCGACTCAGCCGTCGGGGCGTGACGACCCAGAAGTACTTGAAGGCGAACGGCGACTTGGCCGGCCAATGACGACTTGGCCCGAGTAACGACTCAGGCTGCAGCGAGGGCGCTTCAGCGATTTGTTGTAGGAGTAGAGCGACACGGGCACCTTGTGCTGGTGCATAAAGCAACTGCGGCCGGCTTGACGAGGAAAGTTGTAGCAGCAGAGGTAAGTTTTGAGACGAGCCATGGCGGAGCTCGGCAACTCAATGCAGTAGGTTAGTGATGACCCGGCAACGATGCGCGGCCGGCTCGTGGTGGCTTGGCAACAGCCGCGTGGCCGCAAACAGCCATAGATACAGCCGCAGCGGCTAAGTGGATGGCCAGTGGAGCGGCGGTCGAGGAAGGAGGCAGCGGGAGGCCAGAAGATATCCGCCGAGTGCGGGCCGCGGGAGCTTGCGGATGGTGGCGGCTCAAGGGGAAGGGCCTGCGATGAGGTGGCTCACAGCGGGGACCGGCGGCTCAGAACACGTGCGAGATTGGATTAGTGACGGAGGTGCGGCGGTGCAGCCGACCATGGCGGGTTAGCAGATCTGGCGAAGTAGCATCCGGCTTGGGGCAAGTCTTCCATCTCCGGGTCGTGGTATCCCTTTCTTTTTTCTTTCTTTGCCTTTGTCGATTTCCAACCGATCGTGTAAACAATTCCACAGATCGCTTCAGGACTTGGTTTTGTGCGTGTTGGCGATTCATACAGTTGGTATTTCCATTGGACACGGTGAATCAGCTAAACGAAACCGAGACTCTAATTCTGCTAGTTTCGACGGGTTACAGGTTGACACCTGACCTGCCGGTGAAACAGGCTGTAGCGGAAAGCGCTGGTTTTGATGACTTGGCAATTTCATGCTAGGTACTGAGTTGAACCAGTAGTAAAGAACTCATTGTTCTTGATGACATCCGGTTGTGTAGAAGAAAAAGCAGTATGGCTCCAGATTTGACGAATCTCCATATTCTGGATGCCGCAACATTAGTTCTTCATCTAATCAATCACTCCTGCCGGTCGCGAGCTTCTCGACCCCTGAGAAAATCCCTCCAAGAACTCTAACACCACCGTGCGCAGGCCCCACTGTGGGCGCCAACTGTCGTGGATTTGTCACAGCAGATGTCCTAGTGTGAGGACTTAGTCGTGAGGCCAACACATCTATGTGGTAGCTTGAGAGGGGTTGATCGGAATCGAGATACGCAACACAAGACAAGGGTTTAGACAGCTTCGGGCCCCGGGAAACATCATCCGGTAACAACCCTACATGCTGTTTGTGGCTAGGTCTCATTATCATCACGAGGGAGTCGCCGTATCTCCGACTCTCCTAGTTGTGTCTAGCCTTAACGATTATTCAATTTGTCCCTCTTGGGGTTCCCTACCCCTCCTTATATAAGTTGAAGGGGCGGTTTACATGTAGAGTCAAACTTGGATTAAGACTTAAACTATTCCGACTTCTCATCACGGGCTTCTCTCCATGGGCTTCTTAACGTCTTGGGCTTATTAAC